>NC_072461.1:11433898-12033898 GCF_027596085.1 Anoplopoma fimbria | reverse complement strand
AAATCAGTGATATCACATCAGATTCAAACTCTCTCTCTCACCCACAGACTACAGTAACAACAGGCTGCTCGGTGAGCAAGAATGATGAAGAGATAAGATGAGAACAGTTACAATAAGATAACTGGAAAGGCAAACACATTCTTGTGTTGCAAGAATTTGTGAGTTTCAATGCAGTGGCTACAACTCAGCAAAACCTCAGTTAGGAGACTTCTTTGCGTCAAAACCATAGACTATATATAAGAAGTGGACGTAGTCAATGGTGACGTCGTCCATTGGTTTGTGAACTGACGTGAATTGCCCGTCGCCAGTCATATTTTGAGTGACGTAGTGACGTATACGGCTCTGGTAGCATAGGGATCTTTCAATCACCGCAAGTCCGCCCTAAAGCATACTCTGCTTTATGGTCTATCTGACTCTAAATGGATCATAATTTACTAAATGAACATCATGCTGTATTGAAGAAGACTTGAATCTCGAGATTGAGACCATAAACTCATGTTTACAATGTTTACTGAGGGAATAAATCAAGAGAGAAGTAGTCATTTTCTCATAGACTTCTATACAACCGGAGGAGTCGCCCCCTGATGGTCAGTAGAGAGAATGCAAGTGTAAGACACTTCTGCATTGGCTTCACTTTTCAGGACTGGAGGTCGCGGCCAGATTAAAACTGAAAAAAATGTGCACTGTGTTTTTTTTGTTCAACATAAAAAAATGTATTAATAAAAATCATACTAGAGACCACATTGTGTTGGGATCACAACAGTAGGGGCGTGAAACGTTGGGGCCATTGCCCCCCTTCCTCACATCCTAAACCCCTTACTCCTGCCACCCTCGCTTGGACCACTCCAACCTTCGATGGCAGCCTTCCTTTTAATCTCAACGACAAGCCTAAGAAGCTTTTGGGACTGCATCTTGCACCGTGGTGATGATGGATATACAAACCACCTGCACGGCAAAGTACTTAAACCAGCTTCGGAGGTAGTTTTGCGCTACATTTGGTGCCTCCAGGACCACTATCTGCCATGATGACACACTCAGACTCACAAGGTGTAAATTACATTACATTACATTACAGTCATTTTATCCAAAGCGACTTACAATCAGTAGTATATTACATATCATTCACCCATTCACACACTGATGACAGGCTACCATGCAAGGTGCCACCATCAGACTCTAACTAACATTCATCATCCAGTCCACACCGATGGCAAGCCTTCGGGAGCAACTTTTGGGGTTAAGTGTCTTGCCCAAGGACACATCGACTGCCGGAGCCGGGTATCGAACCACCGACCCTCTGATTGGAGAACTACCTTGCTCTCCACTACGCCACAGCCGCCCCAAAGCACCAACACCAAAGTCCACTGGTTAAATAGCTTACATCAAACTGGGAAGGATGCCCAATCCCCAACAGGCTTCCCACTGCGCACAGCCACCTTACTTACATTCACATGCATTTTTTTTATTTTTTTTACCAACAAAACGTGTAAAACATTATCTTTTATGTAAACCAGGTGGTATCAAAAGCCTTCCTGCCCTTTAAAAAATAGAAAATCCTTTTCTTATTTAGTGCTTGGATTCATGTTGAATGCCTGTCCCCCCCCCCCCTTATGCTCCCTGACACTGCATCCAGTTCATGATATCAGGGAGTGGATGGTGCTCAAATGAAGACAGAAGCAGCACAGTAACTCCCAGAGTGAGGGGGCTGGGGGGGAGAAAGAGACGCGCTGGCATGCCTGTTGCACAGGCGTGCCTCTGTATCAAAGCCTTTCTCTGAGAACGCATGATGATGGATTCATTAAAGAATCAGCACAGTGAAAACGGGGCAATTAACAGATGAACAGTGTGAGAACTTGACGGCGTGAGAGCTGTGGCTTGATGGATCGATATCAGAGGCTCTGCTGCGCATTGATGGGGAGAAAGCTTTAAACAGTGACACTAAGTCGCGAGGATGAATCAAAAACACACCCTGGAGGATGAAATGACTACAGTGGTGTGTTTGGGGATCCTTCAGAAAGATCCGGGAATCTTTTTCGAGCGCGATGAGAAACGTGACAGGTGGTGCGTAACCACCGGGGGGGATGATGGCACAAACAACAACACCGCCTGGTAGTTGGTAGTCCACACGCACAGCTCTTACCTTTGGAGATCACCGACACCGCGCAGTAAGCGAGGAGCAGGAGGCCCATCGCGGAGAGGTAACGTCCGTGTGTCAGCGCACCCATACCGGCGCGTAGCTCCCCACGGGTCCGCTCCGGGGCTGCCTGCGCTCCGGGTCTCCGCCGCCGCCTCCTCCTCCGAGCTGGACTGCACAAGTTCCTCCAGTAAACCGGGGAAGAAGAGGGGCAGCTCGGCGGATGAGGATGAGGAGGGTGAGGAGATGAAGAAGTGATCGGCTCACGAGCTGGACTGCCGGTCGGAAGGGAAGAATAAGCATCTTCACTTCACTTCGGCCGTGCGCGTGTGCGCAGCGGGAGAGGCGTGCGCTCCGACTTTTACCCCCCTTTTCCCAGGCAGCATCATCATCATCATCATCATCATCATCACTCCGCGAGCCTGCCTGGTGTTAACCAATGGCAGAGTGAGGGAGGCGGAGAGGAGGGGACCGGGGGGGGGGATGCTGCATGGATGCATGTGTGCTCACTGTAAAAGCATCGGCCAGGAGTCGTTGCTAAAGCCCTGGAAAAACTATTGGCTAAAGCAGAAAACACAATGTGTTCATTCCACTTCATTATTAAATGTGACAAAGCTGTATCTGCTATTCCAAAACAATTTTCCAAACATTACATTACAGTCATTTAGCAGACGCTTTTATCCAAAGCGACTTACAATCAGTAGTATATTACATATCATTCACCCATTCACACACTGATGACAGGCTACCATGCAAGGTGCCACCATCAGACTCTAACTAACATTCATGCAACATCCAGTCCACACCGATGGCAAGCCTTCGGGAGCAACTTGGGGTTAAGTGTCTTGCCCAAGGACACATCGACTGCCGAAGCCGGGTATCGAACCACCGACCCTCTGATTGGAGAACTACCTTGCTCTCCACTACGCCACAGCCGCCCCGAACCCAAACCTGGTGATACATTTCAAGAGACAGTGTAGCAGTGACTGCCAGTCCAGATATGTGGTCACTGTAATTACTAATTATTTCTTCTTCAATCACAGGCAGAGCAGACTGCCAAGTACATCTCGAAGAAGGGTTTCTTAGAGAAAACTCACCTGATGGAAGTAGCCCTGCTGCAAAGCCGGACTACCAATTGGGCAAAGCGGGCAACCGCACTGGGGCCCAGTGTTCAAAAGGGTGGCAGTTAGTTTATGGTAATTTGATTAATTGCATTGTAATTAGTTTGGCAATGCTCTATGCATAACTGAGCTTGTACTGTATTTTTCATAATATAACATATGGAATTTTAACTAATAACTGACTCAGTATGCTATGATAACAGTTACACCTTAATCCTACTAACTGGGCTACTCTGACACCACAAAACTATTTGACATGTTTTGAAGGCGGGTGCAACAGATCTAACCGCTGCACCAACATACCAGCCAATTTGTCATAATGATATATATTTTTTGCTAAAGATGTAGATGTGTTTTCTCCCCCTTTTTTTTTGCCTCTGAGCAGAGGATTCAGTGTCGTACTTCTGGACACTTTGGTTGTAGGACAACATTTTTTTATTCAAGGCCATGTTGCTGAAGGACAGTCAGAGGACCGCCAGAGCCACTTGCTGTTTGCAGTGTGCAATGTAGGCCTATCGTCACACACGACCAGAACCATTTCACTTTTCATAATTTGTGCTGCTCGTTGTTTATCTGTCATCTGTGATTGAAAATGTGTCTACATTAATGAGACAATTAAAAACGGAATAATTGCAAGCCAGAAAACCTTATGGCACATTTCTTATTTGGCAAAGTTGCAGTTATAATATTTAGTATGTGCAGTTACAAAGAATCTCCTGCAAAGATCCATCTGCTTGGTCTGTATAATGTACAATGTCTTTCGCTTTATATTTATCAGAAAGAAGGATGGAAGCCAGTTTCTTCCCCTGGTTTATGACGGTTGCAGGATGTTACTAAAATATTCAACAGGAATACCACTGACAATCAATAACATTATATACCACGACAGCCAGAGATCCACTAACAGAAACATAGCAGGCTGCTACACAGCTAACGTCAACAATGCATCAAGCTTATGTTAGCTAAAACCAAGCGTCAATCTCAGGTTATGAAAGGTGAAACCAAGGCAGAAGTGTCTCAAAACTTGCATTCTCTCTACAGACCAGCAGGGGGCGACTCCTCTGGTTGCAGAAAGAAGTCTGCTTGTATAGAAGTCTATGAGAAAATGACTCTTACTTCTCACTTGATTTATCCCCTCAGTAAACATTGTTAACATGAGTTTAAGGTCTCAATCTATAGTTTCACAACTTCTTCAATACAGCACCATCTCCATTTAGTAAATGATGGTCCATTTAGAGTCAAATAGACCATAAAGCAGGATATGCTTTAGGGCGGGCTTACTGTGAATCACTGACGCTACCAGAGACGTATACTGCGTCTCTAAGTCACTCCTCCTCATTCCAAATATGCTAACTTCTATTCACTGGTTGAAAAAAAAAAATAGGCAACAGCAAAATTGCCGAACTCAAAGCTTCATAATGGTGGTCCACAAAACAATGGGAGACTTCCCAATGACTGCGTCCGCTTCTTATATACAGTCTATGGCAAAGACTGAATATAGAGCATTATCATTAGTAAATTCTCTTTAAGCTTGGAAGGAAACCACAAGATTTAATTATAGCTACATTTAAAGATAGCTAATCTGGACAGACCATGGATGTATAAAGAAAAAGGGGCCGACCACCTCGGTTTTAGCTATTAGAAAGCGAATGTTTTTTTTGCTATATCTGATTAAATCTACTAGAGACAGTCGTCATTCAAAAACCCACGGTCATCGGCTACAAATGGTGTTTTTATTTACTTCTGTGTGAAATCATAGACCCATATGTACCAAAAAAATAAATAATAATTGCCACCTTTGTGGATCATAGGTTACCAAACCTTTTCTCCTGGAACAAAGCATTCATGCGGCACTGAGTCAAACAGCACAACACATTAAAGCAAACCATATCATATTACACAGAATGTTCTAGATAGGAAAGATTTTCAAACAGAAAGGAACTGAAAACTCCAAATGACCACCTCTGCCTTTGCTGACCAATTTTGTTAAATCCTGCTCTGGACTGGGCACTTGTGACAGGGCTACAATGGATGTGAAAGGTGCACTTAAGGACAACACTTGAAATGATTCACCTCTTGTAGCTTTTTTTATTTAAAATGATTGGGAGAGCAATCAGCGTAAGTGCTGCCAGCCATGCAGATAAAGTAAAGTGGCAAGCTTTGTTTTCAAGGATCGCAAGAGCTGAAAGAATGGTACACAACTAGTTTAACTATACTTGACTGGAGTGCAGCAGTAGGATTACTGTGCAGATTAGATGGAGTTCCACTGTAGTTCCGCTGCTGTAAGGCCAACCTGTATTCTAAAAATGATGGTCATATACAACTAATTTGCATTGGCTGATATGCTTTGTTGGAAAAATGTTGATTAGGTTATTTAACACCTCTTAAAAAAACTTCACTATCAAACACAATATTGCTTCTGAAAACTATAATTAAAAAATATGTGATTATGCTTGAGCAAAGCATTTGGAGTCAGAATAATTCTACACATAGTTGCTTAACCAAGATTGGCATGAACCCTTGTTTTGGTTGCCAAACTGTAACTACACCTGGGACATGTTTGTACAAAGAATGTATCAAGAGATCTATCTGGCTCATAATGAAGCACTGAAACGTGTACCTTAATAAACTCAACCTTTCAGTTTGGCAGGCCAATCATAGCACTTCAACCCATAAACCACATGTGATCCACTCACTTAACCACTTGCTGCCATTGTTATCAACCAGTGCAGTGCCTGTTCTTGGCTCAACCATTGGTAGCACGTGCTTGTTTGGAGCATGTGTTCTGTATTACTGCTTCCAGCGATGTTAGAACTACACTACTTTGTGCGACTGATTAATTTAGACTTCTATCTAAAGTCTCTCTTTCTTTTGCTAATATTAAATGTGTATCTGACTCCTCTGTCCATGGACCATGCTGCCTGCCCTGAACTAGAAACAATAAAAGAGATATTAGGCTACAATAAAATATAATTACACAAGCAATATCAGGATTCCCACCTGGTGATCTGCTGCCGGCATTATTAAAAACATTCACGTAATCTGCAATATGAAACTGAGACAATATGGCTAAATTTAATTTACCTGATAATTGATGCACTCTTGGTAAAGTGCAAGATGATTCCCTGGGTGTGTACATTGAGTCAACGGTGTGTTTCTGGGGCAGGCTGTAGAGGATGAGAGCATGCGGCATGATATTATGGAGCAAATCCAAGTAGAGGCTCAAATACCTGACCTTCAGCAGTCTGATATTCCCCAGCTTATCCCTCACCAGACTGATCCGATGCATATGAGTCTGTGATGTCTGTGAAACACTGGAGAAGGTTACTGTCATACTCAAATACAGTGTTGAACGCAGCATCACTGTGGAGATTAGCACATGCTAAATCTACATTTTAACACTTTTATCACAGATGAATAATAAATATCATTGTCAGGTTATTTTTACATACAGCTCTTTTGTTTTGAAAAGGCCTTATATGGCAATGGCCCAGCTACACAGGTGTTCCTAACTGTATTGCTTTATTAGCTCTCTTCTCTGGACTGTGTACAAGTTGTGATTGATTTACATGAGCGGGACTACTGACACTTTACGTTGGAAAAAGGAAAATAACAAATTTTGCGATGAGAACTATAATATGGGACCGGGATCAATAGACGGTATAAAAAGGGTCTGTACATACTTACTAAAAAAGTGGATTTAGTCTTAAGTAAAATGTAAAAATACAGTATTGGTGTGCTTATGATGCATTCCAGAAGGCTAGGATCTCGAAAATGTCCAATTTCTTACTAAAAATGTTCAATGAAACTTCACGAAGAAGCATCTGTCTGATGTTAACAACAATTGCACATTGTAAATGATAAAGTATATTTGCCTGTATCTCATTAACATAATACATACTATCATATAATCGTAAAATCAGTTTTGCATGTAAATTGATGTCAACATATGTCGACATGTTATTAGATAGCTGGATAACGTAAACCATATCTTAAAGATGACTTCTCTGCACAGAAGGTTATTGGATAAAATTTTTAAAATGCTAGACAAAAGTGGAAGCTGAACCGCTAATGGTTCAATTTTTTGTACATTTGCCAAAGAAACAACCGTTTGTCATAGTCAGCCATGATTTTTGCTTTGTGTACTTGGAATGCTTGGAGGTCAGAAGTTAAAAATTTCAACTGTGAAAATTGGGCCTCCGAGTTGTCTGGAGCACAGATTTAAGGCCCTATAGTTTGTCCCTCCCACTGTAGGAAATGTATTTTTAAGCGGTATGAGTTATGCAACACATCCAAAACCACATATATCACTGACTCATATAGCGTTGTGAGAAGGTCGCACTTTTAAACACGTGGTTAACAGTGCAAAAATAGTTGGTTATGTTTAGGAAAAGATCATGGTTTAGGTTAAAATAATTACCGTTGTTACCTAATGTGTCATTGTAACTTAAAATAACTCAGCGCATTGACTTTTGGTTTCACATTGGACATTAACAGCAGCCTACTGGGTGAAAGTCCTGTGCTTGTTTGACCCTTCCATTCAACCCGCCCTCCTCCTCCTAAATTGACCTTGTTACTCTGTATACTACATCACCTGATTTCCTCCTTTGCCCTCATTAGAACTACAACCACTAGAGCTTGCCGCCTGACAACAGACGTAAATATTGGTCGTAATAAGCTGCTTGCACAGAGAATCTATAATTTTTAATTTCGGTTTGAGTTAAGTGTGAAAGCTGTCTTCATAAATTTAAATGTATACCAAAACGTTCTTAAGATATGGTGAAAAAAAACAAGAAATGCACATGTTTGAATACAAAGCTGCTGTGGTTTACTGTGGCCCTGAATGCATGACTCATCCTCTATCACTTTATTGGCAGGTTAATTACTATAATTTGATTTAATATTTCCATCACACTTAACTGTAACAGCTGCATAAACAAATCAAACTCAGAAAGGCAGTGCTGTGGTCATGGATAGAGCAGTATCCCGACTGTGGTTGGTATTTCTGCCGGCTCTCTGCTGTCTGCCTCTGCCTCCAGCTGTCCTTCCTGTATTGATCGAAAAGAGGGGGAAAAAAGTTGCCCTTAAAAAGTACATATCACTTGTTTCCCTTTGTACCAATGTTTCCCAATTTAATGGTCATTTACCAATACATGACATGATACGCAAAGGTCATCTCTATAAACATCGGGCATCCAAATTCATTACACAATGGCATGGATCGATCAACTCTGATTCCCTGAAGGGGTTTCTGACACATAAAAGAAAAGCTTTAGCTTTGTCTCATGGAAAATCAAAACCACAGTTTTTCCCGTTTCATCATCTAATCCTCACCACTTCCTCGGCCTGCCTCAATCATCCGAGACCGAGCCTCCTGCCTCCTTTAGTGTGTTACATGTTGAAATTACAGGGGTGATACTGTAAGTTAACATATGCATCATACATTATATTTAGGTATTTCTGAGTATAGTACACTGATACTGACACTGTCATCACACCAGAAAAGGGTGAATGAATGACATCACTCTTACTCTTATAACGATGTATAATCTTGCAAATAAAATTCAGGACATGAAGCTGATAAGAAATTAATTTCAAATTGCTTATATTATGCCTAAACATTCAAATTCCAAATGGATCATGGCTCATTTCAAAGTCAAATTGAATAGAGGGACAAGCCATGTGGTCATGAGTGATCTTGGGTTTGTCATTGAGCTTTATGACAATTATTTTGTCTCATTGATTGTGTTTTGTGCATTGGTTATTGCTGTATTTGATTTGTGTCTAATTTCTTGTTGGATCTTGTGAATTTTAAACGCCCATCTATATAAGGGTACTGTAAACTAGCTTAGGCTATAAATCATGGGTTATATTGCACTGGATCATGTTATATACTTAAAGATAATAAAGATAAACATGAAATCAATGTACAGAATGCATAATAAGGGGTATAAAAAAACACAGTAAGGGAAATATACCTTATTCAGGTCAATTTGATCATACATATTGGGTTAAAAATAAAACATTCCAAGTCAAAATTTCACACCAAAACCAAGGGTATCTAAAAATGGCATCTCCTCAGGGTAGTATGAGGAGATGTAGGAATCTGTCAAGACTCCAAAATGTGTAAATACTTAGTGTTACTTTTCTGTATATCAGTGACTGAAGGGGAGGATGGATCACACATTCCGTCATTACATTCACCGTCAATGTGATATTTGTGTTAATTACTGAATCTAAGTGGTACACAAAGGAGTACTTCCTGGATTCCCTGGTGGGCTGTTACCATTGACTGTATGAAAGAAGTGGACATAACCTCTGGTCCTAAAGAGTGAAGCGGATGAGGAAGTGCCTTAAATATGCATTCTCTCTACTGACCAGCAGGGTGCGACTCCTCTGGTTGCAGAAGTGTGTATGGTCTCAATGGCTAGTTTAAAGTATTTTTCAATACAGAAGAAGACTTGAAAGTAGCGATCGAGCCCATATGCAATATTTGAAAAGCATGATGTTCATTTAGTAAATTATGCTCCATTTAGGTACAATAGATGATAAAGTGGTGGATGCTTTAGGGCCATCTTGTTATTTAGAGGTCACTGTCAGGGCAAACTATCAATCAGGATAGAGGCACAGCAATGCAAATCCCTCCTCAACTCCACCCTCTCGTCCTAAAAAAAACGGCTGAAAAGTAGGAAGAAAAGTAGATGAAATATCATTAAATAGATGCATCCAAATGCTTCAACATTGGATCAATCGAGAGAGTGGATCCAGGACCAGGGAACCCAGCTAGTCCAGTCAAGTCTGCAGCTGAAGTGATCTGAGGAAAATCTGGGTTTAGCTAGCAGGACAATGTTATTTAGCTATATTTTCTTCTTTGGCTTCATCGGAAATTCTAATCTTCTCATTAACCAAAGTATTTAGAGTTACTTCTAGGATCTTTAAACTTTCTCAATTTAAAACTGATATATAGTTATTATTTTTGCTTGTCATTGGGTCTGATTAGACCATTTAGGAAATCAGTAACTCTGATAAGATGTGACATGGTCTGTATGGGTGCATGTGGATCTCTTCTATGCATTACATGTAATTTGATTAGTATGACACTGTTGCTGCCTTGTTGAGTTTTATAATGGCATGACAGACTATGAAATGAAGGTCACTGGGACCATTAATGCCTGTGCTCCAGACATTCTAATCAATAGTGTGTTATATGTGTTAAACTTGAGGTTAATGCTGTCCAATGCGAACCACAAAAAACATCAAACTATAATAGTGTTAAAAGACATTACTTAATTGTGCTTACAGGAATGAACAAAACCACATTGTTGAACCACCACCGAGACTATTTACTGTATTCGGGCCAGTTGCCAGCACATCAACAAGCCCCAAGGGTCCGGGGAGAGTAGCTTCACCAAAAAACCTGTGCTTTATATTCATTAAGGGTCTTGCCGAGGAGGCAGCACCCTGAGTAGGAAGTAAGTGAGCTGTAACAGAGAGAGAGCCGTTTAGAAAGAACAAAAGCGAAATACTCCAGAGTTTTAATTACAAGTGAACTAAAGGTTTGTGCACTAAAACTGCATCTGTTATGGTTGCATAACAGGTAGACTTCAGAGACGTCCTTGGGAAAATATTTAAGACCAGAATTCTATAATTGCCATCTACAGTTGAGTAGATAAATTTGGAGGAAGTGAAACCTTTGATTAGAATAGTCACTCTGATGACTCTTATACACATTGGACTCACTTCTAAAGTTAATTACATTGTGAAAATAAACTAGTTCCTATTTTTCTGGCATCCTCATGGAATTTCCTCAAGGAGAGGTTAAGAACCCCTTGCTTAAAGCACTGGTTCTCAAACTTTTCGAGTCACAGGCCCCTCAGAATAATCAGTTTGGTGTTTGAACAACTAGCACCAAGGCATTTTTATGTGCTCCAAACATAGTCAAATTTTTCTTGAAATCCCTCCCAACAAAAACCTACATGATAGCACATTTTGGAGCTCACAAACACACTCAAAAAATCTATTCTGAGACAAAATGTATCCATGTTATGTAAAAAAAAAACATCACTCAGTCTAAAATTGTTGTGATGTACAGCAATGAAGATCTTTCAAATCTGTTCTTTGTCTTTGCTTTCCATTTTGCTGTGTTTGGGACATTTCTGGTGTATAGCCCTCTCAGATGAGAATAACAGTGCTCACAGAAAGTTGACAACGTAGCATAAAAAGGCAAGAATGTGTCGTGCCTGTTCTATATGTCACAGGTGCATAAAAAACATTTACACCTTTGGGTACTTCCTCTTTCCCTCCTCCTCAAGATGCATTTTGGGAATTGAGACATCCTTCAAGATGGCCGCTGAGGTTGATTTGCGGGTCAGAGGCAAGTGGGGCTGAGGAGAGGAGCAGATGTTTTGTTTGTGTGTGTGTTGACGTGGTTTCCCTTCCTCATTCTCCCCGCTCTGCTCATCATGCCCACCTGTCTGCAATTGGCTTGGTATGGCTGTATATATTCCATGTGCTCTTTTCCCTTTCTTCCCTCTCTGTTAGCTCTGCCCAGGTGTACTGCAATGCAAAGCGAGGTAGACCTGGATTGGAAAGGAAGTTCTTAAAAGCTCCTGTGCCAGCAGCAGAAGAGAGAGGCCTCTGGTGTGGGGACTGCTTAAGTTGTTGCCTTTCACCTTATGATTTTGTCTTGTCTCATTTGTATGTTTTGTGATAATAAATCTTATGGATTAGATTTTTTTAAATGTGTCTTCTGTGGTTGACTTGGGTCAGTAGTTGATTTTTGTTCTCCTCAAAGAGCTGCCCAAGGGTGGGGTGAAACATGGCTCATCAGCTCTTTCAGACTGCAGACCTGCAGTCCACAAGACTCCGGATAACAACATTCACTGCCTGAGCATGTAGAAAAATCCAAGATGCACTCAAACCAGGAACCAAAAAAAAATTCTGAGAGCCCAACACTTCACAAAACAAAGAAATCCCTCTTCAAGCCTCAATATTAAACAAATATTGTCTAATCAAGTCAAACAGTTTGGGACTACTGCTGACAAGCAAGCTGTCAAATTAGGTCAAGTGTGAACAAACAAATCATAACATACACACACACACGCACACATGTATTCAAGAGAACTACACACACACACACACACACACACACACACACACACACACACACACACACACACACACACACACACACACACACACACACACACACACACACACACACATACCAAAAGTGCCAACTAAGATGCCACTGAGTTTAATTATGAGCAGCAACCACACAAGTAAGCAATGCAGTGGATGCCCCTCCCAACAGGTACAACATTGCTACAACCATGAGGTGAAAAAGGAAACTACAGAACCAAACAAAGTTAATGTTTCTACCAACACACAAACAGTAACATAGGTGACCAACACAAAGTGGAGTGCAACTGCCACAAACTGAAAGAATCACAAGTAGAAAATCTAAAAAGCTACTGCCATACACGAACGACACAAAATGGTCACCATGTGGTCTTCCAACCACATACAAAAGTCAGGTCCAGGGAGAATCAGGACAGAGGAGAGAGAGTTCGCACACACACACACAAACACACACACACTCACGCACTGTGATGGATGTAAGAAACCAGCAACACAGACTGGCCTGATGAGCTGGGAGTACCCACACACACCACTCTAAGATCAATTCAGCTGTGGTGTGTCTACCTCCCAAACCAAAAGAGGTCACAACACAATCAATTTGCTACAATTAAACACACAAAAACAGTAACACACAAGTGACACCAACAAAGTGGACTGCTACAACCACAAAATGGTCACACTTTAGTCAAGCACTACACACAAATGTTGCCTACTTACACCTCAGCAGCAACAAGTGCAGTTAACACAAACAAAAAGGTCACAAACCAAAGTTACTGCAAAGGTATATATCACAGGTACACAAAATAAAATGACTAATCATAAAGAGTCTCAAACAAGTTGCCTTGCAATGTGCAAAACCTGACTTGCCATCTTGGTACGCATGTCAAAACCTGACATGCGTACCAAGATGGCAAGTCAGGGTGTCCTTCATCACAGACTCAGTGGGTATTTAAGTAGGTTATTTGTTGTATTTAACAATGCTGAGTTTAAAGCTTTTTTCTAGGGTATAAGTTATGTGTCTTTAAAAAGGGAGCTGCTAACATCTAAATATGCTTCATTTGTAGGGATTATGTCACTGAACCAAACGTGCGAGTATCATAAAGTTATGCATGCCACAGATCTTATTTTCTGCAACAATACAAAATCTAATGGAAAAATCCCATTGATACGCAGAGTGCCTACAAAAATACGTTCTTCGTGCATCGCTCTGTTCCCTGCTCTGGCCAGCCCTGCTCTCCATTGTTTCTTTTCTACTCTGCTGCTACCGGGAGCACAGGACTTTCACCCAAGATACCATTGTTCATGTCACAACCAAAAGTAAAAAACGTTGACTTAATGCTTGTCACATAATCTGGTTTTGTACTGTAATAAGAAATGACGTTAAGTGTGGTCGTTGTTTATTTACAGTACTTACGTTGTAAAGGTTAAGTTACATTGTTATATTTTTATTTTAACACAATTCATGATGTTTTTCTGACCGCAATCAAGTTGTTTTGTAATTTAAACCACGTGGCATTGTGCATTTCTGCAAGCCTGATACAAGGCTGGTATAAGTCATATTTCTAAAACACATTTGGTGCAATGCAAAAAAATGCAAAAAACATTCTTTCAGCCCACTGGGTTGAGCAGAAACTGTATTTAAACTAAATTGGCTTCCAAATCTATTGATTGCAGTGAATTATCTCAGATTTATTTTATAAAACACTCACACGTTTTCATTTAAATTTCCTCTGTATCACAGCAGCTATTATAATGCCAAATGTAAATCAGCAACACAACAGCAGTCCATTTTGATGTTTGCATTACATTTGGATTTACATGAAGGCGTTCTCTCACTCTCTAGGAGTGCTTCATGTCAGGGCTTTCATATTAATGAAATGTTGCATATATATAAACAAAATGCATGAAGAAACCAGAGTAGAACGCCATTGGTCTTGTGATTCTCCGTTTTTTCCAGCGCAGCAATATCTAAAAAGAAGACAATTCTATTACCTTGTATGCAGGGACCTTTCAATTATTTCTGGAAGGTGCACTCTGCAGCACAGTGCTACTCTTGGCATGAAGCGCTTGATGCGTGCTCTTCCAAGCACAGGATGAATGACACTACTTACTGTATTCTTATTACTGCTGGCTGCCTCTTTGGAGGAGGGGGTACAGAGCGATGCCATTTATCATGCTAGACATGCGGCTGGGTTTTTATCTAACACATTTTCTCCTACAGGGAGTTCACGTTGCACATCTTTGATGCACTTTCAAATTTATTGGACATCTTTATTTATATATTTGTGCTTTGGGTGAGCAGGTCTGCTAGGAAACTCCCCGCACAGGAGTCACTGTCCTCGTCACTTTGGTGTCAAAAAGTATTGAGTAGCTCGTAATGTGGAACATCCTGTGGGGATGAACCTTAATTTCTTCAAGGGAACATGCTGGAAATCCATAAACAAACTGGCAGTGAGAGTGTTTGATAGCTGGACCACCTGAAGGCTGCTTTGTCTATTGGAAGATTACTGTTGGGTAGCCCCAGGAGATTGTGTAACAGATGAGGTGACTCTTGCATGCATGCAGATGTGACACGTGCTATGCTTATGGATTTTCAATGAGACCAGGCAAAGCCTGGGCTTTGTAGCTGCGATCCCTAACAAGGAAATGTGTCACTTCACTCCAGCTGTCTCACAGTAGGGTCGTACATTTAAATTTACTGCATCACACTTACACTGAAGATTTTCACTGCAAAAAAAGGTTACCAGGAATAGAAAGAAAATGATTATCTCTTGGCGTGTTATTGGTGGCGTTTTCAAAGGCATTTACATATTTTTTGATGTATTTGAGCTGTATACTACTGGTATATTATACCAAACAGAATTATGTACCGAGTATGCATACCCTAAAAAATGACCCAAAATGTTGTAATCATATGTTATCACACTCACAGCTTTGCAATCTTGGTCAGTTCAATCTTTGGTCAACAACTTTGGTCAAACAGAATTGTCACAAATATCAATGGGATTAGCAAATAGTTTGGTCTGACTGTGAAATGCCTGCTTTTGAATGGTCACACATGCATCTGAGGCAAAAATCGTCGGATTGTCATTTGATGCAATGTCATGATGCATACTGAGCGGCTGAGCATTCTCATCATCAAAAACTAAGCCTAAATAGCACAAAACAAATAATGGTGTTCTGGTAACGCAGTAAGACAGACTTACTTTATAACTGTAAGAAAATCAACACTCGTTACTGGGAAAAGTAGTACAATTTCAGTAATGTGTTACTGAGAAACTGGCCCAACATTTATGATGATTTGTTAATGTTTCTGCTGACCACCCAAAGTGGCCAAAAAAAAAATCTGCTTGCATGTTTAACTATCCAACTAGTGCCATCTCTAACATTTTATTAATCACTGCTTTGGTTTATGACCAGTCTTTCTTCAAAGTAGTGTTTAAAAATATTTTTTGCCAATAGTGTTAATGAATGGGTGGGTGGATAATGAGATGTAGCGTAAAACTCTGACTGGATAGGACTAGAAAAGTGCTATACAAGTCAATTTACCAATTGAATCTGATTACGGCAAACTGAGGAAACACTCAGGTTGTTCGTGTTAAATACAAGTCAGCAATGGTCATTAAATTGATTGCACTGCATTATATGCAACACTTTTGTTATTTTAAAGAGATTTCTGTTCCATCTTATTTATTTTTTTCTCTACTAACCGGAACGCCTTTGAGACTTACAGCAAAGAAACAATATACACCACAATGACCAGGCAGACTGAGACAAATGATGCAGAGCTCCACTGAGAGTTGTGGAACACATCCAAGGACCGGAGCCGTGGACTCATAGATTCCTGTCTGCTTTGGATCACTCAGTCTCTGAAACAATTCGGCCTCCTTCCACTCTCTGTGGCCTTTGATCTACAGGTGCTCATCCTCGAGGTCTGCGGGATGCGTCGGCACATTATTCTTCCTTAAAGATGCGACAACCCATTGTGGGTAGGAAAAAATGAGAAGAGGGGGTATGTAATTTATCATGATCAGGACTGCAGCTTTGACCGGCGCCATGTGGAGGCATAGGCGTAATATGGAATTATTTTCTTTTCTACAGGAAGGTTGTACACACTGTTCAGAGGAGCTGTGGTTAAAAGATGGAGGATTCCTGATACATTTTGACTGTTCAGACGGAGGGTTAATAATATCAGTGAAAAAGTGCAACCGGGGGCCGACAAAAGTTTTATTACCCCTGAAATGTAGAGTCAATAAAAATGTGGCTTTACTATTTGTGTCAACTACAGGCCAGCGTAATTGAAAGGCCTGTGAGTTGTATTGATTTGTTTCTAAGTCTTAATGGCCCCAATGACACCCATAGATGTTGATAGAAGTGACAGAATAACTGCCGTAATGCATTTTTAAATACAAAGCTGGTCCACAAAACATGACAGCACTGCCAGTTTTTTATGGTGGCAAATATTTTAACAGAAGCAAACTTTGTCACTATGAAAATGTATCCAAAATTCTTTTACTGTAAATATTGACAGTGGAACTGACAGTGATACTGACTTCTGAGAGTTAACAGTTTTTTTTTCAATATTTTAATTTAAAAGTGTTTACTTGGACTCATGACCTCAGTAATGCTAATATCCTTGCTACGGCCCAGTTTATTATACACATATTGTATAGGGGTCAATGTAAGCAGACATGGGAGAGGAAAAGAAAAGAAAAATAAACAAATATAAAGTTTGTACAATCTGGGTTGTCAAAATTCTAGTTAATTATAGCCAACAAAGCAAAATTTACTTTTGAAAGAGAAAAATAAATCACGCTGTTCTAAAACCCTGGTTGAAGCTATCCCTAAAATACCCCTGTAACCGCTGTGATTTGTATATTTAACCAGGCAACCTCCAGTTCTGAAAAGTGATGCCAATGCATAAATGCCGTGGCTCGGCTCTTGAAATGCTCCCTGGATTGGCCAAGTGTAGACCCGCAAAACAACGGAACCCAACGCCAAGTCTGGTATAATGCCAATGCTGAGCATCAGCCGGACTATGAAAATCTATGTGTAGCAGCAAGCCTGCTGCTGACCTCAGTGCATTATGTTAAGCATAAGGGTGGAAGCATGCATCCCAAAGGAGGTCATCCTACCTTTTATGTGAAATAAATATATATATATATATATATATATATATATATATACCTGGTGGAGTTGTAAACCAGGACGCAGTTGCAGATACCGGGTCATGGTGGATAGAGGACAGAATGCAGTGTTGATTAGTGAGATGACAACAGTCGAACCGTTACCTTCCCTGTCAATTTTTTAATGTTTAAGGTGGTAACTGGCAAATGGACTGTACTTGTATAGCGCTTTTCTAGTCCGCTGAATAGGAGGCGAATGGAGGGGTTCCCGAACAGGCTACATACCGAGAGATCTGCACATCTTAAATGAAACTGAATACCTGCTACGAATGCTTTGATGGAAGAAGGTTGGATTTTCCAAGATTCAAAACAGTGCACAATAAAAGCACAAATATTAGGTATGTTTACAGGCATGACTGGAACAGAGAAAGCTGCGCAGAATGCAGTAAAATAAGACCATGCAGAGTCTGCAATTTTTATTGTAGATTTCGCCAGTCCGAGACACATGTAACCAGATGCAGAGTTCATATAGGACTGTAGCGGGGAAATTTAAATCGGGACAGAGAGTCTGCAATTTTATTATCCAGGCCAGGAAGGTGCGCTGCACATAGAAATTCCCCATGACACATGACCATGTTAGTCGTCTGACAAATCTATTAATGGGAATGGGAAAGCGACCTTTTATTTATGATGTTAACAGTTGCCTCATTATCGCAGAAAACTATTATTTGTTTCCTAGAGGATAGGTAGCCCCAGAGAATACGTGCAACGAGGATGGGATATAACTAAGAGTGCGGTAGATTGTAGATTTGAAGGAAGAGTGAGCTATTCTATTGGCCAGGTGTCCGTGAACCATTGATTGTTGTAAATTCCCCCGAACCCAATAGAAGGAGCTGCATCAGTGAAAAATTTGAGAGCAACTGAAGTGTCTGCATTATTGTTGTGAAAGAAAGATATGCTAAAGCAATGACAAATCTTAGATCAGATCTACATCCTATATCTGAAGCGAGAAGATTGTGGAGTTTTTCCACCTTTTTTGAGAGGTCAAGTAATCTAGATATAAAAAGATCTGCCTTGGGGAATAATTCTTATAGCGAAGTTGAGGTGGCCTAATAATGACAGCAAGGCACGTTTGGTAATAGACGCCGCGTCAAAAGAGCTTTTCATGACTTTTCTGATTCGAAACAACTTTTCGAGAGGCATTGACGCTTGCATGACATCGACGTTTGCATGACATCGCTGTCTAATGTGATGCCTAAAAATCCGATCGCTTTCAGTGGGCCTAGGGTTTTCTCTGCAGAGAGAGGTACACCCAATAACTTAAGTGTTCTTGAGTGCGCTAATGCATCGGGTTGGGACTGGGGATAATCCACTACAAGGAAATCGTTTAATAGGTGAAGAACTAATGGTAATTTGCAGTTATTCAACAGAATCCAACAAAGTGCTTCTGAAATCGTGTTGAAAATACAGGGGCTACTACGACAGCTAAATTGTAAGTCTGACCGAAAAATACATTTTATTTCTGGTCTGTTATATCAGCCTTCCCTAGCCCTGCACCTTTACCAGCTAACTTAATAAGCTGAATTGCATTATCGATGGTTGCGTAGAATAGGGAAAAAGGAGCAAGAGGTATGAGGCTATAAATACCTGGAGCGCTATCATCGTGAGGGGCTGACGAGTCTATTATGAGGCTGTAACGGGTGTATTAAGGACCCAAATGCACTACGACTCACACAAGGAATAGTTAGTATGAGCTTTATTCTTTAGCACTGGGAGATGGTACAACCAGCAGGAAACCAGGCATGAGTCGGCTCACACAGCGAAGTCAAGCCGGGGAAACGCCAAGCAGCCACTGGAACAGGCAGACAGACGCCAGGAGGAGCAGAGGCAAAACTCATGGTCGGGTACAGAAGGCTGAGACGTTTACCGGGGCAGAGACGAGGCAGAAGAGTCCAGGACAGGCGAGGTTGGTAACGGGAGATCGGTCCGAGGATAAGCGCTGGAAGGGGTATAATGCAGAGAACAATCTTGCAATGAGTGTGTGTGAGACAGGATCTTATATACTTGGTTGATTACTGAACAGATGCAGCTGTGTGGGCAGGTGAGTTGTGGTTGAGCTGATGAGGTGGGAGTGGCTGGCAGGTGAGTGTGAGGCAGAATGAGTATGGAGCAGAACTGTGACACAGGCGCTTTTTTCCAGAATATTTTCGAGTTGTTATACCAATGGGATTAATGTGAAGAAGGGGGGACTATCATAAGGCCTGATCGTGTAGCCCTTCTTGACTCATTTTGCTAATAATTTGTCCACTGTTTCTGGTTCTTTCAGAGCAGATAAAAGGTTATTACAGTTATGGGATATTTTTGGAAAAAACAGTAATTAAATAATTAACGTAACAACGATTTGGATGCCCCAAGTTTTTGCCAAGTTTTGATGGTTTATTCACTTATTTTTCACAAGACAAGTGCGGCATGGACACACAAACCTGGTGTGGCCGTCTCAGCAAAAGCTTTCTGCGGTTCCTTTCCTTACTGAAAGAGAGACGAGGAGCCTGTCCAGGCTGAGCTTGCTTCAGGGTTGCTGTTTTGGGGCAAAGGCTCACAGTGTCTGCTTATGACGGACGGATCAACAACTGACCAGTCCAGTCTTTGATTGAATTTTAGGATGTTCAACGCCGCTTTTGCCGAGAAGAATTTGTGTTACTCGTAAAAGAGGGTTCCCGCGTAAGACAGTGCCAGGTCGGATATAATGGCTAAATAAGTGTCTAGTTCGGAACTACGGTCAGGATGAACTTCACATATGACATCCATGTTGATGCCAAATGAGACGTTGAACTCGACCACAGTGAGATTCTTTGACAGTCTGGGATCAGTGCTGGGCTAGCTCGCAACAAACACACACCGGTCTTGAGGAGCGAGCACGCTCACAGGCTCCGAGCTAACAAAAGGCAGGTAGAGCGGCAGGTAGAGCGAGTGTGAGCTCTATCGAAAGGAAATGGAATAATCTGGCACTGAGGTGGAGTTGAAGCCAAGTTTATGTAGTCTGAGGATGATGAGTTGATTGAGAGCCGGTGTTTCTGATCAGCAGCCAGCCACGCCTTCCTGCCACACACGCCCTGCAGAAAAGGGGAGACAAGATAAAGGGAGGGGAGGGAGAACAACAACAAAATACAACTAGGGACCAAACTGAAACCTAACACATGCATTATTTCTAATGGCAAGCATGGGGTGACTCCTCTGGTTGCAAAAAGTCTACTCTACTCCTCACTTGATTTATTACATCAGTAAACATTGTAAACATGAGTTCAATCTTTAGTTTCACGTCTTCTTTAATACAGCATGATGTTCATTTAGCGAATGATGGTCCATTTAGAGTCAAATAGCACTACCAGAGCCGTATACAGCATCTCTAGATCCCTCTTCCTCAGTCACTGGTTGCAAAAACCAAGATGCTTACGGCCAAAATCTAAGATAGGGATGGCAAAATTGCCAAACTCAAGGCTTCAAAACATCAGTCCACAAACCAATCGTGACATCACAATGACTACATCCACTTCTTATATACAGTGTATGTATATAACCCATCAAATCTATTAGGAAGTATAATGTTATGGTGGATGGGTGGGTCTAAAAACACCAGATTTTCACCCAGAAGGCCGCTGTTTATGTCCTGTGTAATACCAAAAGTCAATGTTAATTCGTTTACTAACATGTGTGCTTAAGTAACGCCACCTACATCGTTATTTAACCCAAATCTCAATCTCTCCCATAACCTAAAAAAGTAGTTAAACATATATTGCTATAGACAGAAAAAAAGAACTGGTAATGAAATCTCAGTGCACATCAAAGAATGAGTTCACTAGAGAGAGTCCTTTTAAGTATAATTCCACATCTAGCATACAACACTGCTTGTGAGCTACACATAACATCTTCACAGGACCTTAATCCTCTTTGACAGTCGGCTTGATACTCAAGTGTCAGATTGGGAGAAAAAGTGGATAATGCGTCTCAGTAACAGATACAACAGTTGTCTCACTGTCAGCAAGAACACACACACACACACAACCAATTTGTTTGTCTGATGTCGAAAGCCAAAATGGACTGGGCTGACAGGCTTTTACTGGATTAACAATGACAGCAGCCGCTTTAACTCCTCTTTTTCCAGTCAGAATAAACAATTAGGTGGCGATGCTGTGTGGTCCCTCTGCTGTCGGAGACACTCTCAAACTGCTCCTGTGGAAAACGCTCTGAGGAGGTCTTTGCTGATTCCATCTACTCTTTCACTCTCTGGTCTTACCTTTACCTCTCCTTCTGGTACTAATTATGCTAAGCTACGGCGCTAGCTCTTTTATTTTATCTTGCTCCTGGTTTAAGGACAAGCCAAGTATGTCTTTGTCACACAGGGTCATTATTAATCTGTGTGCTCTTCATGTAGGTCATGGAATATTCTTGTATCTCCTTTGGAATAGAGAGGTGATGATGGGGTATTCCCCCTTTCCAGTTGCATGTTTGCAGACTTTTCAATCTGCCCCCTCCAATGAGTTCTCTTATGTTATATGGCATCATGACATGAAAAAGCGGTTTCTCGGTTGACAAAGCAATCAAACCAATGATCGTAGCAGGAGGTCTATTGTTTAGCCAATCCAGCCCCAGTGTGGAACAAAAATCCACCCTGGCAATTCACGTCTGGACCGGTACCATACACACACACACATATATATACATATATATACACACATATATATATATATATATATATATACATATATATATATATACAGTACCAGTCAAAAGTTTGGACACACCTTGTCATTCAATGGTTTTTCTTTATTTTTTTCTACATTGTAGATTAATATTGAAGACATCCAAACTATGAAGGAACACATATGGAATTATGTGGTAAACAAACAAATGCTCAACAAACCAGAATAGTTTTATATTTAAGATTCTTCAAAGTAGTTAAATGAGAAGGTGTGTCCAAACTTTTGACTGGTACTGTATATATATATATATATATATATGTGTGTATATACAGCGGGTAAAATAAGTATTGAACACGTCACCATCTTTCTAGGTAAATATATTTCTATTGACATGAAATTTTCACCAGATGTCGGTAACAACCCAAGAAATCCATACATACAAAATAAATAAGTTCATAAACTAAGTTATGTGTAATAAAATGGAATGACACAGGGAAAAAGTATTGAACACGCTTACTGAAATTTATTTAATACTTTGTACAAAAGCCTTTGTTGGTAATGACAGCTTCAAGACGCCTCCTGTATGGAGAAACTAGTCACATGCATTGCTCAGGTGTGATTTTGGCCCATTCTTCCACACAAACAGTCTTCAAATCTTGAAGGTTCCGTGGGCCTCTTCTATGAACTCTGATCTTTAGTTCTTTCCATAGATTTTCTATTGGATTCAAGTCAGGTGATTGGCTGGGCCATTCTAGCAGCTTTATTTTCTTTCTCTGAAACCAATTGAGAGTTTCCTTGGCTGTGTGTTTGGGATCATTGTCTTGCTGAAATGTCCACCCTCGTTTCATCTTCATCATCCTGGTAGATGGCAGCAGATTTTTATCAAGAATGTCTTGGTACATTTTTCCATTCATCCTTCCTTCAATTATATGAAGTTTGCCAGTGCCGTATGCTGAAAAACAGCCCCACACCATGATGTTCCCACCTCCAAACTTCACTGTTGGTATGGTGTTTTTGGGGTGATGTGCAGTGCCATTTCACCTCCAAACATGGTGTGTATTATGGCATCCAAAGAGTTCAATTTTGGTCTCATCTGGCCAGACTATATTCTCCCAGTATTTCACAAGCTTGTCTAAATGTTGTGCAGCAAACTTTAAACGAGCTTCAACATGCTTTTTCTTCAGCAATGGAGTCTTGCGTGGTGAGCGTGCATTACTTATTGTTTTCTTTGAAATGGCCCCCAACAGTGCTCACTGGAACATTCAGAAGTTTAGAAATCCTTCTGTAACCAATGCCATCAGTATGTTTTGCAACAATAAGGTCTTGAGAGCTCTTTGCTTTTACCCATCATGAGATGTTTCTTGTGTGTCACAGTCACGCCTGTTCACTCTTCCTGCACTATTTCTCTCAGCTCACAGCCCAGCCCCCTCTCTCTCACCACACTCTCCCTCACTCACCTAATCAGCCTCATGCAGTGCACCTGTCTGCCACACCCACCTCGTCAGCACAATCACTCTCACCTGCTCACTCTGCTGCACTACTCACCTCAGTATAAATACCCCAGTCTCACACACACTCACTGCCAGTTCGTTCTCCACATTATGCCAGACCTTCCAGCGTTATTCCCCGGACTGATTTCCCGTTGCCGACCCTGCTTGTTTGGACTTCTCCGCCTTGACTCTGCCCCGGTTAACCGACTCAGCCTTCTGTCCCAGACCACGAGATTTGCCTTCGCTCCTCTTGGTTTTTGTCTGCCTGCTCCGCTGACGGATCTAGAGTGGAATATCCCCTGTGAGTTATCTCCTGCCTGTCTGTCTGCTGTTTGTTCCGCTTTGAATAAAGCTCCTGCACATGACTCTGTCTCCTGGTCGTGCTGCACTTGGGTCCACACACCACCCGTTACATTGTGTGACACTTTAGTAATGAGACAGCTTTTTATAGGCCATCAGTTGGGACTGAACCAGCTGATATTAATTTGCACTGACAAGGGGCAGGATTGCTTTCTAATTACTGATAGATTTCAGCTGGTGTCTTGGCTTTCCATGCCTTTTTGCACCTCCCTTTCTTCATGTGTTCAATACTTTTTTCCCTGTCATTCCATTTTATTACACAAAACTTAATTTCTGAACTTATTTGTTTGGTTTTCTTTCTTTTTGTATGTATGGATTACTTGGGTTGTTATACCGACATCTGGTAAAAATTTCATGTCAATAGCGCCTTTAGAAATATATTTACTGAGAAAAATGGTGACGTGTTCAATACTTATTTTACCCGCTATATATATATATATATATATATATATATATACAAACCTCATAATTATCATCATGATTACTATAATTAAGCAGGCTTTTATTGTTAACAGATCATATGCTCTCAGCTCTCCGATAAATATAGTTGAATTAAAAACTACAATGCAGTATGTCTGTCAGTTTGTAGTGAATTACAAATGTAAAGTAGTAGAAAGCACCTCCAAATTGTACTTCACTAAAATACTTTTGTAAATTACATCAGTAACATTCCATCACTGTGACAGAAATGTCATTATCAGTATCAGAATTGCAGTGTGAACATATGCAAATGTTGAGGTTTAGTTGATTAAGTCTATAGAATCCCTGCAGTAAGTCACAAAATGTCCTCACTTTCCAGCTGATGGAAAAAAAGGCTCTATCTCAATACATTGTTACACAATTTGGAGCTCGCAAACACAACAGCAGGACTGTCCTAATCTAAACATGGTCTGAGATATCACCCCAAAGAGCAGCTGCTGTTGAAGATGAACATTGTTCCTAGACCGTCCTTACAGATCTCTGTTACACCACCTGAACTCCTCCAGCAATACTTCAAGGAGACAAATTGGCTTTAGCACTTTTTGTGAAGAGATAACAAAGCTTGAATTTGTCTTAAAAATTAGCCACGGCTAGAAATAAGGGTGGGTACGGCCTCTCTGATGTGTATCTTGAATATTTCTCTTACACTGGCAGATAGCCATTATCATAGTAACACAGAAAACTAAAGAGGAGGTAGAGTTTGGGATGACTAATGGAAGACAAGAGCTGAAAACAAACCATACATATTTATAAAGCTTCCTTGTGCTAGCTCGCTGAATAAAATAGAAAGACAGACATACCTCAAAAACACTTCTAATTAAAGCACAGAAAACTTTTCATTAACGGGCCCTCCTGCCTATCCCCACACCCCCGGATACACTAGCTGTGGGCAGAACTTGTGTAACCGGTTCTTTGGCAGCATTAACACAGCACTGAGCTGGGGCATCTTAGAAGAGATGGAGACATCATAGCCGTTAATGAGCTTCATTTGCAGTTTTGCATGAGTGATTACATTTTGCATTATTTCTAGCTCGGTCTTGGGCTGATTCATGGCTTGATAAGGGTATTGAATTGGGATCAGATTTTTTTTAAAGCGCTGAATAGCAAATTGGGAAATGGTCTCGGACAGAGGAGCCGGTTGAGCATATTCCCCTTATACTTCAGGCCTCACGGAACAATGGGATGTGGGTTTATCTCTTACCACAGATCAATGGCATGTGTGTCGGTGCAAACTATCTGTCTTACTCTGGGCGATATCAAGTAGTACAGGACAACAATGTGTTCAGAGTCTGTCTGCAGATGTCCTGTGAATGTTTTTATTCATCCAGTGCTGCAAGATGACAACATATTTTTTGATAGCGTAACAAACAGTAAGAGGGATTTTAACGTGTGTGTAATGGAAAAAGTATTCCACTTAAGGTAAAATAATAAAATCACAATGTAAGAATACTCCATTACAAGTAAAAGTTATTCTTAAGTACAAGTAATAGGTCATAAAGTCCAATACAATTAGAAAAAAAACCCTCAGTAAACTGGCATGAGATGATGATCTGGTGAGCACAATATACATTTTGCATTATGTTTGTTCCAAACTGTATATACAGTATTTATTCATTAAGTTTAAACATTTGATTCATTCCATTTTTATAATAAGGTCTATAATGCATTATAATTATAATTTGTTATAATGTGCTTATAGTACTGTCTAATTATAATTAGAAGCTTTCATGAATATTCACAATGCTTCATACCAATCATCATAACACAATATCAAGCATTTTATAAAGACTTATGAGGAAAAGTATCATTACATCTTGTAATGTGTTATGATGTCATTATTAATCAGTCAAAGTGGTTGTTTGATTTAAGTAGAAAAAAATAAAATAATTGTACAACATTTTGTTGTTGTTCTTGATTTTATGATATGTTTTTAGCTTTTTTTTTAGGATCATTGTTATAAAGCATTGTGAATATTAAGAACAGTGCTAAAAGCAGATTCTAACGCATCATAAATAAATCTATAATGCATTATTACTGTAGACATGGCCGTCAAATAAAGCATTTTTTCCACTAAAAAGATAGTCAGACTAACTGTACATGACCCTTAGGACAGGTCAAAAAAGTATTTAAATTTGGGTGAACTGACCTTTTTAACAGGCACTGTGGAACCTGCCGTTTGGTTCAGTTAGTCCATTTATTATTCTTTTACAGATCCTGTTATCTTGGCGTTACTGCTGATCGTTTTCTGAAGCACACCAGAGGCTTTGGATTTCTGCATGCATTTTTCATGCAGAAACTAATTTCCATTCATTTCCCTACAGTATAAAAATCAACTTGCAGAGACTTGAAACTTGCCTGAGATCCACTAAGTAATCCATCACAGCACACAGCAGGTTCGGTTTCATTTTTGTCAAAGTTTCCTTTCTGTTGTATGGTAATACACTACCAGCTTACTCAAAGCAGTCTGCACTCATAACAGCAGCAATGCTGTTACTTTGACAACAATACAAGCAGACACTGTACACTCTGATGGATTTCTTAACTCATGCAAGTTTCAAGTCTCAAGTCTCGGTCTGTAATGTTATTTTCATACAGCAGTGAAATTCATGGAAGACAATAGCTGCCATGCTAGTAGACGGATAATAAGCGTGATTGTGAGCACCAGCCAGCCAGCCAGGGACTTATTGAAGAGCAGCTCACTCAATCATCTTGACAAAATCAGAACATGTTCAATGAAAAGAAATCTGTGATAATAGTTACATGTGGAGCCCAGGCTAGCATACAGGGAAACAAAACATGCATTTCCAACTAAAAGTTACCCATGTTTGTATCCTTTTCATGCTTCCATTGTTTTGTCTTTTTAATCCCACTAAATTATGGCGTTTCCGTTATAAACCTCAGCCCAGTTCTGTGTGCACATACTTTGATAAGAACAAACGGAGATGTTTGGTTTAAATCAGTTTTGTTTTACTTAGTCAGAAGCAACCATTCCAAATATAAGATGTGCTTCAAAAAGTACTTTTTAATTGTGCTATTTGTTAGTGTTTCATTCAAAACGTTAAAAAAAACGAACAAACGTTATCAACAGTATGCAAGGAGGTTAAAACATTTTTTAAATCCAAAGAGGCAGAAACGAGAAAAAAAAAAAACGCCCTTTAGACCAAGGGCCTCCCTCCAAGAGCTTTTTTCGCTAAAAACTTCTGTCTGTGGTGAAAAGGTTTATGCAGCTGTAAAGTTGTGAGAGAAACTCAAGAAGCTCAAGCTCTCTGTAGAGCTGAGAGAACCAGCAGTGTTAATTCTACGTGGGATCCTCGCTACAAGCGACCCCTTTTCACATTACACATAATCTTTTGATTCATTGTTAGAATAAAAAAATATTAATTAGTACAGTTTTAAAATGAGCGCTCATACACTGCAAAGTCTTTTCCTTTTAATGATTCTCAAAGGTCAAAACACCCTCAACGAATTCCAAGTTAACATCGTCAACACTATGGGCCCTATAAAAAAATAAAAATAACTCCACTTTTGCTACTAAACAGTGCATAATCTAAAGCCAGAGAAAGAATCAATGGGCAAACGGGTTGTAATTATTTCTTAATTAATCAGGTGTGTTTTTATGTCGTAAAAAAATATACTTTAGACCAGTTTTTGTTGGTCGATGGCACAATTGCTTTCTGATGTCTCCATAGACTGTATGTAAGAAGTGGACATAGTTGACTCTAAATGGACCATCATTTACTAAATGAACATCAAGCTGTATTGAAGAAGACTTGAAACTAGAGATTGAGACCATAAACTCATGTTTACAATGTTTAATACTTGCAATGACACTTTTTTGACACGATTTGGTGTGTGATTTATAAAAAAGTTCATCCAATGTCACACACTTCCTCTGGTCATAGTAGTCAGTGAGAATTAAATCCATTTGACAGAACAGCAGTAACTCATTATTGAATTAGAAGAAACACCTCTGGCCGACCATGTGCTACACTTTCTCAAATGTACCTCATGCTGCTGCAGTGAACACGAATTGTCAAGATGATGTGGTTTACATTGAGGTTTATTTTTTTTAGTGAACAGGTGTCAAGTGTGAAAAGGCCTGATGAAAAGCTCTCTGTGACTAAGTACCTCCATATCCAGTAAGCAATTCTCCTGTCTGATGGTTTCATTGTGCGCTCTAACAGAGCTGAATCACAGTTTGCGTTCCAGCTCACGCTTCCCTTTCATTCATTTTAAATCTACCTGAGTAGATATGAGTATCATGTTTGTTTGCATACCCGTCTATGGCGATTTTGTGATCACAACTGTCAAATAGACACTCTGCGTATCAAGCCAGGACAAACAATTAAGTCGATTTTGCTCAGAAAGTCGCTCAGAAAGCCCAACTGCTGCTTGTGAAATGCTGAGATGATGAAGCCAATCAACTCGTCTCTGCAGCCAAGCTGGGAGAGTAAAAAGCAGAATGGCAGTGTTTCCTGCAAGCAGGAACCCGTCCACAAACACCATCACTGCCTTTTATCTGTTGCTTTTGGCAAACACACAGAATGTTTTTCCTCCAAAGTAGAGATAAACAGGAAGTACAGCTTCCATTATCGAACAGGACTGTGCTGTTAAAGCAGTCATTTTCTTCTGGCTCTTATTCATACTGCTCAGAAATAAAGGACCCACCTGCTAGGCCACTTCAATATAAATCATCTTGTTTGATCATGAACATACATAGATACATATATACATGACATTTCTATTCTAAATTTAACCAATCCCTGAGGAGCACCAGGGGTCAGAATGTTGACTGAAAAGGCCAGGGTTGTGGTTGCGGGACAAGCACTCTACCACGTGAGCTACGGCCGCCACTTTGTTGCATACCGTGTTTATGAAATAGATTGGGGAAATACTATGTTAATTAAGGCAACAAAACTACTTGTTTACGTTCAGGAAATAAAAACACTTAGTTAGGTTTAGCTAAAGATTGTCGATTCGGTTAGAATAACTATGGAAGTGCCGCTAATGAAGTACGCATGTTACGTGACAAAAACATCAACACTGACTTCTTGTTTCACATGGGGAACGGACAGCGGTCTCCTGGTGAAAGATCACATTTTGGGAATAACATTTAAAACATTTTGTGGGATCACAACCATTATGGCGCATTATATTTTGTAAGTATTGCTATGAATGCTGGATGAGACTAGCCTGATTTATGTAGTGCCTCTCTGACAAACAGCTAGTTATTTAAGATTTTTTTTAAAACTACAAATTAAAATGCAAACAAAGTCAATTACAAAACTTTTTAAAAAGAGGAGATGAAAGGTTGAATGAGTTATTAGAAAAAAGTTCAAATAATGACTTTCAAATGTATAAGACAAGATGAGATATAAATAGAAGACATTGAATGAGATTTAAAAGAGTATACTTACTGAGCTCACGTATCCAGGTGGCTCATTAAGTAACCTTTACAGTTGGGGCCTGAATTGGAAAAGGTTGAGGAGTTAATAGTTAAGAAATTAAACTCAAAAAACTAAGATTAGTAACATGAATCATGGGATATAGTAAGTGATCAAATGTACAGTAGTTTAACAGTACAAATAGGAAATAATTATAAAGTTCTACTGGAATAAGTAAGTCGAGCAGCAAAACCCTGGAATGTATTGAGTTGATCCAAGCTGTTACAAGTGCTCTTAATATGTTGCCTGTTGTGGACCGTCTCACAGTATCCTGTGTCTATTGTGCCACGGCAACCAAACCATTCTCCCCCTAAAGAAACAGAGTCAAATTAAAGTCAAAGAGTGCAGTGATGCAGTGATTTGGGGTAACGGTTTGGTTCCAGAAAGAAAGCCTGTGTCTACAAGATGAAGGCAGTAACAAAGCTTTTTCTCCTGAGTGCCGGAGCACAGGGACTGACTGTAATCCAGATGAGATGTGATGAAGTAGACAGTTTCAGCCTAAGGCTGTATCAGCTTCAGCAGCCACGTGTATGGGCTCTGTAGAGATGCCATAACCTCTTAATGTACAACTATAAATCAAGCGTTAGTGTTCCGTCGCGGACCTGCAATTAATGACTGCCCGTTTATTGAGCGTAACCATGATCTTTCCCTAACACTTAACCATACCATGGCTACAACAAGTCCTCAAAATGAAACCGACAAAATATCTTGTTTTTATAACTGCCCTACAGAATGAGACACAGCAGTGCTTCCTGATGCGATGGCCCTGTTGGCATAACAACATAATTTGTTAGCGCCTTCCAGAACTGTTAGAAATCACTGTTACATTTTGTTAAAGTTTAATGATGTGATTACATCCCAAGTTTGAGGGCCTTTGTCGTCATGGTTACAGTAATAACCACTTGATTATGATTCATTACATAACCAACACATTCTCAAATAGATGCTATTACAAATAGACACAACTATCAAATAGATGCTCTGCGTGTCAATCAAGACAAACAATTAATTCCATTTTGCTCAGAGAGACCACTGAAAAGACACTGACTGACTGCTGCGTGTTAAATGGTGAGACGATAAAGCCAATCAGCTTGCTTCTGCAGCCAAGCTGGGAGAGTAGAAAGCAGTAAAACAAAAATGTTGCAATGCTTCCCTGGAGCCCATCCGTAAACACCATCACTGGTGTCATGGCGACAAATATGGCAGCTTTGGTGCTATAGGTACCGCCCTGGTTTTGGTGGTCGTAATTTTCAAACTAAACATACTTACGTTTAGGCAACTAAACTATTTAAGATAGGTTAAGGAAATCACAGCACCCCAGTCCTTCAAAACCTCCACTGGTTCCACATACAGTAAAGAATAGACTTCAAGATTCACCTCATTACATACAAACCCTCCACAACCTGGCCCCTTCATACCTTTTGGACCTCCTGCACCGACACACTCCCATCCCCAACGGCAACGGCAACCTCCTCAACCCCCTACTCTGTCCAAGCACTGGAGGCACAGGATCTTCTCCACTGCTGCCCTCTCGCTCTGGAACTCTATCCTCCAGCACTTCAGACATCGTCCTTCACTCACCACTTTCAAAGGAAGGATAGTATCCATATATAGAATAGAAGAGAAGTCTGCAAATGTTGGCATCGGACGTAGACCCCCTGAATATCTTTGTTTTTGTCTGGCGATATGATTAAACCATTACACCGACTCTTGGTTTCTTTAAGCCACGACCACGATCTGTCCCAAACCTTAACCAAGCAGTTTCAGTGACACGACCATGATCACTGAACCACGACTGTGGCAGATCAGGAAACAACTTGTTGTAAAATTAGTAGTAACTGAATGATCAGAAAAGATGCTGAACACAAATATAGAACATAATAACGTTAGGATTTGTTGCTGAATACCTAAAAAGTTATTTTTACTGACTACTGAAAGAGCCACTGCCTCATCTCCCAAGGTCACAATCTGCTGCCAATATTCGGACTTCCATTCTATCTTCATTTGTCAATTAACCATACCAAAGAAGAAAAAGTTGAGACACTAAAGTCTCTCGTTCAACAGGCATCGAGGAATAAGTCACGGAGTCACGTTTCCATTCTAATGCTGTAGACTTAGCAAGGAGCAACTTCATCCTGCTGTCAGTCCTTTCTCTTGTTTTTGTATTTACTCTTAAAACGAAACCAACTGTAGTGGAGAGACAGCAGTGATGAAGGGGATTAGCCGTATTTACGCTCCCAGATGTTTGTCTGGGAGTGAGTAATCACCAATGAGCGTACTCCAAGATGCCAATCCTGGGGGAAGGTAAGCCCGAGACGGGGGAGGATCTTAGCGTTGATAAAAAAGGAAAAACAAAAAAGCAGGGGGGATTCTTTGATGGGATTAGAGTCAAGAGACAAACACAGGGAAGAAGAAAGCGGAGCAGCTTTATCTTCGCCGTTTCTTCGAGACCACAGCGCTTGCTTTGTACACCTGGTAATTTGTTGATATAAAAACCACATCTTTGGCAAGTAATTATAGCCCTTCCATCACTTTCCTACAGACTGCTTCCTCTGTTAGCTTAAAAGCTCCTCTGGGGATTGTAGTGAGAATGTATTTCAATTCTATTAACCCAAATCACGTATCAGGGCATGAACACAGTTGTTTCCATGCGAGGGGAGAAAAAAAAGGAGCTAAATAAATAATTACACACCTAAATGCCAAAGCCCATCAGCATTGGCGAGTTAAGCCCAGCTCGCCCTGATCCAAACCCATTCCGACAGCCATCAGTTGGTTCCCAAAAATAGAGAAGGGAAAGAAAAAACAGGCGATGAAACAGAGTTCACGCTGTGCTGTGGATGGTCTATTCTACCGGGGCCCCCCTCCCAGCTGTCTCTGTTGGTTGATCAGAGGGCCCCCCCTCCCCCCAGCTGGGGTGACCACCAGGCTGCTGTTATCAAAGCCATCTCATGTCTCGCACCGTCGGGACCATAGAGGGCCGACGTGTCCTTTTGTGAATATGTCCCTTCAGTCGCCATTCAAATGAGACGCGTGCGGCGCATGCTAATTATTTCCATTCATCTCGCCACTGTGACAGTGTAATGCTTTAAAAGCTGCTTCAGTGTATTGAATGTATTTAACCAATTCCGGAGGAAGACTGATGCAACAGTACTGTGGCATATTAAGTGTGGACCGCTGCCTCCACAAGCGGTTTGAATTGTAGAGGAACGTGGCCTGGAAATGGGGATCTGCAGCTACAAGTAACAGCAGGAGGAGCAATAACATACAGGCCGTCAGCTGGTTTGTAAAAGTTACAACCATAGCCACTTTACATGTGGCAATTCAGCAAGACTCAATGAAAACATTAAGGACTTGTGGCCACACCAGCCACATAAGTACTCATCAGATTTATAGAGTCACTGAACCTACTAGATATCATGTAACCTTCCACACATGCCAGCGCATGTATTCACCTTTTGAGATGCTTTAATGTCAAGGAACAATTTTACTAAACCGCAACGGTGGGGCAAGATCTCAATATGCTCACTATAAAAACAGATGGGTTAAGACTGTATAAAACCATAGAACCCTTTTGAAGTGGACACACAAATGTAACACATCTATATGACAAAGGACAACGATCAGAGCAAGTGACGGAATGTTAAATACCAAGAAAGACCACATTTTGTGGATGGGAGGGAAGGTAATTTGATTTGTCGGCAGTATTTATGACAAGTGTATGTAGCTATTTTAAGCTGAACCATGATGTTTTTCCTAAACATAACTAAGTGGTTTGTTGCCTAAACCTAACTTTTTAACGTAATGTAGTCCTGTAAAAAAAATAGTTCTGAGCGACACAAAAAACCTTCAACAATTTGTGTCCATGCACACAAAACCAATAGCCTGCATATTGTGACTATTTCAAGAACTACCATGAGACTGTGTTGAATAAGCAGTGGTGAAAGAAGTACTCATATCCTAACACTACAATGTAAGTATTCTGTTACGAGTGAAAGTGCTACATTCAAACATTTTAGCTACATTTATTCAAACAAATGTCCCCTTTCAGAGTGTTACATATATTTTTCCATATATTATATTATTGATGCATAAACATATTAAAAGCAGCATCTTAATGTTGTAGATTGAGCTTCTTCAAACTACTTTGCATATTGTTAAGTAGTTTAAACAGTGCATCAAATTTGATCAGTTATATTAAATTGATCATGTACTTGAAAATGAATACCTTAAATTGTGTTGAATACTGGAGTAAATGTGCTATGTTCCACCACTGAAAACCAGTGTGGACCAACTCTGTGGTGAGGATATTGCTGAACAACAGATTATTTTTCTCCTCCGTGGCAGTGAACACAACACATGGGCCCACAATAACAGTGTTGTTATATGCCGAGCTTCTTCACACATTTAGGGCTGACTAACAGCAAATTCAACCACTCTAAACAGCATGTATTTTGTTGTGGCTATAACATCAGTGACACTTCCCACACACGTCAGGAGAGCCTCTCCCATAGCAGAGACTCTAGCCTGCACCAACACTGCAACTCCACCTGCATCAGCCCTTTTCCTGACATTGTATCCTTGTCAATATGTCCTCCACTGGCTATGAAAGTTCTGATGTTGCATTTCCTGCGCATATTCACTACTATTAGCAGCTGCTTATGGCTGGTTGGATTATGAAGACTGCTAGCTAAACATCAAATTCGTTCAGAGTCGTGTTTCGATTTAAAGGTGACATATGTATGATGTAGCCACATGCGCCAAAGCAATACGGGGCTGCATTTCAGTTTTGCTGATCTGATCCCAGGGGACTAATCAGCAAACTCTCGTTTTAAGCCTCAACACAGGTAAGACCAAATGCTTCCGCTGGCCACTGCTCGCTGTGACTCCAGTACTCCTGGTACAAGTGGTATTACAAGACAGGACAAGCCGAGGCTAACTGGTTAGCATGCTCATCTCAGTAGATATCTCTGCAACACAATACAGAGAAATCTTAGAAATTACGTCAACACTGTAAACTCTTCACATTATGTTGATGATGTTTTTTTTTGAATGTTTTGAACTAAAATTCTGGTTAGATCTAGACACATTGCCCCTTTATGTTTGGCTGAAAGAAATATGGTGAGGAAATACGGAGGACCAGCAATCCCTTTCGTGTGAGCTTATGTTTCAGCATAGAACTTACATAAATAAGACACAGAAGGACATAGAGACCTATGCTGTATTGACCCATAGAAATGAGAAACAAGGCTTCACACCTCACTGTCTATTTACTGCTTGCTATGCTATTGCTGTCCATGCTTCTCAAATCATTGTTGCTTTGAATCGAGGGGCTGAGTTCGCCCCTGGTGTTTCTCACATCAATGTTAGCTTTGAGAGACGCACAACTTTGCTCCGAAGCAGCGACATGCGGAAACGAAGCGGGCTCGACCGCTTAAAGTATCATCAATCACAATGCATTAAAGGAGGAAATCCGTAACAAAGCCCCGAGGCCTCGATCTCCACTTTCACGCTCGCACCTTTTGCCAGAAAGGTGAGATGGCCTCGCTCTGTTAATTGAGGCTGGCACTATGTTGAGACTGTATTTCCTCATCTGGAGATGGATACAGTAGTAAATGAGACACAGTATCCGCCCACACGTACTGAACAGGGCGTCCTGGAGAAATTAGTCCAAAGTTAATTTGAAAGACTCGCTACAAACCAATAGACAGGTGCATAGAACCACAGGATGATCATTACGCCGAGGCTCATTTCCTCCTCACAACAGCTGGTCAACTGATACTATAGCTACCCTGACACTAGAGGTGGTTCGGCACACGCTGGGCTGAATCAAATCAGCTGCAACATGCACTGGGTCTATGCAGAGGAGAATGTCGCAATGCTTTGAATAGCAAACCCAATTCCAAACTGTAAATTGACAGAGAGTAATCCCACCAATTCCAGGGGAAGATTAATGCAACAGTTCTGTGGCATACTAAATCTGCGCTGCTATTTACTAAACCGCGAGAGCCCCGGAATTACTGCACAACTGTGAGAGGGAAATCAGGTTACTTTCTACACGAGGACTATATTCAATCACTGACCTTTAGAGCTCAAAAAGGGAGGGCTGTGCTATCTTCTCATTCAAATGAACCTGTAATGGAGAGCTCTGCATAAATGATGGATGAGATCTGCGCTGAATCTCTGCTATCACAAGAGGCAGTTCATCATTCTTCCTCTGTTACTTTTGTGTGGAGAAAAAGAGAAGAGGAGGATTCCTATGTTAATAATCAGTCGTATCAATTAGCATATGATCATGGGACTTAGTGCATGAATGGAAAATAATGACATTATACATAAGATCAAGGTATTTGCATTTACACCATGGCATTGCTCCTCTAAACCATTTAAATGTTTTATGAAGTTGAAATATGCCTCATAATTTGTCCCATAAAATGCCATACCTATGACCACCTTGTCATTAAGCAGAATGGAAATTAACCACTGATTTGGGTCTTAAAGTATATTTTGTATAAAGAATATTCCACGGTTTACACTGACTTCGGGACAGTGGTGGAAAAATTAAGTCTTGAGCCTTGAATCACAGAATGTAATATGGCCCTTAAATGCGCTCAATGGGTTTAGTTTGACAGCCAATAGTGTGCCACTTTTTAATTTTTCTCTTTTTTTTTTATATTGCTCCTTCATATGGCAAAAGTATTTTTTCATCAAACTACTAGACTAATTGATGGAAACATAGGAGAATACTCGAATACAAAATAATCCTTCAGCTGAAGCCCTACAAAGAATTGAGTTTGAGTAAGTTGGCTAACACTCACCGGCCACTTTATTAGGTACACCTTGCTAGTACTGGGTTTGACCCCCTTTTGCCTTCAGAACTGCCTTAATTCTTCGTAGCATAGATTCAACAAGGTGTTGTAAACATTCCTCATAGATTTTGGTCCATAATGACATGATAGCATCACGCAGTTGCTGCAGATTTGTCGGCTGCACACCGATGATGCAAATCTCCCGTTCCACCACATCCCAAAGGTGCTCTATTGGATTGAGAGCTGATGACTGTGGAGGCCATTGGAGTACAGTGAACTCAATGTCATGTTCAAGAAACCAGTTTGAGATGATGTGAGCTTTGTGACATGGGGCATTATCCTGCTGGAAGTGGCCATCAGAAGATGGGTACACTGTGGTCATAAAGGGATGGACATGGTCAGCAACAATACTCAGGTAGGCCGTGGCGTTTAAACGATGCTCAATGGTACTAAGGGGCCGAAAGTGTGCCAAGAAAATATCCCCCACACCATTACACCACCACCACCAGCCTGAACCGTTGATACAAGGCAGGATGGATCAATGCTTTCATGTTGTTTACGCCAAATTCTGACCCTACCATCTGAATGTCGCAGCTGAAATCGAGACTCATCAGACCAGGCAACGTTTTTCCAATCTTCTATTGTCCAATTTTGGTGAGCCTGTGCGAATTGTAGCCTCAGTTTCCTGTTCTTAGCTGACAGGAGTGGCACCCGGTGTGGTCTTCTGCTGCTGTAGCCCATCTGCTTCAAGGTTCGACGTGTTGTGCGTTCAGAGATGGTATTCTGCATACCTTGGTTGTAACGAGTGGTTATTTGAATTATTGTTGCCTTTCTATCATCTCGAACCACTCTGCCCATTCTCCTCTGACCTCTGACATCAACAAGGCATTTTCGTCCACACAACTGCCGCTCACTGGATATTTTCTCTTTTTCGGACCATTCTCTGTAAACCCTAGGGATGGCTGTGCTTGAAAATCCCAGTAGATCAGCAGTTTTTGAAATACTCAGACCAGCCCGTTTGGCACCAACAACCATGTCACGTTCAAAGTCACTTAAATCCCCTTTCTTCCCCATTCTGATGCTCGGTTTGAACTTCAGCAAGTCGTCTTCACCACGTCTAGATGCCTAAATGCATTGAGTTGCTGCCATGTGATTGGCTGATTAGCTATTTGTGTTAACAAGCAATTGAACAGGTGTGCCTAATAAAGTGGCCGGTGAGTGTATATTGTTGTGCATCGGAGACACTAAACTGGGTAACACAAACCCTGTTAGGCTACATGAGCTCTTAGTCCGACAGACTGGAGCAGTGGTCAGTGAGGCACTCTCTCTGTCCGTGGACAATAGTTTGGCAGCCGACCAGGGCTGCTAATTGAGTAGTCCCATGCAATGTTAAATACAGATGCCCTTAGCAAAGGTGAGGGGCTGGCCGATAACTCTGAGAACAAGGTCAATGTGTTCTACATGATCTCTCTTCATTCCACCCTGCTGGACATGGGGGTAATCTCATGCATCTTTAATCCTGTTGTACTATGCCCATACTGAGGAAATAGATTGGATGTAGAACACTGGAACTGAGAAGAGAGAGTGCACACTGCAGAGCAATGAATCCACATACAGGAGAACTCATCCTCTTCTGTATGCTTTGAGCTTAAGCTGCTGTATCATCACAGACAGACAGAACTGCTAATTGCTTCTATAAACCATTACACAAGCCAATAAACACAATTGTACTTCAGTGCAATTTTGAGGTTATGATGCAAGGGCCATTCTCATTTAAGTGCACATCTGATTTTTGCTCTACATAATGTAAAAAACAACCCTATATATTGTATTTTATCATTCTTGGATAATTGTATTCTCTTATAGATCTTAAATGCAAGGTTTTTAAACATTCAAAGAGGTGGTTTGTGATTAAATGCTGTTTTCACCATTTTTAGCCAAGCTGCATGGCTCAAGGAATGAAATATGGTACATTCATGGTCCTCAAAGGATAATCTATTAATATATTTTCCTGTTATGCCACAGGCAGTTTAAAGTTTCCACTTACTCTGTAAAAAAAAAAAAAGCTCAAAAACCCCTCCCCCCCTGACTTTTCTACCACTCCTTCAATCCACCAAAAAGGTTATAGTTTTGTTCGCCTAAATTTTCATCTGGCACTATTATCAGGGAAAAAGTTCTTTATATGTTATAACTTCGATGCGCAGATATCTCAAACAGGAAAAACAGGAAAAAACAACATGACACTTTGTCAATTTCACAAGATCATTTTTCAACACATTGATTGGCCACGATAAGGGTCTTCTCTTGTCCACATAACTGAAAGATATTCCATGATGCAACTTTGATGAATTTTGCACTATATGTGGTTTCTCTCTTCTGTTTTTCTGTGCTTTAATGCCTTGTTGTAGCGTATTATAAAAAGAAACAACATGTTAACATATGGCTGACACTGTACATAATTACCCATGTACAGTAACTTTAAGTCAAGCAGGAAAGATGTCTGCTCTTGAGAGCAAAATAATGCAAAATGTGCCTATTTGGCGAACCAAAAGAAAAAGCAAGCCGTGAACAATGCTGGTTCGACTGTGTGATAAACAAGTTGTGGCTCAAGATGTAAACACAGCAAAACTCTTCACACATCTTAAAACTTACCATCCAACAGAGTACGCAAGTCAGCCACCAACTCTATCCACAAAGAACAGTCAGACCAAAACGCCTCTTCCACCTTCTAGCTCTCACACACACTCAGCAGGCGACTCAGGTTTCAGTCCTTTGTCTCTGTAATAATCTCACTCCTTGGTCCAAAATATATATATATTTTTTTTAAAACATGTTTGCTCTCCAGCTTGCCACACACAAAAGGTGGCAGTTTAGCAGCAATCTAACAGCACCATAAATTAGATGTATATGACCAAAATAACACACAACTAGAAACTATTGATTTAAAACAAATAAGACATTTGGTACAGCGCTATAATTAGTTGATCTCTGCATACCCTTTTTTGAAATGCACTTACTGCCTATACAGTGGGCCACTTAAAGATATTTTAAAATATGCGTCTCCAGTCCCTATATCTATCTGCCTCACTCTCTTCAACTTATTTTGGAATGATAATTCCGTTAATCATTGTTTTTCTTCCAGCAATATCATCAGTAGGGGTATTTCAATCGCCCAACCCTAGTAAACATTGTACCTGCTAAACATTTGGCATTTAAGCATAGTCATTGAGGGCATGTACATATTTCATTTCCCAGAATACCTTTTGACAACTTCCAGAGAATGAAACTGAACTTGTCGCTGTCAATTAAAGCTGGGTACAAGGCCATATTAACATAACCAGAAAATGATCACCACTGAGATAAAAACATTAGGGCACAGATGGTTCTACTAATGTATTTGGTGCCACAGGTTCTGCTGACTGAGATTCAGGGAGAAATGCAATCAGCCCTCCAGGGATACACAGATACGAAAGCACTGCACATATCACTGACATATGGAATATGCAAAATTTCAAGGGGCCAAGCCCAAGGAAATATACTATTGCCTGAATACAGGGGGGAAAAAAGCAGACTACAGTAGCTGAGAGAGTAAAACAGTACAACCTGCTGTGAGTTGCAGGTAGAAAGTGCAGAGATAAATATGTAGCAGACAACTCTGTTTTTCAAATGGGAATGGTGTTGGAATTGGTCAGCTGATGTAGGGCTCGTGAGTTACGTGCATGAAGGAACACAATGCATAAACAATGGAGCCTGTCTTTGGACTGAAAAGGGCCTGCGGGTGTTTGGCCTTATGCTTCATTGACGCTACAGCCAGTGGAAAAATTTGTACTATATCTGTTCTGCAATGTTTTTCTTCGTGTACGATTGTTGACTGTTAGTGCGGAATGTCTCCAGAGAAGTCCTAACTCTGATTCGGATAGACTGACAATCAGATTTGCCGTTCACCACTGATGCCTTACATCACCAACACATTTTCTGCCATCAGAGCCATTATTGAGACATGACATCACGTCATCTACTACTGGCCCGACACCATGAGGAATACCAGCAGTTACACTGCAATAGGCTGCATTTTTTAACACTGCTAAAATGTTTTAGAGTGCAGTCATCCTCTAACATATGCCATTTGTTGGGGGCTTTCATTCAAAGTGCCTGATAGTACCACGAGTAGGCATAAATATTTTCAGCATATGTTGACCCAGAGGAATTCCACCCATAACCCTGGCTTTGGTAAAGAAGTGCTATACCCTCACAGCTTCACAGCTACAATGTTTTACACTGTTCAAAAGCGTATCCATATTGTATCATATCTTGTGAGAAGTAATTTGGTTGTATTTTACATGCTTTTACCTACAAATGTCCAGCAACTTGAGCGATCAGTGCGCCTGCTCTATCCCTTATTGGTATTTAGGCAACAAAACTACTTGGATTAAAATATCGACAGAGGGGATGTTACTTATGTACAGAAGTTACTGTTGACTTGTGGTAGGCTTGTGCCTTCGTTATCAAAATTATCCCTAGAATCTGCGCCCTACTGTACATTTAAAGATGTTTCTTTATGAGTTTGTTTCAGGGAAATTCTGTCTTCCATTCTCCACAAAGTAGTCAGACAGCAATTACTTGAGTACAAGCATCAACTGTGAACAATATTAGTCAGCAAGTGTTTGATTTACCTTCCCTGCAGTGGATTCTGTGCACAACCGCGGTGGCCACCATCAACTCTCACTTACTTCAAACATACTTCAATGATGCCTGGAAATAGCTCTCCCCGGAGCTCATTTTATTAACTTGACAAATCTTCCGCCGTTCCACTGCATCATCACCCTTGATAATCTCTCACAGCATGGGAGATCGGGATAGGAATGATATTTCCACGTGAGGCACAGGGGTAGAAGGACTCTAATGGTATTAAATGATTCGTAACTCGGTTATCAATAGTAATGGTTGGTTATGCCAAGTAATGGTCCTCAGGAGGAGAGTTCATTGCCTCGGTTCTCTGGCAGATGCTGCTGGAGGGTTGATGCTTGAGGGGAACATGTAGCATGAAGCTGCATATTCACAGAGCAAAATCAAGAATGAGGTCCTGTTTTTTGGCTATCCATCCCAGGGTTGGATTCACCTGCTAGGAGGCCCAGGGGCAAAAAATCAATCAGTAGTCCTATGGTAGAATATTACCTAGCCCAGGTTTTCTGCATGTCAGTTAGTTTGTAATCATTTGATTAAAGGAACCCTGTGGAGTTTTCGTGTTATTTTTAGACTGAGGGGCGAATTCACAACAAAAATAGATGGCGGCTGCTGATAGCACCATGAATTGTGCATAATTTGCAACCACTATCTGCCCAGTCTCAAGATCCGATTCAGAGAAGATATTGCGATAAGGAAATTACAGTACAAACAAACAGATAAAGTTTTGCAGCTGGGTGCAATTTACACATTTTTTTGCATCTGATTGCAGTTACCAGTGTTGCAAAGTATGAATGTGCTTGAAGCCAATACGTTGGTCATCAGTGGTGAGTCATCCTGGACCAGGAGACTGTTGGCTTATTTAACTTCTCTACTTTCGTTGAGCTCATATGTGCCTCTGCATAGGCCACAGAGCATGCATAAGGGGGTGGGTGAAATAATATGTTATTGATGAGGAAAAATGAAATTACATTCTCTTATGTTCAGATATTTATGAGGCATTATTTGAGTTTATTTAACACGTGAAGCGACCCGACAGCAGCAGAAACAATAACTGTGTCTCCCTGTTAAGAGATACGGTGTGCACATTTACGCACGAGGCTCAGCAGCATCACTTATTCATTATCTAAGTCTGTTTTTTCCCTCTTGTATTAAAAATTAAATGTAGGGGAGATATTAGACACCATTACCACAAGCTCTCTAAAGACGCTAATCATTTTACTGTAACTGCGAGTGGCTGTTAGCACTGATCTTTGTGAATTAGACAAAAGGGGCCAATTTTAAGATAAATGTCTGCATATTACCTCATTTAAATAGCACAGCAGCACCAAAACACTATTTGCTTGGTAGCACAGTCAGGAATGCATTTCATCCGTTGAAGGTGATATAAGAGAGAATTCCAACCTTTTTTTGTCTCTATTGTGCAGGTTAAGAGGGCACGAAAGCTGTGCAATCCTTTAGAGCAGTGATTCTTAACCATGGGGCCGCGGCCCACGATTGGGCTGCAAGCGCCACCTAGAGGGCCGCAAAGAAATTTCAGTTTTGCACCTGTGGGCCGCGAGACCGCAAAGGTTATCAATTGAAGACACCAGAGATATTACTGTTATCCATTAGTATTTTAAACGAAAAAAATGAAGACGAAAGTGGTGCCAAACCCCCTGCAAAAGTCAAAATTTTTGACTTTTCCAACGCTCGTGGGAAAGCCGGTGGAATTTTTCAAGAGAAAGGAAAATGGACTACAGATGCAGAAAAGGTCTATCGTGTCACTGACTGGCAACTCCAAATGTGCTTTGAAAGCCAGCTACCTCGTAGCCAGACGTGTGGCACAAAGTAAGAAACCGTTCACCATAGCGGAGGAGTTGGTTCTGCCTGCCGCTGTGGATATGTGCCGTGAGATGATTGGAGAAGAAGCTGCAAAGAAGCTGCTGACCATCCCACTCTCAAATGACACTGTGAGTCACTGACTGGCAGGCATAACGGCGTCGTCAAGCAGATACTTGATCGTGCACCAGAAGCTAAATGGACCCACTGTTTTCTCCACCGTGAAAGCCTTGCAGCAAAAAATATGTCACCAGAGTTGCATGAGGTGATGGATGTAAGTGTGAAAACCATCAACTTCATTAAAAGTAGAGCTGTGAACTCCAGATGTTTTGCCAAGCTTTGTGAGGACATAGAAGCAGATCATGTCCAGCTGCTCTATCACAGTGAGGTGAGATGGAGCCTCTTGAGAGCCGAAAGGGGGGAATTCTCTAAAGTTTAGAGAATTCCCCCCTTTCGTAATGTGTTATATATGTAATGGCGAAATGTCTATTTTCTTACTCGAAAGACATTTTCAAATGTGTAGCGTACATCATGTCATTTTTTAATATAGTATGCCAATAGTGGCATAGCATGGCTTGCATTTCCTACACATTTACTTCAAAATCAAATTATACTTTCCATGTCTGCATAGCTGCAAGGTAAATTTTATCGTCTGCCTGTTTCCAGAAAAGTCCACTCAGATGTCTAAGTTTAGCTCAATATTAATGACGTATGATCATATGTGACAACACATGTCTGAACACTTCCACCTTTGCGAACATTGTAGTACAAAAAAGTAGTACATTTGTAACATAAAAAGTGTAATTTGTAGCATCACTTATCAAAACAAACTCGGCTGTGGCACATGAGGTAGAGCGCTTGACCCACAACCACAAGGTCGGTGGTTCGAACCCCTCTACAGGCAACATGCCGAGGTGTCCTTGAGCGAGACACCTAACCCCAAAATTGCTCCCCGGGCGCTTCATTGCAGCCCACTGCTCCTCCGGGATGGGTCAAATGCAGAGAACCGAATTTCCCCATTGTGGGACTAATAAAGGCTTAATTATTAAACTCAATACTTGCGTGCAATGCATTAGCATGTGGGAGCTCTGTAAGGACTTGCATTTTTGAAGAATGGGCCACTGGTACTTACTATCCTCCAGTTGGAGACCTAATTGTCAGAGCCTAAGAGGCTTGGGCCTGGGGGCAGTTGCCGGTTAGTAATGCACCCTTAATCAATCCCATAAAAACAATGAATACAGCGGTGAATCATTTATGAATGAAAGCAGACCACCTTATGGACCGGGTAATATCAGATGATGATATCTTTGATGATGAATTAAAGCGGGTTAATGCACCGTTCAGCAGCCAAGAGTTTGGGAAGCACAAGGGAATATATTGCAAGCAACTATTAAAAATAATTTTAATAATGACAGTGAATCATTCTGACCACGCAACCATCTCTCCTACAAAATAATGTTCCTATACAGCAAAACGTCTCAATTGCATTTCTAGGGAAAAATATTTCCTCCCTGTTGCAGTTGAAACAGTTTGAAAACAATTGGTTGAAGTTGTAAAGTGAAACTATTAAAAAAAACGCTGCAAAACTACTTGCTTAGGTTTAAGTAAAAATATGACTACAAAATTGCAACAAATCACAACAACAAAAATTAAACCAACTTAGGTTTAAGCTTGGATATGTGTAGGCAACAAGAGGAGGAAGACCGACACCAGTCTCCAGGGCGAAACCCCTTGTTTGTTGAATCTATTTCACCTCCTCCATAATCTGAGTTCCCGGGTCTAATTTAAAATTGTTTGTCATACGTCACAAGCAAACGTAATACATGACCAAATATGTTCCCCTCAAAACATAATTCACAATGCAGTTTGAGTTGCATGAGAACATAATTTGTAGTAGACAGGGCTGGACCATGGGATACTGGCCCTTAAAGGAGCCACGCACTTCCTGTGAAGGCAGGTTGTAAATTAATAATCTGTACGTTCGTCACCAACTGGCACTTATCATCCTGTTGGTCTTTAATGAGACTTTGATGTCGGGTTTTCTGACCCAGAAGTCAAAGTTCTCTGTGACAGATGTAGAATTGAAGTCACCATGTTCACTAAAAATCATATGTTAACTCCCAAAGCTTCCGGTAGGAGACTCTGTTCTCTGAAAAATTGTCCCTGTAAAGGGTTCTGTCACTCCATCTTCTTGGTGAAATGCTGACTTGTGTGGGTGCCAGAGGAATATGCAAAGAGGAAAATCACAAAGTACAAAACCATGATTGTGGTGGTCTACAAAGGAGGAATGCTGCCCTCAAGATTTCATAATTATGCACATCCCTGCTTTCGATTCTTAGTAAAAAAAAATCACAAAACTCACCACATTACAATAGTTCACGGGCACAATTCCCAGCAGTCATTCTGAAATGATCACGAAACAGTCGAAGGTAATCATGTAGTCCATTCGTCTGTTTTCCTGGATTGGTGAATTCACACAGAAATACATTATATCGCATAAGCACGGCGCCACAAGCTTCCCTTTGCATTGAATATGTATGAGCACAAATGCAAACTCTCAGCATGAGTGCGCAAGTACAAAAGACATTTGATTGAAAGCAGTATCCACATCACAAGAAATATTATGCCGTAGACAATGTGTAGAAAATGAGCGCAACTACGGGAGCGTATTAAATATTCTCCCCAGTGGGGAAAATAAAAAAGGTAACCATCTTATGCTCCTACTATATAATGTAGACAGTCTAAAGCAATGGGAAAGGGAGCCTGACTGTGTCTTTGTCAGTTCGCAAAAAGAAACCAGCAGCAAGTAAATCATGTAGTCTATGTTATGGAAAACACATTTTACTTGAATGCACAAACCCTTTATAATGCAACCTTAACATATAGGAAAATAAGAGCCCTGATGCTTATGCCCTGATGCTAACAGAGAACTTAGTTCTCTGTTAGTTACTGTAGAACCTTGGGGTGTCCAAGAGTAAACCCTGAACACCCCCAGGACTAGGATTTAATTTCTAACTTTGTTTAAGAAAAAAAAAAGTGTTATGAATGTGCTAAGGTAATGCAATTCCAGGCACCATATTTCTGTGGTATAAAAAAAATCTAATTTCCAGAGGTGTTTTTGTGCTCCTTTATTGCGTGGAGATCAATAAACGGTACCAGTGCAGCTCCAGTGGTGCGAAGGTAGCTGCTGTTTACCGGAACACGAGGAAGACTATTGGCAAATATTAGGTATGAACAGCGTTTATGTCATGAATATAGAGCAGGCCTTGAGGCTGGCCATTTAATAATAGGGGAAATAATGGGAGATATGGGGGACCTTGAAAAAAAACTGTTTAAGTGTTAGGAAAACATAATTCTGCCTCCCATCACCCCCTCTGAGAAGGTGACCCCCCCCAGCACGCGGCGAGGAAACTATACGATGCAGATTATTATCTTCATATGCTCACTGTATGTCCGGTCATGATATGAAAAATAAGCCTCCCTGTGTGTGTGTGTGTGTGTGTGTGTGTGTGGGCGGGGGGTCATTTTATTACACATCCTTTTATAACACAGCAGCAGACAAAAGCATAACTGTGTTGAAATTAACTATCTTATGATTGCTTCAAACATTTAACAGCCGACTACTGAGTCCTAGAAAAAAAAATTCTGCACACAAAAATAATATTTGTAACGCTCCCTTATGAATAATGCAAAAGAGCTAAATGCACTTTTGTCCCATTTTTTCACTTAATTCAATTCCAGCTTTGCATTCTTTGTCTTTATCACTGTCTCCTAAAAGAAGACAATAATAAAGTTTACTGTTTTCCGGGTAAAACAACATAAAAACAAAAACAAAAACAGATTTTCCACTCTAATTTACATAATCCATTTGACACCTTCTGCTTTTTTCTTCCTCCTCCTCTCCACCTGCAATGCTGATAAATCCATAAGACACCTCAGTCCTACGGAGCATGTATTAAATCAAGTAGTTGTTAACCAAATCAGTGCTTTTCCATGTACTGCTAGTACCGGAGACAGCGGAGGTGATGGGGAAGCACTGAGCGTCTCCGTCCCCAGAGAGCATGTGCTGATGATATGCTAATGCTCTCTTCACATGTCTGTCAACGGCTGCACGAGTGTACCTTCGCCTGGGAAACTAATCTGAGTTTTATTGGCCTGCCAAAAGGAATTTATACATTGCTATTAGATTACTGGGGCTGGCAGCTGTACAGTGCGTAGAACTAATGTACTCTGTCACAGATTGTGTGCATAATGAACTTGGGAGGAAAGTAGCCAAGGCGAGTCCAGAAAAAGCGTGCAGTTGTAATAACGCCATCAGAAGGCCTCGGTGTTAGTCAACAAGCCGGGAAGCAGCATCTGTCCCGATGGCTCGAAAGGAAGCGACGAGTCATCCTTTTAAAATACAATATGCCCATGCAGCATTTCACTCAGCAGTAAGTGGAATCTTGCCACGGATACGGACAAATTGTTCTGATCAACAGTAATTGAAAGGGGGGGAGTTTACGTGTCGAGGATGCTGGGGAGTAATTTCCACTGGGGATACGGGAGGCCACGGCCTAGCACAACACTTTCACTTTGATTTATTCACTAAAGTCTCTGCGAACAGCTAAAGGATCTCTGACTGTATAGCTGCTTTAACACAGATCAGTGAAGGTCCGAGTTACTCAAACTGTTGATACACTCATGGGTCTCCTTCAATTATTACTGTATGCTCATAGCAATAAGTTTTACGAGCAGCAGCAAGTGCCATATTGACATCCTCTGGCCCTGGGTGTTACCTCTTGGGCCTGTTAAGTGTGTCTTTTAAGAGACTAAATCTATACTTTAGATTAAAAGTTAAAGATAGACTTCAGTTTATATGAGCTGGGGTTTTTATTATCAGCTGCGATAACATCGTGCTCGCCGAATTCATTTCTGAGAGCAGCAGCCATTAAAAGTGGTCCAACAGAGCGGCAACACAAAGAGTCAGATGATGATGCAGCCAAATTAGTTACAACTTTAAAAAAATTATGTGAAAAATGAGAGGTGAACAAGAGATACAACTGAGAATAAGCACTTGCAATGGCACTAACAATCCCTCACTGCACTGAAAAAGTGTGCTATCAGTACGGTAGAAGCAAAAAGACTGTTAGGTTAAGAATTCATCTATAAGCCTTTGTTTTCCCCTACAAATAAATGTGGACCCCTCATGCTTGTTGCCCTGTTATATTGCATTCTTAGATCTCACCCATTACTCTGGTCAGTACATTGTAAGCATCATCGATAGAACTCTTCAAAATACGGATGCTTGTTGAGTGTCCCTTGGCGTCTGATAACAAGGCACCAAAGCAACCCTTGAGCGTCTGTATGAGACGCAATGGGCTTTCAACTTGCTATGATATAAACCTATCGGCATAAGTATTAGAAGCTCCGAGCAACTGACATAGTATAAGGAGCAAAAAGAGGTCCACCTAAGTTGGATGGGTCAAATGAAGATGGACTTTTAACAAAGAAGTCCACTGTTCGTGTCCCACATGATAGCAGTTCTACATTGAGTTATTTGATCGGAGTTTTGTTGTGAGAATTCTATTCTTTACTAGAACCAGTTACTTACAAAAATGCTTTTATGAAAAAGACTGTATGTGACAAGCGGAAACTGTTAATTTTCAAATCACAGGAGATGCAACGTTTGATTAAGACGAAATCTTAGTCAAAATAGCATTGTAATTAAAATTTCGGCATTCGGTGGAGCTGTCCTGGTCTACCCGTCATGTTCTACAGACTTAAGCAAACAAATTGCTTTGGAACAGACCCCACACCATGATCATTTAAATATGTTTTAAATGTAAATGTGTGTAAAAATAATCAATCCCTCTAATATTGCTAATCATTTAGCAATTGAAATAACATTAAAAATGATTGCAATCAGCCCTACTTCTGATATATTTACAATGTATTCTGAGGACCACCTTATCAAATAGTTGGGGGAAAAAAACATAACATGACAAAACAGAAGGGAAATGAAAATGGGCTGCTTATATGTATTATGCCACATGCCGCTGTAATGACCACAATAAATATTCTGCTTATGAATCCATATTTAATGTATTCAGGGTCATATTTCCTCACCACATGCTTTGGGAGCTTTAACAGGCCCAGAGTTGTCTCCATCAGGTTTTCCTTTCCAAAACCGATCCATTTTGTGTCACTGCATCCGAGGGAATGTTAGCTTAAAGCGACATAACACGTTTGTCTTTACCTGATGATGTTGTGATTGGTCTGGCGATATCCAAATGTTACTTACTGTTCTTGAAATTATACTGTTTTTGAATCACAATGGTTTTTTTTTATTCACATGAATTCCAAGCACATTTAGATATAAAAATAACTTGCTTAGTAAATTACCAAAAACTTGGTAATTTTGTTTTAATTGTTTTATTGTTTAATCGAACAACTTGGCAGTACATCCAGAGCCCATCTGGATGGCGCCTGGCTGACCCGAATAGCTGGTTTACATATTGCATAATTCTAAATTGGTATACATGTAAATAAATTCAACAAAGATAGCATTGTGTTAACTTCATTGTGTCAGCACTCACTCCCCTCTGAGACCAAACCTTCCCCAGATACGAGTCTGCACAAAGAAGTTTCTACCCCTTTTTTAAAAGCCTCTGTGGCACCTGCAACTTTTCTCCTGCTCATGCTGACACATCCCTCGGGCAGCCGGCCTTTATTACGCTGCCGCCCCCCCCCCCCAAAAAGACATCAATGATATAAACACACTTTCATAAGCATAACAACAGTGGGGAGCAAGAAAAACACACAGAATGCACATCCCTCTGTGAGGGCACCGAGGAAAAAAGGGTGTGTAGAGCATTATCATAGATAGAGAAGCCGGCCGCCTGCCCAGAGATGTAGTCAGCATGTTGTATCAGCGAGACTGTTCAATGAATCACACGTTGTGCAGCCGCTTAGGTGATAAATACACAAGCATGAGGTCTAACATACAAGATAGGACTCATTGTTGGTAGGGCCCCGGCCTGTATTTCATAGCCCGGGCAGTCCCGATGATGGATGGGCCTGGCGCCTGGTAATATTTCTTCCACAATCTTGGTTCAGACATTTTGTTGAAAGTGCAAGAAGCAGTCCACTGTGGAGGTAAAATAAAGGTGGGATGAGGAGTGCCGCGTGGAGCGAACCCCCCACGATTAGCTGGGAGACAAATTAGATTATTCATGAATCACCTGAGTGGAATGCTAAAGCGCTCCTGCTTGGTTTCAGACTGAATCACTGAATCAATCAGGCCTTTTTCACATCCATCTTTTTCAAGCGATTGCATAATATTCCCTTGGACCGCCACCTTAAAAATTTCCTGAAACCCCTAATGACATTTTTCTTTTGCCGTATGTGTGTCTGTGTGTGGTAATTCACTTTTTAGGTGAGGTAAATAGACAACACTCTCGGGGAACAAATTGAGCCACAAGGTCTAAAATGCATTCATGTGTACACTTGTTGTTTCCTGGCAACATGTTCCCATGAGGAAAACAACAACTCCTTGAACAGTGTTGCCCTTCGTGACCGCACAGCATTTGCCTTCAGCAGAACAGCTCCGAAGGCAATATGACGGATGCTAAAGGGGGAACAGGAATAAATAATGAAGGACAAAAGCTGAAGCAGAACATGAGGTAGGATCTTGACACCTTGCCCAATTATCGTTCTTTTTCTTTTTTTTTTTATGCGACAGCTGACAGCTCTGAATCACTTGACAACACTGCTACACACAAAACACACTGACATGGCGTCTGAACACCTACACGAAAAGGAAAATGACACGTTTGCACTGGCAGACTCCATCACCTGTGATTGCACCCGACCACCAAGCGGTGTGTGCGCTTGCCGGGCGCTCTCCCGTCAGTGCCTCGCCTCTTGTTTTTTGGACGTCAAGCGGAATGAGCACGACTCTGGCGCTCAGAAGCAGACATTACTCCTGGCACACCTTGTATTTTGCCTCTGCCCATTTCTTTGAGGTGTTTTCTCTCTTATTGTGTTTCTCTCTCTTGCTGGCTGTCCCCACTCTCATACCACATCCCAAAAATAAATAAATCACAGCCCCCTGAAGTGCTCTTCCATGAAAAAGAAATCAAGCTGGAGATTCAAGGAGTAGGGCTTTGTAGCTTTGAGTGGTTTTATTTCCTACATATGAGCTAAGGATGAACAAATGTGGATTTTTCTTTTAAAACCAATTTGATACAAAATGTAAACTTGACTTCTATGGCAACGGCGGCACATGTGCTGAGGCAGGTAGCTCCCATGTATTTATCTACATTTTTGTCTTTATTTGTTGTTTTTTTCCGTGTTGATCACTACTGGCATATGACAGAATACATTCAGCAACATCTGAAAATGAAGTGTAGGGATTAAGTGCAGTGGACTTTGAGACGATAACTGCCCATGACCGACCAACCAGCCAGACCTGCCAGACCAAACGCCACCAAACTGGCCCAGAGAGGAGAGGGAGGAGAGGCAAGATGGAAGCTAAGCTAACCCAGCTAGGACCTGAGACTACTCCACTACCTAGGATAGCAGGATGGAGAGCATGACTCCAGTGGGACGAAAGGAGGTGGACTCTGTGTTTACATCATGATGCTTGGTGCTCGAATCCACTCAAAGTTGATGGACAATGTTTTCCTTATGTCAAATTTGTAATGTTAAGGTGTCCGCCAGTGTTTCTGCTGTTTACATTCTGTATGATTACATATTCAAAAAATGCACGACAGGAAATCATTACTATTTTGTTTTTTTTGTCTGTTTTTCGTCGTGCATCCCTGTGTTGCATAAGGACAATAAATGATCCTGAAATCCTTAAACCTTGCCACCACTGAGTTGCATGTTACTATAACAGCAATAGGTCTGGCAGCTTTTGTGTTGCAAACGAGAGCGGTTAATCGCTTCGTACTGTTTAATGTCGTCGAAGAATTAGGTAAACTGATAAAGATGTAGTGCTAGTGACGGACAACGCATCTAACGTAGTTCAGTGCAGCTCAAGTAAAAAATGTTGCTCGTAAAAAACACTTCACTCATACGTTTAATGCGCTTAAACTAGCTAGCCACAGTCTCCAGGCTTCTGGGCTCATATCAATATTTTCCCCCGCATCCCGACAGCGAACCACCACCTGCAAGAAAAGCCAGTTGATGAACTGTAAACTGACGTTGCTGCCACCGCACACATGACAATTTCTGAGAGGTTTGTAAAACATGAGAATTTTCCCGCCTTGCGTGCACTCTCAGTTAATCCGAAGCATCAAGTGCCCAGCAGTATACTTTTACGGCCCACATGCCCCTCTTCTCCCAAAAGAAAGGCCTCAATGCTGCTTGTGAGTTCGCTGGGACAAGCTTTCACAGAAAGTACAGTACAACCGAAGACCGCCAATGCCAGGATTGAGGATGGAGAGACACTGTGAAGCCCCTCCTCTGCCTCTTACTGAGGATCTTTTAAACTGGTGGTGTGTCCATGAGGACACATTTCCTCTTCATCTCCAGACTGTTGAAGAGAATACTTGTGTATCCCTGGTAAAAAAGCGTGTCTGCAGAGAGAGTTTTTCTCCACTGCAGGAGATGTGGTCACTGCACTCTCAAAATCCGATCACCTGGTGTTCTTACACAAGAACCTACAAATTCCCAAATGCTGAGCAGTGAGCAATTTTCTGCTTCACTGAAAAGGTCAGAAGGTGCATGTACATTGATACTGAGATTAAACATTTTCACATAAATAGAGTTAAGGTAGGCGTATACCATCCATTTTCCTTCCAGTAAATGTAATATTAAGACATCTGATATTATTTTTATAAGTACCACATAAAGACACACCAAACTGTTTAAACTTCTTAGCAGATTGATGCTATTTAATATTATTTACTGTTATAGTCATGTTTGCCACATTCAGTAGGTGCCCTTTCTTAAGGCTGCTCCCCCCAAAAAAAGTATTTTTGTGGATTACAGCAGCGCAGCAAGCCGAAGGATTTATGTTTTATTTTGAAATGTTTATCTACTGACTAAGGTGGGCAACACCCTGATATTGAAAAGATGCAGCTTTTTATATTAAAGACTATGTAATGTAGTCTCATTTTTTAAACCACTTTCTAAATTAAATGTTTATATCCAATAACTTATAATAATATATATATAATGAAATTAAAATTAAGTAAAATTTACAAAAAAAAAAAACTATAACTAAAATTATAATAATAGAGGAAACAGACATTTACAAAAGGGTGGCCTTTGCAAAAGTTTAAGATTTAACGTTAAATCATTTTCCCATGCTTTAATTTCAGAATTTCCACTGTTTTGATGTCTGTGCCATTGCTGGTATTAATTTACTGTTGAGTAAGAGCCTTTCAGAGGTTCTAAACAAAATAGATCTACAGCAAGTATTATTCTTCACTTGCAGTAATGACAACAAAGATGTGTGTGTGTGTGTGTGTGTGTGTGTGTGTGTGTGTGTGTGTGTGTGTGTGTGTGTGTGTGTGTGTGTGTGTGTGTGTGTGTGTGTGTGTGTGTGTGTGTGTGTGTGTGTGTGTGTGTGTGTGTGTGTGTGTGTGTGTGTGTGTGTGTGTGTGTGTGTGTGTGTGTGTGTGTGTGTGTGTGTGTGTGTGTCCTGAAGCCATGTTTGACTTAAGCAGAGCCGCCACTGATACATGAAGCCCCCGGGAACGATCGTCCCTGGAGAAGATTAAGACTCTCTTCGACAACGACAGCATGTGCTCACTCAGACTGAGAAGCTGATCCTGAACACAACTGTAAAAAGTACCTGGGTTTCTCATTTTAAAGTTATAAGGCATTACTACAGTAGTGAAGTCATGTTTAAACAAGTTTTCTGAGCAAAAAGCTTATAAGTTCCTCCCTCTTTTGCAACCTATTCATTCTTCTCTAAGACGTTTAAGCCATAAAGCTCCACTCAGTGCCACTGTGTTGTGGAGCAACTTAAGAACACCTATGAATGAGCTGTTTGTAAGTGTTAGGAGAGAGTCCCGCTGTTCCCCCGCAGTACACTGTGAAGCTTCCATGCTATTTTACAGATGTACCCTCTTCCTCAGTGTGGCTTGCTCAGGCTTTAAAAGAAGCAATTAAAAACAAGACATTCTCCTGGAACTTTCACCGGGCTGCTCGCCTCATATGTTGCTGTAGATAAGCCGCTCTAGCGGCAGAGCCTATTTTTCTCCCTCTCAAGGCGCGGGGTGGATGAAAAGGAGAGGAGGGGGGGGGGAAATAACACCCTCTCTCTGTAAAGCTTGCTTTAAAAACTACGGCGACCAAGTTGCAGGAAAATCAAGGGTGACAAATGATCTTAACTTGCTATTCACATGCTGATCTTTGGCTATATATGGGCAAACACTGATCTTTTTAAATGAACTAGAAGGCGACCATTTCTCCGTAATCCTGCTAACAAACCAAAAAGTCAAAGTTCTAAATTTGCTAGTTTATTTGTAATTAAAAAAGTATTGATTTGTTTTCATTCCTAGCAATGATGACCCAACACTTCAAAGGGTGCTGACAAAAAAAAATGCCATAAAGCATGGCTAGACAGTAAAAGTTGCTAGGTTGTCTTTGTAGGCAAAGTATTCTGCCATCGTTAAGCTGGACAGAAAATTGCCAAAATTTGAAAAGGAGAGAACTGGAACTGCTGCAACTTATTAAAAATTGTTTCAGTTCGGATTCGACAGAGTGCGTTTTGTTGGCTTGTGAAAACGGAACTATTTGTTGCAGAAACTTAATTCAATACTGTATGTCTGTTTTAAAAAAAGTTTTTTGTTTTAAATCTGAGCTGCCGGGAGTAAACAGGGACTGGTCTTGCGCTCTAATGCCAACAGAAACAGAATCACTCTGCTGTAATGAATGTCAGCGTGGGCAGTTTTTGTCGGATGCTGTCGCTGCCGACGACCCAGAGTGAGCGAGCCATGAGTGCGTTACTATTCATGGAAGTTTTCCTCCTCACTGGGACAGAGGTGTGCTGGAGACCTTCTTCAGGATCCCCAAGATAAACTGGAAAAGACAACCAAAACCAGCAGGGTGATTTTTGTCATTATATTTTTCTAGTGCGGCTGGCACGACGGAGAGATACAGCAGAGTAAAACAGTGAGTAGAGCCGCCATATTTTCACATCTTACTCTGTGAATTAAGGATATATTTTGACAAAACCAGCGTTGCTGATGGATGGACCAGTGGAAAGATTAACCAAGGCGTGTTTTGAGAGTTGTATTTTGTTACTGTCCAGCTTGAAAGAGGTATGTTTTACGATGAGTTTACAACGCAATTAAACTCAAATTAAGAAGGTCACTTGCATGCCATGCATCTTGGGAAATGTGCTTGTGTAAACATAGTGGCAGTGGCCTACTGAGTTAGGTTTCACTTTTGTTTACATGTCCGTGTATGTTGCACAGATGTATTGATAAAGTATTTGCTTTTTACTCACAAATATTTTATTGTACGTACAGTAACAAGCGTAGTTGCTGTTAACGCTGAGCTCAGCCCGACAGAAAGAGGAGGGAAAATGCTGCAGCGTGATAATAAATTACATCAAAATTGTAAAAAAGTACTAATAAAAACACTAGTAACGTTGGGTTATCAATACTAAGAACTTTTATTATTAGGTAGCGGGACCTATTTAATATCTGGTATCGAAACGCATCACTACCTTCAGATAATGTAAAACACGAAAATAATCCCTACAGCTAGTGTCCTTTCTGGGCTGCTGTAGAAACATGGCGGTGCAAGATGGCGGACTACGTGGAAGACGACCCGCACACCTAAGTAGATATATATGGATTCTTAGTTTCAGGTGATGGTAAAATAATGAAAACATAGTTATGAAATATATATTTTATTTCTGCCCCCCAAAGTGTTCCACCAGTTCCTTAAGGTCACAGGAGCACAGAATAAATATTTACTTTAAAAGGTTGATTTGGCAAATTTCCCAAAAACGATTTGGTCAGATCAGTTTTTTCTTTCTTATTGTAGCCATATCTCTGACATTTTCCTTTTTTTTTTATCTAGTTATCTTTATACCCCTTACTGTCTTGTAGAGGTGACTTAAATGTTGACTTTGGCACGAACCTGACAACTTCTCTGTTTTTTCTAAATATAAAAAGCACAATGCTGCAGTGTCCGGTGGAGGCCATTACCATGGTAGACCAGCTGGCGGAGGCAGCTGAAAAATGGCTCAGGGACCTGCCCATCTATCACAATCTGCCCCCCTTTTTCAGGGAGAATCCATCACCTTAGATTTGGCCCGGAGTCACTCTCTCACCCAGGTAATTTTCAGCCAGGGAGGTAAACTGAGCCGGGTCAGGACGTGAGGTTTCACTCCTAAAAGTGACCTCGAAGGTAAAGTGAAAGGCGGCTGGAAGGACAGATTTACCTCCTCCTTGGCTTTTTACTCAAGATGATGAACTCTGATGTGAGCTGTATAAAGGCGTGTTATTAAAGCGTAAATACAATGCTCCTGGTGGTTAAAAGAGGGGCTTGGTTTTTTATCATTGGCATATTAAACCCTTATATTGATCCGTTCCTCCCTACGACTTTCCTTTTCTCTGCCACCATCTTCCGCTTTAGGTTTAAGATATATAAACCCCTGACCTCACTATCTGCTCCATCTGGTCGGATCAAAGATTGCAGATCTTGTTCAAGGAGTGTTCTCCCACGGGCACTATAGTGAGACAACTGAGACCTATACACATAAGTTGTCCGTGTCACCAAGCGTAACGCAAACAATTCGAACGCGACATGTTTTTGTGGTCACTATTACTGGTCTCCATCTGTACTTTCAAATCAAGGAAACAGGCCGGGCAAATTGAAAAAGAGACAAATGGCCAGGACCTTTGGGAAGTTTAATTTATCAACAGACACAATCTGATCTAAGTATCCCGGGTGCCATTCAGATTGAGCACCTAGGTACTGACTTAAGGGTTCAGTGTGCTTGAAATGAACCCGGCTTGAGCGTTCCTTTCTATTTTCATATGGTTCAATCATGGTCAATCGAGATTGTGATAGCCAGTCCCATCACCAGAGAGCTGGTTTAGCATCTGATGGAGATTTTTGCAAGGTATACAGTTAACGTTACCTAAATAATCTTTGATGCAAGAGTGTGAACATTTTATTTGAAATCTAATGTATTGTCCAGTATTCAAATAACCTGCGTTTCATCTTTCTGGTGCGCTCAAACTGGACTCCCCCTTGCAGTTTACCATAGCTTGTTTTGCAATCCGGTAGAACATTGTAACATATCATAGTGGACTGACCAACAAGCCACTCATATTATCAGGTAGAAAAAAACAAAACCTGACAGTCTTAGGGTTTGTTTGTTGGAGGCCATGGATGAAGAGTTCAGAGAATGAATGTGTGGCATTAGTGGTATTTAGTCCACAACTCCTGTAATTGGCACAATAAATGTTTAAGTTCTACGCACTGTCAGAAACATAGTAGGGGAACAGTGGAGACTGAAACAAAAAGGTAGCAGTCCCACAGTCAGTTGATGGAGAAATGTTCAAAGGTTTAACTTATGTATGTCTGATAAACCTTGCTCTAGTAAAGGTTTGAAGAGTGAATCTGTTTTTTAAATCCAAAACTTAAAAAAACAAGATTGGAACATGCTATACTCTGATTTGTCATAAACATATGAAGCCGCTCAGTGCATTTGATGTTGTCTTAACTTTAAACATTTAGTAGCTAGGATAAGGAAGTCACCTTTTCTTTATTTCTTATCACCACCACACAATTTCTGTATGTTAAATAGTATGTAGCTTCACTATGGTGCAGTGTTAAACGTGATTAACATTTTGAACTCAAACAACACTACTTGGTTATGTTCAGGAAACAAATATCATGGTTTGGGTTGAACTGAGTATGTTTTTTTATGGAAGTTAAAGAGCCTTCCTAAGTTAAGTAGTCAGTGTTAAGTTTTGGTTTCATGCGGGACATGAACTGGGTGAAAGTCATGTGATTGTTTGAACCATCCAGCCATCCACCCGACTTTGCCGCTCTTTGTACTATATTCCCTGACTTCCAGGGAAGTTGCTGTGACCGTATGATACTAACACGGCTGGATTAACATCGGCATTAATTGAAATCCTGGCACATCTCATACAGAAACTAAAGGGTGACTTGTGCATTGGCTGTGCCAAAACGATTGGTGTATATGACGACATGGGAATGAGACCTAGCTGTTGAAGCATACAAAGGTCTTTAGATGTTTGAGGAATGAGAGGTGGATGTTAGGGTTATCAGGTTGGAAGCTCCTAGCACAGATGTTACATTGAATTAGGCCCACAAAAACCTCCAGAGTGCTCCAGTTGAGAACCCCCCTCCACCACACCAGCTCTTAACACTAATCACATTTACACTGAACTGTAATCAGCAGCGTTAAGGGGAACTCAGCGAGTGTGTAGGGGGTCAACAAGCATCCTCACTTTTCACAGTCATTGGACGTCAGCAGCACATCAGATTGCCATGCTTCCTTGATTCCATACCAATGTAATTTTGTTCCACAAGCAATAGCTTTGCCCGTGAGTGTAAAATCAATGCCAAGTTGATTACAGCCATTCAAAGCTTCCCAGTGTGCAACAACTTTCGTTTGAAAGGCCACAGGAATAAGCATCTCCGAGATAATGATTGGAGGAGGCTTGCATGCATCGTTGGGGCTGTTGGTGAGCTTGAAAGCAAATGCATTGATTTTTCAATGCTTATTTTCCATTACAGCTATCTAATTAGCACTTGTGCCATTATGAAAGGCAATATTCTTTCTTTTTTGTCCTGTCAAATCCCTTTTTTGCCATTGCCTACCACATAGAGCCCCCATCACTGCCTTCCATCTGTCAGAATAGAGCGACCCATCAACCAAGTTACTCGAGGTATGAAAATAAAATTTACTTCATATCACACGAAAAACATCAACATCTAACATAAATTCAGCCTTCAACCCTTTGTCTCAAGGCAGAGAGATCAATGCACAGAACAGAGTTGGATCACAAAACAAAATGAATTGCCTCACTTATATCTTTATTTGGTATTTTCACACATCATTTGTAAACTTAAAGAGGCATTTGTTAGATTTTCACTTCCCCCTTACGCAAAATGAATCTGCAGGGACACGTGCATTACTTTAAACAACCCCTTAAAAATAACCAGCAGCAGCAATGATGTTTCAGCAACGGAGCACATCAATAGGTGATTGTAGGTGATAACGTTGGCCAATCTTGCGGCCTACTTTTCCATGCCTACACAAGTTTCTCGCACAAAACAAACTTCCTGTGGCTCATTTGTCAATAAATGTGAACACTCATTCAGAGACAGTTTGAACCATTAGGAGAAGAGAATATGAAATATTTACCAGCACAGAACAACAGGAGAAACATAGAATTTGGAAATCTCTATCCCTTCTCAATTCAAGATGTATTCACGGCCGCGTTGATTATGAGTTTGTTTACCATATTAAGGCGTACAGATGGAAACCGAGCCCTTTTGAGATTTCCTAATGCCTCGTAACTGACAATGATAAAGCAATTTACTGCCTAAAAATGTCATCAAACACATGTTCAGCCGCCACATACTGTCAGGCTTAAGTCAAAAAGTCAGACGATCTATTCCGGAGCACAAAAAAATATCTATCTTATAAATCACTGCGCAAACACGAGGGGTTTCAAACACTCACAGACTCCATATTGTAGAAGAAGAAATCACCAGTAGTACACCTCTCCATGTCTGCATCATCATCTTTGTAGATCCTACATCAGGGATTAGTCTCAGCATTTATTAGATGGATTTCAAACAATGCCTGCAGGCACATACAATGGAACAAACAATCATAACCCAAGCCAATTGGATACATATCAAACCAGCACATGACAAATAAGCCTGTCAAAGCCTCCTAATCTTTGTGGCTCAAAAGATACAGTTGCCTTTGACAAATCTTATTGTGAGATGAATAATGAATGACATGTCAACATTTTACGAAACAGGATTCAGATGGAGTGGCGTGTCCTTCTCAGTTTATCTTTTTGTCTGACAAAATCAGTGATGGCTCTGGCCCTTTAATTGCATATGATTTCATATGTGACCAGAACATATCATAATCCAAACAACAGGTTTGTGCTTGCATATGAATGAAAACTGCTTTAACTGGTCAAATCTTAAAGCTAGAAGAAGAAACTTTAATCAGCGTTGATTTTGGCGTTCCCTTTGGAAAAAAAGCAGGGATGTGTTTTCAACTACACAAAGATTTTCCTTTAGGAAACTTAGATTTTTTCTGCAGCAGGGTCTGACAGTTTGCCCTGCTAAATCTTTGTTCTGGTTCCCCTACACCCCCCCTCCCTGCAGCAGCCCCCCAAAAAAATTCAGCCTAAAATCGTGTCTGTCAGACTGATCTCTGCCGGAGGCCTAGCTAAAGTCAGAGCTAAAAGGTGTTTCTGGTAAAACTGCAAGATTTCGTCAGATTTATTGCGGAATCAGATCCGGTGGCACCAATGACTGAGATTAACTATATAGAAATAGCCAAAGTCTTGCTGATGGCCTCGTTTACTTATGTATGTTATACAGAGGCATCCATTTTAAATGTAAACCCTTTCATAACAAGTTTAATGTACCTCACAGTAACTTTTAAATAAAATACTCACAAAAGAAGTAAAGCAAATTTGGGGTTGAACATTTGAACCTCGACGGTTTCTCAAAGAAATATAAAACCCTGTACAGTTAAATATACTGAGGTTGTGACATTAAGGAGACAAGAAGCTGTGATTTGAGTGCCTGGATACTTGAAAGTGAGGGCCCAAAGGATTAAAAACTATACCAGGGAGCAGATTATGGCCCAATCCTCCTTGGCTGACACCAGGATATCAGCTAAATCCTTCACACTGCACCTTTAAAGCTGCAAAAATACATATAGTACTTTGGTCACTTTGGAGCAGCAGAACAGCACTATTCATAGTGTTTCTTCTTGACACACAAAAAACTCTTGTTATAAAGTTAAACACAATATTGTAGCGACCCTTGGTAAGGAAAGCTACGAGACGTTATCTTGCTTATTCCGATTTATTAGCGGACAGTACACAGGCTACTGTGGGCCGTAGCCTACGCCAAAACAACAGATAACACTGCTAAAACACAGTCTTAACCACATGACAGAACGCTCCAGCACACAGACTCACTCTCCACAGGTTAGCAGGACAACACAAAGACATCCCACCTAACTATATCTGCCAATACCAGGTATGCTCTCTTGTGCCACCTAAATCCCATAGGGTGCTAACATGACTTACAGGTTTGACAGCTATACAGGTCATGAGACCTTCACAGACCCCCTGAACGCCGTAAATGCAATAACCATTACACGTATCTTGAACAATTTATTTTTGTGAACACAATAACACTCATAACATAACAGGCTAACATTACATGTCACTCAGTCCATTACAATATAATCAAAGAATAGAGTAGAATAGAAAATATTTAAACAGGCCCTCTTATGCATATTTTTATCTCAAGTTAGAGTTACAACATGTTTACATGCGTTAATGCTCATAATCCGCCTTGTTTTTCTCATCCTGGCTGTCCTGGCTGGTTGACTAACAAACAGTTAACAAAACACTGGCATATGGAGTCGTGTTTGCGTTCACCTGACATAGGTAAAGTCCAACATTCACTCTGCTTACGGCTCTGTTTTTGTCTCCACCAACAGCTGAGGGAAACAGTTCCTTAGCTGCCTAATGCTCTCCTATGTTCACTTGCTAGTCGCTAACTCTGACCATCTGTTTTTTGATGCTGGGCAGGTAGTGTTCAGAGGGTCTACCACAGCTTATTTTTCTTTGAAAATGTGATTGTAAACAAATGTAATGAGAGTGTTGGGCCTGAACCCTAAAGGGTTAAGTCACGCTCATAAAACCAAAATGAGCTATAAGATGCTAAAATGCTCCATGGAGCTGGAGGTGGACTTCAGGGTTGGAAGATAAGTCTTTGTGGGTTTGTCACTACGACTGATCCTTTCACATTACACATTCATTTTATCCATGATAACATTGATTAGTGCAGCTTTTACCCAATAACATTTGGGTATTGTTGTTTTCATTGGGGTCTGCCGCTGACCTTACTTCACATAAGGGAGTTGTCAATACAGGATATTATTGCTCTAAAAAAATTCTATGACAAGGATAATTGCTTATATCATCTTGAGTGAATTGGAAAGGTTGTCTAGCTGGTTATCATGGTAAAGAAGTGACGAATAGAATTTGATATAAAAACTACAGGAATTATCACGTAAGAAAGCACAAACTCATACAATGTTGCTCTTTATGTATTTATCCTTTATTTATGGAGGGGTTCCTTATGACTACCTTATTTAAGGTTGTTTGATTTGTCTTTCACTAAGAGGGATGCTAACTAAAAATAAAGATGTCTTCTCTGTGATGCCATAAACACATTTGTTTCTTAATGTAACAGTTTGTCTTCCATACTCCCTGTCACTCTGTCTCACTCACCTAATTGGCTCACTCTGTTCACCTGCCTGTCACTCTCTCTCAGTTCACTCCGGCCACTCCCAGTTCCACTTCCAGCTCACAGCCCAGCCCCCTCTCTCTCACCACACTCTCCCTCACTCTCCTAATCAGCCTCATGCAGTGCACCTGTCTGCCACACCCACCTCATCAGCACAATCCCTCTCACCTGCTCACTCTGCTGCACCTACACCCTGCAGTATTTAAACCCCAGTCAGTCACACACTCGCTGCCAGATCGTTCGTTGTATTCATGCTAGACCTTCCAGCAATTTCCTGTGGACTGATTTCCCGTTGCCGACCCTGCCTGTCTGGACTTCCCTGCCTTGCCTGTGCCCCGGTCAACGACTCAGCCTTCTGTCCCCAACCACCGGATTCCTACCTTGCTTTTGCCTCGGTTAGCCACCTTAGCCTTCTGTCCCCGACCACGCGTTTAGCCTCCGCTTCCTCTGGTTTCCGTCTGCCTGATCCCCTGCCTGTTTCCCACTGTGAGTCCTGCCTGTTTGTTTGCTGTTTGTCCCACTCTCAAATAAATCTGCTGCACTATATTCCTTGTCCAGTCGCACTGCTATTGGGTCCACACTACCCCTCCCTGACACTTAACGTACTTTAAGTTAAAGGGATTCAATATGTTTTAGTACCATTTGAAGAATTTTATTTTGACGAGTATCGGGATATTATTTTGAAACGGAGACAAATGTCACATGAACATTTCATATCAGCCCGTGCCTATTTCACACCCTGATATACTGCCTCCACTGATCATGGGCTGAATTGCATCGTGTAGACACAACATTAACTTCAAGGAATCAACACAACCAACACTTAGCCCCCTATCACCATACTGATAACACTATGTCTTCTGTGGAAGCCTTCAAGTTTCTGGGATCCGTCATCTCCCAGGACCTCAAGTGGTCTTCAAACATAGACACCATCGCAAAAAAATGGCCCAGCAGAGGATTTACTTCCTGTGCCAGCTGACAAAATTCAACCTGCCTCAGGAGCTGCTGATTCAGTTCTACAATGATCCAGTCTGCTCTATGAACATCCATCAATGTGTGGTTTAGATCAGCCACATATCAGGACAGGAACAGAATACAACGGAATGTCAGGCTGGCAAAGAAAATCATTGGTGCTAGCCTTCCCTCCATCCAGGACTAGGACACCTCCAGAGTCAGGAAACGAAGAGCATCACTGAAGACCCTTCACACAACCATTTTTCATCTTCTCCACTCTGGGAGGCGGTACAGAACACTTTATACCAAAACCACCAGACCCACAACTGTACATACTGTACATTATCATCTAGTCAAAACAATTAGTTTTCTTTACAACTTACATATACCCGCACGTCAATAGGCTTGTTGTGCTGACCATAGTACACGTTGGCAACAGCGTGAAACTAAAAGTTTCCGGGCTGAACTCGCGCTTTTTTGGATCTTTGGGATTTGAATCTACAGCATGAATTTATTTGTAGATTTTATTTGCAAAGTTATGAAGGCAATGTTCAAGTCAAGGCTGATATCTCCTTACATATTAATGAATGAACCCACTCACTTCCACACAGTGAGGTATACAGCTTATCGGTACTCGGTGTTGGCCCAGGTATCACTATCGGTATCAGGACTAAAAAAGTCGGATCGATGGATCCCTGTTAGAAAACGCAACAATACTTTTATTTTAATGGTCAAAAAGACATTAACTCCATCAGATATTCAGGTACATTTTTAATCTGCTTTTTTAATTAATCAAACATCCCTCTGTGTCTTGGGCGTTACACCTAAGATCCTTCATTATTAGTTTAAGACTGAAAAGATGATCTGTCTATTTAAATTATCCTCCAGTATCTTGAAAAACAAGACAATAATTCTGTGCCCTATAGCTGTTTATTGTCTGTAGACATAAACACTCAGAGTACCCCAATCATTTTGAAGTGGCATTCCACGGGAAATAAAAGTTGACTGTTCCTAATGATTCAAGAAATGATCGGCTGTAAAGCAAGTGTTTGGTGACTCATTTAATTGGCCGCAGGGACATTAACACAATTAATTCTCAGCTGACGTCTTCATTGTCAACTCAGGGTTTAATAAACATCTCTGTTATTGGGCTGCACAGCAGGCAATGAGTGGCTGTAGCTGAATAAGCCTAGTGCTGCTTTCTCATATCCATGGAAACACGACACACCGTCATTTGCATATGGGAGACTTTATTAATTTATAACGTCTCAGATGCCCCCGCAAATGAGGGAATAAAAGGAGACGGCTGAAATGAGCTAATGAGTGAAGACGGAGGAGAAGGGGCGAGTTTTCAAAGGACAGAGTGTTAAAACAAGGTAGTTAAAGAAGTGGAGAGGAAACGTCTTTTTAAAGATAAGAGACACTCCTCTACCAACAGATAACAGCGAGGAACAGAGAGAGAGGGAAGTAAAAGCTACTATAGTTAGACAGAGAAAATGGATTTGGGAGTGGGTGGGGGGGTTATAATCCAAACCGCTGCCACTATTCCGACGGAATTGAATTGAATTTGTGAGCGATATTATCAAGAGGGGAACAAGAAGTCATATGAGCCGCGGATTAAAAAATTAAAAGCTGACGTGGAACTAGTGGTGCAACGGAACTGGCGAAGGTATGTTCTAACACTATCATGTTGTGGTTATGGTGAATGGTCTGTACTTGTATAGCGCTTTTCTAGTCTTTCAACCACGCAAAGCACTTTAACACTACATGTCATCATTCACCAATTTACATCCATTCATACACTGATGACAGAGGCTACCATGCAAGGTGCAACCTGACCATCAGGACTAACTAACATTCACACACATTCATACACCGATGGCACAGCCTGAAGGACCAATTTGGGGTTAAGGGTCACATCAACATGGACTAGTTGAGCCGGGGATTGAACCGCTGTTCCTTTTGATTGAAGTACGCCCCTCTCAGTTGCCTTTGTGTTCATATTTTGTAAAATATAGTTTTGGTGAGAAACTTGAATATATCCAGTTGTTTGAAGCAGATGTTTTCACAACAACTTAAATATATATTAGAAAGGGAATTGTGAGCTGTTTGACTTCTTAACAATAGTTCTAAACAGCTTATAAAACATAATTTAAACTACTAATGACAATCATTTTATATCAATAAAAAAATGTCCTAATCAAAATATTTTTCACTGAGGATGACTACAATTTACTAGAAAGATATAATTTAGAAATTGTGGTTTACTGACTTCAGAGCATTTGAAATTATTTTTGAGACAGAAAAAAAAATAGAAGACGCAATACAATCTGTATCTGCCGGTATGGATCATCAATTAGTATCGGCGGCATAAAAATCTGATCCGGGATCATTAAAAGTTATATTTGTTCACTTTTTTTGTGCTGATCCGATCCCTGATTAGAACCGTTAGTTTGAAGATCCGTTGCACCTCTAATCGGAGCCAGAAGAAGTCCAACTTTCTGGGCTGACTTAATAATTGTCAGGGGATTATCATAGTCATAACAGGCAGGCATCTTCAAAAGTACAAAAACATTCAAAGCCCAAGTGGTTTAAAAATGGCTCATGTGGTGCCATTCACTTCTCTATCTCTTGATGCAACAATCTCACCTGTCACTCCCGACGCCCCCTGCTCAGGCATCGTGACAACAGATTATGAGGAGACGACGTGTGCAGTATGACTGGCACGACCTTCGCCTCCCACCGCAGATTGCCTTGCAAAGTGTCACATTTGCAAAAGGCCGAACGAGGTGGGAGACTCGGTGCGACCGTCCATTAGAAAAGTGATGTGCCCTTCTGTGACAGAGCTCCGTCTACGCACCTTATTCTTTTTGCTTTTGTGACTCGGGCCGTCAAAGACACCTACCCCCACCGCCATCCCACCCACTTCCTGCATTCGGCGCCCAGCGCGCAGGTGGCCGCATGAGCTAACGTGAAATGAACAATCAAAAAGACATCAGAGCGGCTGATATTCCTCTGCCGGGGCCTTTTCTTCTCAGAATGTCAGCTTGGTAATTCCTTTGCATATATCAAGTCATCCGAGCTGTGTAAGTGTCCATCGAAGCCGAGGACCTTTTTTTTTTTTTTTTTTTTTTTTTTTTTTGTGATACATCATCTGTGGCATATGATGCGCTTCATACAGCTTTACAGCAGGCTAGCTTTTGTTAGGATCTGAAAGAGGGAGATGAATAGGACATCTGAAGAGATTGTCATTTTAGAAAATGTGTGTGTGTGTGTATGTGTTGAGGTGAAATGATCACATGTTGGCGTTTCTGCCATGATGTGCACCTTTGCAACAGGTTTTTTGGACCAGGGTGTGACTTCTTAATTGGCAGTTAATTTCTAATTACAGCTACTTTCTGACATAAAGCCCTGCTCATCCGACGTGTTACCTGTGGCACGTCTTCACCGCTCCCAATTAACGGGAGAAAGTTCAAGTAAACGTGTCGACTTGTTCACAGGCTTACACTTGTTTATTCTACCTGCGCGTGAACATAAGCAGCGACTATCCGGCTCTGACGTGTCATAATTCTGCAGCTGGGAAAGTTGCAATTCAAGTTTCACAATCTAAAATGTGCCACTATGAAAAACTGATAGATGGCAGGCAGGTGAGACTTTGGCGTTGCTTTTTTACCTCCACCCACCCAGCCTCCGTTCACGAAAGACATCACTCACCATCTGACATATATATATATCTGTCTGTTGATTCAAAGTTTGGTCTCCTCTCTTACTCAAAAAAGCAAACAAAACAAAAAACACAATAATCATTTTCCCCCAGCAAGGTCGTTGAGTTGGGGCGGAACATCACACGTTTGGTTGGTGATGAAACATTAAAAGAAAACTGGTGAGTCAGGGGAAATTGTATCGAGTCTTTCAGAGGGAAACGGCATTGAAATTTATAAGCGTGAAAAAGGGAGGAGGGGTGGTGTGAGAAGGGTGGGGGGGGGGTTGGCTAAATGCCAACATTAATGCCGCATAGATAAAGGAAACAAGTGTATCTCCAAGATGATGTCTTTAGATTGTTATTTCTAAGCAGGGGTGGAAATTAACATTGATATTCAGGTCATTCCCCCCAGTTTCTACACTTGAGAATGCCCACTCCAAACACTGAATACATCAATAGAAAGTTTGGTCCGTTTGCCAGAGGAAAGACAAGAGGAGGGCTGCATCAACATTTCAGGCTTATAACTGACAATAGGTACAGGAAGGAATCAAAGTGAGAGCGTAGAGATGGCTCTCAAGGGCTTATTTACTGCTGCAGGAATCTCAGGACCGGGACACGACGGTATTTACAAATGAGCATACACTTCTTAACTTCTTTACCATCTAAAATGAATATAAATTACATTGACGAGTAAATCAATTAAACTTCTAAATTATAGTTTCTCTATAACACCAATTGCCTTGTGAGTTATCGTAAAACAAACTTCAAACTGGACAGAAACTAAATAAAACTCACTAAGCCAACTTTGTCAGTCTTTCCACTGTTCCAGAGAATCATCAACTCTGCTTTGGTAGAAATAAATCCTTAATTCACAGAGTAAGATGTGAAAATGTGCCAGATCTACATGCTGTTTTCACCCTGCTGTGTCTTTCTGCAGAGCGTGCTGAAAAAATTACAACTAAATTCATCGACAAGACTTGGACAATATATACGCTCACTGTGTTTTAGAAGTGATGCCCGCACACACACCTTTATGCCAACAGAGACACAGAAGTTGCATAGCTTGTTTGACTCGCTGTCTGTGCTGTTGGCATAAAATTGAACATCTTGAAACATCATAACTTACTTTGTCTGTCATTTTACTTTGGATATTTTTGCAAGAAATAACTGCCTGCCAAAAAACCCACAGAACTCAATTTCAGACAGTAGTAGGCAGACTAAAAAGTTTTGGGAAAGCAGCGAGCACGGATTTAAAACCGACACAATCCTAACAAATTAGAAGCAATTATGAAAAAACGAGAACTGCATTTAGAGACACCGTGTTCATGAGCTTCATGTTTTAGTGTGTAAACTATATGGATGCTGCAGAGAAGATGTATTATATTCTATGCTTAAACAACAAGTTTGCCATTTTTTTTCCAACTTGAGGTGGCCTTCTTGTGAACTTTTTGGTACTTAGCGAGATCCTGCAAAACTTTTTTAATTTAGGTCATTGTACTTCGAGGTCATTTTGGCAGCATGGAAACAACCACAACAATGGAGCGCACACACCGTCGGGAGATGTTCATAGAATATTATTTTTAAATCGACCTCAAATATGAAGACAATGCAAATGAGACTAGAATTAGGTAAAGCATCCCGCTGTCCTACTGGAGGAGAGCGGGTGGAGGCTTCTGGGACGATGCCTCAGTTAGCAGCTGTGACCTCCAGCGGCTTGGGTTTGCAGTGGCTGAATATGTTGCAAAAGTCAAGGCCTGCAGACTCGTCACTTTGTGACGTGAGAGAGAGCATTTGGGAAGTCGACCATATCGATAGGTTGCAATCATCGAGTTGTGGTAGAACTGGAAAATGGACTCAAGAAAAAAAAGATAAATCTTGTATTACCAGTTTGCAACTGTCATTTTATTTATGTATTTTTTTTATTTACACATTCGTGAATGTATTTTTTTCTGTGACTTCACATTCAGAACACACGTGAATATTTTATACTAGTGAAAATATAAACATGCGCGTTCAGTTTATTGGTCTACGAGTTCTCATATCGTATTCTACTAGTAGCTACGCTATTAAAAGGTATCGCATTTACAACATATGTCTGTCGAAACTTTTCACTTTGATTTCATCTTTTGTGTTTTTGTACAAGTTACAACTACTACCACTTTGTACAACTATTAAGAAGAGGGCCAGGCAGTGATGACCTTTGAGGAAACAGAAGACAGCTGCCACCTTTCTAATTTAGTTAGGAGGGAAATACTAAAATTACTTTAGATTCAACGTGGTCATTGTCAACATTGACATTGAAATGTTCAGCAAACTTATTCAGGAAGTGTTGTTATTGTCAATGATATAATGTACCCTGTCCTTTAATTTTCTCAAAAACTGTATAGTTATTGTTTTTTAATATTGCATTGTCATAGTCAGAATCATTTCACACAAGGTTGCATTGAACATTCCAGCAAACCTCATCATTTGAGCTGTCTTTACCCGTTATTCAAAGTGAGACTACTGCAAATTGCATATGGCCAAAGTCAGGGACATTTTGCTCAGACCAATTATGAAAATGTAGAACAGGAAATTCCTGCCAAAATATAGACATTTTTTGCCATTATTGGAAAGTGTTTTGGAAAAGAGCAGACACTTTGAAAAATGAATTTTCAATTTAGTACAGCTCCTTACTTTTCTTTCATTGATGGTATATTGTAAAACTGCAGTAAAGTGCAAAACCGTGGTAAGGTTACCTCTGTTGCTCCTAATGTAATGTTATTATGGTATGCATAGCGTTTTACATGGTTTGGCACTAGGTGGCTCACATTGAAAAGGGAGAAGTTAGCAGAGGGTTATTCTGTTGGTTGATGCCACCAAATCATGCACACTGTACCTTTAAGGGTTTCTAACAGAAGAAACCATTGAGCTTCCACACTTTTTTACTGACATCTGACACCTATGGAGTCTTACAGTAGTTATCTATTTTCACCTTTTGTTTAATTTACACAATATTGCACCATTGTCTTTCTGACAATTAAACAATGTAACTGACACAATATCAATGAAAACAACATGGAAAGGCATTTACATAATACAGATACATTACATGGCTAGCTGAAGAAATACCATCCATCAAAATGGAGCTTGATAAAATACAAATCTTAAGAACCTTAAAATATAACTCTATTGTATTTCCAGAGTTACAATGTTGCAGGTTGTGTTGTTGTGTTGTGAGGAAGTGTCGTGATTTACCTTCTTGTTTCCCTCATCCTGCTTCGTCTACTTGAACTTCTCCTTCAGACTGCGATTCCCCGCGCTCCCCTAGAGAATCACCTGGATTTGTTGCATCCTTCTGGGTTTTATTTGTAGGTGGAGGAAGCGATAACAATCACATTAGTGTCAGCGACAGCGAGGGAGCTGAAGTAGCGTCTCTAGTTTAAAAAAAAGAAAACAGGACTTGTTACTTGTTTCCTTTTTCTCTCTGTGTCTTGTGGCCTCTCTGCATTCTGGTCTTTAATGGAGAAATAGGTGTCTCTGCCTGTTTTTGGATGTTTTTCCCCCCGTGTGACTGTTGAATATTTAGATATCTAAAAAAGGGGGTCTTTGTTTTTGCCCTTTGATTCTGAAGGATGTTCGTCATTCTGTTTCACATAGATGGTACACTTGCTGCTATTAAACTGCATTGTGACAGCTGGAAATATCTCAGCATGATGTCAGATTGTCAAACTTGGTCGTTTCAAATACACTGTACAAAAGAAAAGCAGACCCAAAAAGGCAAAATATGTCTCCAGCAGCTATTTTAAGGTGTACTTTTCCCCTCAAACCCTCAGCCACACTGACAGTCCTGGAAACAGTAATCTAAACTGCTCATTGACGTTGGTAAAGTGGCTGGATTTAATGCCGTGTTGAACTCGGCCTCTCAGTTCAATTTGGCTTTTGAAGGATGGAAACGGCGGCCGATACCAGACCTTGGCCTTTTTTCCTGTGTGATGAGTCATTTCAGCGCGGTAAGCAGGCATAGATCGACTGGCTGAATGCATCCATCTATTTCCTTTTCTTTCTTTGACACAATGGGACTGATTAAAAAGACAAAATGGATAGCCACTGGCAGTGGGCTAATTCTCTGCGCTCCAACAGTGAGAAGAATTTCTGCCACCACAGCTGACCTTCTCTGATGTAATTGTACTCCCATACACACACACACACACACAAACACGACCAACAGCAAGACAATCTCTAGTGGACCTACAGTAGGTAAGTCCATTTATTTGGACAAATAGGTCCTGTAACACCCTTCATATCGCGCTTGTGTGATAGGTCAGTAAGATCATGGTCCTTACAAAATAATGCCTCATGACTTGAATCATTTAGCCCCTGTCTAAAGTCTCCCCGATTGTTCCCTGATCAAATAAAAATCACCAGGTCAGTTGCAGCCGAGCTGAGCAGTGCAGTGCCGAGGAGCTTCAGTTTGAAATGTAACACCTCTTAAATGAGTCAAGCAATAGGGGTGACAAAGGTCTGCTAAATCTGACTAACCATGGGTTTCAAAACCCTTATTTCCTCCACCGGTACAACAAAATCATCAAGCGGTTTTAAAGTGACTCATTTTTTTAAGTGAAGATTGAAAGGCGTCCTTCAGCATTTTGCAGAGAAAAGCGACACAAAGCATGGCCCACATTTCAAGGACCTGAGGAAATTGAGTGGAATTGATGTGATCCTGCGCCTTTCTCGCCGGCGTAGCCTTGAAAGCATTGTGTATGAAACACAACGCTCTGCCTGTATTGTGAATCTGCCAAGTTCTCAACATAAAAGACACAAAGTATGAAGACAGGTAGCACCCTAGCCACCTATAGATTGGGAAAATAGCCAATGTAGAGTCCAAGGGGAGAATGTTTTCTGCGGCTTTCCTTTCTGAATGTGTAATGGCTGAACAGCATGAATGCTACATGAGCGTGGCTGCAGAGTCCTGGAAAAGAATAATGGCATGGCGCATTTACAAGTTTCATGTTGTTAGGCTTGAGATAAACTATTTCACTTTATGTAGTGCTCTGGTCATTAATCTTAGTGGATTGCACAGACAGTGCCTTCCCCTTCCATTTTATTTATCATGGCTTCACACAGGAGCCTCGTTCCCCTCGCCAAGCAGTAACCTTAAGCACAGCAGTGCTCCACTTCCCTGCCTCCAGTCGCACCGCTCGTTTTAGGATGACACCTATTCTCATCGTAACTGTGTGGATATACTCTCTGAGAGGAGCTGTAATGGGGCCAATGATAGACTGTTGACACCCATTGTAAAACTTCAAGTGGGCAGGGCACAGGGGCAAGATGGAGACCACAAAGACACACTAAAAAATGTACTACAATAAAAATACAAAGAGATGCAAAATGACTACAAAGAAATGCAAAACAACAACAAAGACACAAAAACACCCGAAGAGGCAAAACACAACCACAAAGAGATGCAAAACTACAACAGGGAGATTCCAAATGACCACGAAGACATGCAAAATGACCACGAACAGATGCAAAATGACCACGAAGAGATGCAAAACTACCAAAAGGAGATGCAAAATGACCACGAAGACATGCAAAATGACCACGAACAGATGCAAAATGACCACGAAGAGATGCAAAACTACCAAAAGGAGATGCAAAATGACCACGAAGAGATGCAAAACTACCACTAGGAGATGCAAAATGACCACGAAGACATACAAAATGACCACGAACAGATGCAAAATGACCAGGAGGAGATGCAAAACTACCACAAAAAGACCCCAAAAACAACAAAGAGGTGCAAAATGAATACAAAGACACACAAAAGGACCACAAAGAGACCTGTCTCTTTTAGTCTGGGGTCTTGCTCTTCTGTAGGAGGAGTGAAGGAGTTTTACATGTCAATGTCCAGAGGCCTGGTTGTCTCATAATCTGTCCATGGATGTGTGCTACTTAGAATAGCAGCTATTAATAGATGTACAGTAGTTTCATATTAGAATGTTTAGAGTTATTACAAAACAAAAAAAAAAGATTTATACTAAACATACGCGCATTCCATAATAAAATTAAATAATATTATAAACATATTTAAGACACGCAGCAGACATTAAATACAGGGGACCCCCAGATATCTATAATGGGAGAAGTAGAAAGGCTCAAAGAGGTTAATGATGATGAGAAATAATGAATATTATCAATAATGACAGCAGCAAAAAAAAAAAATATATATATATATATACATATAGTAATTAACTGGAAATCTTAGTGCCCACCATCAGTAAAACAATGGAGGGGAGAGCTAATGTCCTATTTCACAGAAAATAATGTACTGTGTTAAAGGGCTTATAAAAATGACAGGATATAGGGCAAACTTGTTAATAATAAACAACATACAGATAGGCAAGTATCTGTTTAAAAAAGTTTATTTTTGAATGAGAACTGAAGCCATGATGGAATATTGATAACAATGGTAAGTTGAGAGGATGCTGAATATTTATTTGTGTGCCTGGTGAAGGGACGGGGCAATGGAAAGAGAAAGTGTTTTCATGTTGACTTCACTGATGCATAAAAAAAAGAAAACTCATTGAAAATATTTGTTAAAAAAATATGTTTAAAGTTGTTAATTGTTATCCATTTGTTACACTGAATTAACAATAAAGCTATTAAAGTGCAGTTTATTATTGCCAAGAACCATGGCTTTGAATATTTGACTCTTAACTCATTTGGCTGGCTGTGCACACAGTTTCTCATACGGTCTCCAAGAAAACGTTGTGATTCTGCATGCGGCTGTTGATAATACGATTCTGTGGAGGGTTTGGCTTTTGCAGGGAAATGAGTTTCAGTCCCACAAAATCTGTTTTCTCTTCCATAACCCCCAGCACAGATCTGTGAACGCTGATAACCCCAACGAGCTCTGATGCATGGGTCCGTCTCATAACAGCGGACTCATGAGTTTATCACTTTACTGTTAATGGTTGCAATACTTACCAACCAAGAGCCTTGACTTACTCTCTGCAGGCCTGAATTGTTAAATTGACTCTGGGGTAATATGAAAGACTACATTAAGTCGAGGCATGGATGTGACACTGCAAAGGAACTAGCTGATGAAACTGAGCTCATTCAGAGCAGTCGCAGATCAATCGTGCAGCTCAAACACAGACAAGATCCATCATGTGCACTAATCAGCCTGTCACCTGCTTCAGACGAGATCTTCAGCTCTGTGGCTGTTCTCAGACATGACACGTTTTCTAATGTGTCGAGTGAAGTGAACGATGTGTTGTTTGGGCAGTGAGCTTATGGTGGCACTGTGTTTACCACCACTCAGCGGTCCCACGTTCAATTAGCGGTGCTGTTGGTGACAGTTGTTGCCTCCCAGATGTGCTGTAAAAGAATGACATTAAGCAGAATTAAATACGGGAGATGTGAACCTCCATCCTTGTTAAAGCTGTCGGATGCGTCACTGTCATTGTTCATCCGCCATCAGCTGAATCGCACTGTGATGATGTTACAAATCCTGTTATCTTTACACAGAGATCTGTAGTACAAATTCTGAAGTATGAATGAATGACTGGGAAAGCTAGCAAAACTAGCAAAGATTGTTACTGAATTCATAGCTATTCATGATAATTTACAATTTGTATTGCTCTAATTATATTAGTGCAACAACAGTCATCTTGCACTGACTCACTTTTAACTAAAATACTGAAAATAAATAAAAAAAATACCAAAGAATTCAGTTTTTTCAACCGCTCTTGAGTTAGCATCAATGAAAACTGTCCCGGACATGTCTCTGGGTTTTCTCCGTGTTTTCCCTATATCCTTCCCTCTCCCTGTGTGTTCCATGTCATGTCTGACTCCCTGTGTGGGCTGGTGGGTGAGGGTGTGGCGGCTTCCCCCCTCCCTCCTGCTCCTGGTTTCTGGCTGATTAAGCACACCTGCATCCCATCATTCCCATCAGGATCTGTATATCTACCCTAGTTCTCCAGTCACTCACGGCTAGATTGTTCCATCTGCTACAGTGGTAGTATGTGCTCATGGCCAAGCTCTGATTCAGTCTGGGTAGTTTCTCTGGTTATATTTCTTTGAGTTGTTGCTTTTGAGTAAATGTTTGTTTCCCTGCGTTCCAGAAACAAGTTTCCGGCGTGCCTTCTTTCATCAGCCACATCTTCCTGCCATGCCATTCCCCACCACCATCCGCCATCTTCCCCTTCATCTATTCTCTCTGCCATTCCCTACATCCAACCTTGTTCCCCCCTTCTTCCACTTTTTGCAACAAATTTCATCAATCATTTAACGTGCATCTGATTCTGCTTTTGGTTCCAGCTAACTCTGCTGAAACATAACAGCAAACACTTTGTGCATATGTCTTTTATGCAGATGTCTCAAATTAAAAACCTACCAGGAATGGAAGTAGAACACAGTTAAGCTCTATGAATCAGTTCGAATCATTTGTATGTAATGTTTTTGGGGCTTTTCCCAGAGTGGATGTTGGAACAAATATACCGACGATGTTAATATTGTGATAATGATTCATACTATATCACCCGCCCTGATTCCAGATGGTGGGAATTAATGACGAGCTGTTCAAGCTAATGCAGAAACGCCTTAACAGAGCCATCCAACCATTATCTAAATACTATTCCATGTTCTGGGATGCAGGGAGCTTGAGCCTCACCAGCATCGTGGGATGTTGAGAGACATTAGCTGCTCAGTAGCTATATCAAGGAAAGTGGAAACAGGTTTGTCTAATCATGTCCTCTTAGCAGGGAAGGTCTTGGCACTGTTCCGATAGGAAGGTAGTTCTGCCCTGTTTATCGGGTGACAAGAGGTATGGCTGTAACTATGGCTCTATGAAATGTGGATGACTGCCAGAGAGCGGTGCTTTGGCACTGGATATAGCTTTTCCCATATCCAACAATTGGTTCGTGTTACAAACAAAGTCACATGTGATGACATAGGGTGCATGCCCCAATAAAAAGCTCAACACACATTATCACCCAAAGTGCCCATGGAATATATTCGCCCAGATTCTGAGTCACGGACAACTCTTGCAGTCAGCGACAGTTCACAGAACCGTAGTTACATTATTTATTTTTACTTCCTCCTGACTACCCGATGGCGGTGCTGTAGCAATGGATGACTTATACCAGCAAGGTCATGAGGAATTACATATTACTAAGGAATGGAAGTTGTTGACAGGACCTCTGTTGCCACAGCGTTGGGAGCAGTAACTTAGTACAAAGGCGAGCAAAGGTACATGAAGACACCCAGGTCTCAGCAGCATAGATGTTTTGAGTCACCTTGCAAGACTGTTCAGGACGTGGACACACTCCGAGTAGAGTGACACTTCACATTACTAGATAATGCAGGCCTTGCAACCTATAAGGGTGTAGAAAAACCTCATAGACAACAAAAAAATGGTCAGTCTGTTGTAAATTGGTGCGTGGACCAGGCAGAGTGGCCCTCTGCCTCCTTTGATGTGCCTGATAGACCGAATGCTGACAACTCAATGACTTGGTTTGCAGGCGATGAAGGCATTCTCTTTCTAAGAGGGTTCCGAGAACAGAGAGCTAACAACGGAGCAGATAATGCAGCACACCAAAAGGCAAATACAACCTGTTTTGAGTTACTGTATGAGCAGGGTCAGCAATAAACCAGGCGAGCCGTCGGCTCTTAACATTGGCTGGATGGCTCAACTAAAAGCAGCCTACTCAACTGTCTAGCAGGAGTTCAGCACTAACCGTACTGGGGAGATCACCGCTGTCTATCTGAAAGATAAGATAAAAAAAACAGCTGGCTGCTGCTTCTGGTCGACAAAAAAATAAGCGCCAACCCTAAGGTTACGTGATAGAAAGAGGAGATTGATGAAGTTAGGGTTTTATACTGTGCCCTACATTATTGCATGGTCACAGGTGACTTTGTTGCTAAAACAACACCGCTGCACATAAGCAAGATGGATATATCCAGTACCAAAATGCATGCCATTTGGTGGTCAGGAAGAATGAAATAGAACCAGTTACTTTTTGGTTTGAGGCGACCAGAGAGGCCCGCAGAAACACGATTCTAAATGGGAAGACTTCTAATTTAGTATAAATCCGGAGTTTTGATAGGGTCCGGAGTTAATGCTTCTGCTATCAGTGCTTGAGGAGTTCCGGAGTGAGATACACTCACCGACTCCGGCTCAGTACAGTGTGAGTCACACATCATGGCAGAGAGAACAAAGATCCAAAGTGAGGCTACATTTTAGTCCAGTAGATGCTGAGAACTCTCGTTGTCTCACATACAATGAAACCCTCACAAGTTAAGGGAGGAAACATCAGCAGTTTATCACATCTGACCAACAAGCAGAACATCAATCTGCAGAAATTAGTTTTCTACTGTTTGGAGATCAGCCGTCCATCCTCGTCCACTGCAGGTAACGTTAGCGATGCCATACGCAGTTTGATCATAAGAACAGGCTAATAAATTAGAGCTAATCACTTAACTAATTGTTTAGCTGCAGATGTATTTTAATGATCTTGGAACTTTTTGTATTGCTGCGCAAGAAAGACAATTTGTTTAAATACAAGAATAATAAAAAAAATGTTGATTATTTTCTTAATTGTATTTTTTCTCAGAATATAATCATAAAGAACTGATAAGAGAATCAATAAGGAACCAAAGCGATAAGCAGTATCGATAAAAGTACTAGTATGACAAAAAATCCTAACTATACCTATCCCTAGAGGCGCTGGTTGACCCATTGTGCTGCATTATGTTCAGAGATGCCTTTTCTATTAGCTTAAATGCTGAATTCAAGATATAAGATCGTATGAAAGTCAAAGAAAATCCCTCAACTTTACTCTTGAAATACTAAGTCAATGAATTACATTTCACAATGAGAAGTCTGAGTAGCTAATTGAACTTTTTTATAATGTGGGTCTTGCTGGCCACTGGGAGAAATATTTCTTAGCTTGATTGATGTATTTCGGGCCCAGCCCCACTTTGATACAATTCAGATTTTCCCCATAAAGAACTGATAAGATTGCAGTGCATGTTGAGCCCAACCCCAGGATTCCAAACATCACTGCGAAAGGAGCTTGAAAGTTCATTCTCTCCTCAAAAGCCTAAACTTAGGCTTCATCGCAACTTGAGAGTAGTCATTTGTGAACTTATTGTGCTTTTATGATGCCTCTGTCTTTGCTGTTGAGTGCTTATTATGGTTGTGCATTTTTTGGTCTCCATCTTTTCTGGCTTGGTTTTTTTATTACCGTGGTGTAAGAGATTGTCTTACAGTGTGGCGAGCAATCATCTAGCTGTTAGATGGCTCTCTTTCCTTCTTAGTCTGTTCTGCCATGGTGGAAATCCCTGATTATGCCAACTACCCAGTATCCTCTTGGATTCAAACTAACTAAACAGCAAATGCAAAATTGTATACATACTGTATACAGTACATTTTCAAATGAAATCTCACATAAAGGCCAGCAAGAACAAATAAAGGCCAGGTAAAAAGCTTGGATGGGTGAACATTACTTGCACTATAATGGCTAACAAGTATATTACTACACTAACACTGTCTTCTTAAACTAAAAATCAATTTTTACTCTTTTAAATTCTTACACTTTTTTGTGAGCTACTTTGTTTTTATTTGTTATTTGGTTCACTCATTGCAACACTTCTATATTTCAAAAGAAATGCCAATCATGACTGCCCTTGGAACCACTGGATTAATTGCGGGAAGTGTTTCATGGACGGCAGATTAACAGCGATCGAAAAAGAAGTAGAACTGCCTGGAAATAATTAAGCAATGAAAACAGTATTAATGCAAAAAAGAAAAACTCATGCAGACTCATCATGTTGCTGCTCTATGTTGGAATTGATTTGGAAATACACATTATTGTGAATTTATCAAGATTGCAGGTTAATAAAGTAGTAGTAGTAGTAGTAGTAGTAGTAGTAGTAAGTAAAGGCCAAGTTCGATTTTGCATTTTTAAATGACACTATACATTGTAGATGGAATCAATTTTGTATTGCTGATATCTGTGATGGGAGAAAAACTCAAATTTATATATGAAACTATGACATTATTAATTTAACTTAACCATGAACTCATTGATTGGATCCAACCCTGAAAAACAGATGCAAGATGGAAGCATGTTAATAATATTTCAGGGGGGAGGATCCTGCAAATTTTGACCCCAGCTGCTTGGGTAGAGAGTGGAAAGCAAAACGGTGGTGGTGAAGGTTGAGGTGAGGAAAAAAGCAACATCTGTGTGGTCCTTTTATAAGAGCCAGCGGGCAGATTTGTCCTGGAGGAGGCACAGCAGCTGCTCCAGAAAGAGGCGTACGGCCGGCTGAAAGTCAATGCCTGCCGAAGTGTAGGAAGAGATCCCTGTCTGATTGACGAAACCTTTGGCCAAGGTCAACGAGTGTGGGTGAAAGTGCACGTGCTGGGGGTGTTGCTGATGGTGGTGCTGTGGGAGGCAATACGTTTTCATCCCCCTCCCCGTTTTTTCATTCAGGCAGGCCAGCGGTGGTAATCTCCATGCTAGTGCTGAGCCTAACCATTACAGACACATTCTGCTATTGGAAATCCATCCAGTCAACATCGGAAAAATCATACAGTTTCATCCCAGCAAGCGCTTGATGGACAGCGATGTGTGGGAAGCAACCAAGTCCCACCCTTTAAGTTTACAAAGCATGTCAACTGGTCATCAACCCTAGCGAGCATGGAAAATGAAAATATATTTCAATGGCCACAATCATGAGAATAGGCTAAATAATTAGGGATATCCTCTTTTTTTTCATGTTGGCACAAGCTCTGATGTATAAAAAATCAATGTCCAAGTGTCGGCTAGCTCCATGCAGCTCCATGCAGCTTTTGAATCAACATCTTAGCAGATCATGAATGCCTTTAACTGGCAAACATGCATCGCTGTAGGTCCCCAAAGAGGAGCATCAAACAGCTTCCCCAATCAATAATTCACTTCCACTGACACCTCCCTGTGTCCAGGTGTACTTTCCATACACTATTTCCTTTCACCGGTCAAATGAGACAATCAATTTCACTCCCCTGCATGTTTTATAAGCCTAATAAAATCTTGCCCGCCGTCAACTGGCTGCGGAATATTTAGGAGTTCAATTCATACTGCTGCTGGTGTACCAAGCGGCTGGGTAACGGTTGAGAGCCAAGAGGGACCAGTCGGTAGAAAGGTCAGGTATCAGCTACTCTGACCACGCCAAATGTCAGCAAGGCAATCTGATAATTTGTGACCCCGGGGTGAGGAGGAAATCAAAAGAAGCTATATGCAGGATCTGTAGAAGACCCTCCGCAAAATGTCAGACAAATATATGCCAGGATGAAGTGAGATGTCAGTCAGAGATCAGTGTCAGTGTTCAGAGAGCACACACTTTGTCTGCCTCAGCATACTGAAGGAAGTTGACTGTAACGCCGGGGTAAGAAAAACAACTAGCAGCAACAAGCTATTAATTTATCTGTTGACCAATAAATGATTAGCCTTCCCTTTTCGGAATTATTTTACATTTTTATTTTAAATACCTGGAAACAGAAAGGCTTTGCATCCCACTGAGGTAATGGAAACATGATTCAGTGAACTAAGATTGTAGAGCAGTACGACTGGAAAATGTAGCAAACAGCCACCTCGTTAAAATTCCAGAAAACTTATGCCAAGTGTTCATCTCAATGTCACACGGTTTGTGATGACACAATGCAAGATATTCTTGCATTTTTTTTTTTTTAAAGAAACCAATTAAAACCTGAGCTGAGGAGAATCAGAGGCGAATAAATCATTTGAAAAATCCCATTAGAACAGACACAGAGGACTCAGCTGTGTTTTTAAAAGCCAAAAGGGTCAAAGAAAAAAAAAATAATAGGCTTCATAGGTAGGAATAAATAGACTGGGGAAAGGTGTCTCTGATGCGAAATGAGTTTTAATAAAAAGCAGTCAGTTTTCGTCACAGTGGGTTAGACTACAGAATACAGGATATGCCAGTATCATCACCGTGTTGGCTGGCGGGTACAGAGCCTTGCTGAAACAATCAGCTCAGAGGCAAGGCACTAAAACAACCCAACCTTACCACAAATGTGGCTTCTCTTGCTCTAGGCCGGATGATCCAATCACAAAACATGAATAACCCCGCTGCAGAAAAGCAATTACCCTGAAGCCTAGACAAAGGGGCCAAGGCATCGTCACCTCCAGGGCCAGAGTGGCAGTGAGAGGCTGCTGCTGTCTGAGCACCGGGACAATTTAATACTCTTTGTGCACTACAGTTTGTTTAATCACACAGAACAAGGGGTTTTCTGTGTGGAATTCCCTATGTTTCAAGTTAGAAAATCCATGACATATTTTATGTAAATGTAGTTTTATTGCTCCTTCTTTCCAATTAATTCACTGTATGTCCAGTTCATGAAACCTTTTTACTTTTTGTGCTCTAATCACCTGGTGTTTTTTTTCCTGAGAAATGTATTTTATTTTAAGGAAACATGGCTATCGATGGCCATGTAATTAAACTCAAACCAGCCACAATTTGACTGACAGATGGGAAGTGCAGTGACCTCTATAGCCCCGCTAGGAGAGGCTGCGCTTTGAGCTAAATGCTAACAGCATGCTAACATGCATGCTGATGCTTTGCAGATTTAATATATCAGTTTCCCCATCCAAGTTTTACCTGTTAACATTTACTAATATGCATTAAACAAAAAGTACAGCTGAGGCTGATGGGAGTGTCAGTTTTGCAGATTTTTTGTCATAAACCAAATATTTTGGGTGGTTTTATGTGGGGCGGCTGCGGCTGTGGCTCAGAGGTAGAATGGGTCGTCCTTCAATTTAGAGAATTGTCCTCCAGTCCATGTTGATGTGTCCTTGGGCAAGACACTTAACCCCAAATTGCTGTGTGTGACTGTGGTGAGTTAGTCCTGATGGGCAGGTATCACCTTTCATGGTAGCGCCTGCCATCAGGCCATATGTTTCCCTCAAAATAATAATACGAATGTGATTAAGTTGTATGGAAACTTAATTTTGTAGGAGGCAGGGTATACATTTTACAGCGTTATATGCAATAGACACTCAAAACCAAAAATATTAACCTCATGTTGGTGCTGGAAGCAAAGTCAAAGGATCACCAAAGTCCTAACGGATTCATCTTCTGGGGACCATGAAGGTTTGTATCTTTCATCTGTAAATTTCACCATGACAACTATAGAGAAAGCTAATGTAACTTAAAAAAAACGTGCTGAAACTATAAATATTATACAGCAATCTGCACCAGAAAAGAAACATTTCGTAACATCCTTACACCTCATTCCTCTAAATCCACCAACCCCAATGAAGAGCACAGAGTTGAATTTGCAAATGTTATTTCAGAGGACTTGAATGTAAGAGTTTAACCGTCGGTGAGCCTGCTTGGCCATGAGGAGAACAGAGGGAGAGTCAATTTAGAGCCTCCTTGATAAAGAAAACGGTTGTAAATCTTACACTTAATTAAAAGGAGCTAAATTTAGTGTTCTTATCTTAGGTAATCATGTTAACCAATAGGGGTGCTAAAAACTCATTAGGGGTATGGATTTTAATTAGCAACCTTGTAGATGCAACATAAAATACCCCCCTCGAACAGGAATCCTTTTGTAATGGGAATATTTGGGCTGCATGTTTGTCTGGAAAGATAATTATTAGCTAACAAAGTGTATTCATTTGCTTTTGGACATTTGACCATACCATGTACTCAAATATATTGTAGTGTTAGGATGACCACACAGATTTAATACACTGACACACTATGAAGTCTGAGGTGGTTTTATAAGTACATATAAGATGAAGTAGAAGTAAAGTGAACAGCCAGCTTTATATACATTCCAGTAAAGCTGCTGCTTTACTGGAATGTATATAAAGCTGGCTGTCATAGGATATAGTCTCTTTAATTTATCAGCACTGTTAACAGCATTAAATGTTCTGATATGACTTTATATTATATTTATATATTGTTTTATTTTTTTTTTTTTTGGGGGGGGGGGGGTTTATAGAGTGTTTTTTTTTTATGCTACCAATAAGTGTTTTTTATCCCCGAATCAGCGCAACCTCTGTTTTTAAGGGGTATAACCACAACATAATTACTGTACATTTAAAGATAATACAGTATAACTGTAGAAAGAAACTGAACCTTAGCCTATAGAAATACATTATTTTTAATATGAACACATACAAATGTACCACACAGAAGAAATTGTGCAACACAGGAAACACACAGTAAGGCTAAAAGATTTCCCAGAACATGATCGCAATGGTATTGATGTCATCAATCAAATCAAATTAAAAGTTTCTGATGATTTTTTATAAAAATCGGAATCAATTTCCACGTTTAATGGATAATTGCGGTACCGAACCGCCACCACTTTTCTGAGTAAGTAGTAGTTCTTAGTAAACACGTGTGTGAAAGTTCTGTTCATACACATGTGAAATATCAACATGGCAGCATAAGATCTTAAAAGTGAGGAGTTTGTTCCCAAAACTCTGTCCGCTGCAATGTTTGTCTAAAGTCTGTGGCGACTAAAAGCAGCAGCAGCACCAGTAATTTATTCCAGCAGGTCACACAGCCGAGTGGGAGGAGTGGGAGGTTCTGGCCCGCTCACAGAGCTGCTGATTGTTGCCGGCCCCTCCCACCCTGGACACAAACTCTTAGAGACAACTCGTTGCCATTAAACCTGTTTCTTGTTCTCATTAGTGATTCTGGTTTTACTTTAACACTATTGTTACATTGTAGTAATGCTGCTCTTACTAATGTGAGAGATTTGAGTATTTCTTACACCATGCTTGAATTCTGTAACAGCAGTGATGAAAACTTAATATAAACCAAGAAATACATGATGCAACCATAGAAATGGAAAGGCTCTTATGTATGCAGGGTCAAAGTAAGTTGTATATTGCATACTTAATATTAAACTGAATGTTTTCTTGAATTATTTATAATTTTTTTAGGTCTCAAAATAGTTATTGTTGTTGTGAGAAATCCACTAGCAATTCATAATGCCTTTGGTTGAGTACGTCAGCCAATCGGAAGCCGTGTTCCTGAAATGTCAACTAACTGCAGACTGTGTTCCTGGCTTGCTGACCAATCAGACTGTGTTCCTGGCTTGCTGACCAATCAGACTGTGTGGAATAACGAGATTAAAGAGTGACCATATTTGGTAATTTTGGTAATAATGTATAATAGATACTGTAGTGTATGTATATGTATATATATTCAGAGGAGTATTCAGAGGAATAAATGCAAATAACTCTTGTGTTATTTTAGTACCTTCTAGGCTTCAAGCAACATAAAAACAAACATGTAGGTAAAGTTGTGGACTGAAAGGCTTGCAGTTTTTATTTAAACTGGGTTGTTTGCAATATTAAGAACTCAAACTGTTTGTCAGGCCCATCAGTCCTGGTGTTAATCTGGTGGAAGGCGAGCCAACTAGCAGGCGCTGAGTGTGAAGATGTTTTACTTTTCCCCGAGGTAGATTTTAAAGGTGATATCAAAAGGTCAGGGAGAAATGTCGATCCAGAGGAAACAGCGCCGGATGATGAAAGTGTTGCTAGCAGAGTGAGCTGCCTGCGATCATACCCACCGAATCTTCCAGTTACCTCGGAAGAGGAAGCAGTCCATCCATTACTACACTGAGTGCCTGTATAGAATCACGTACAGCAATAATCAATTGTTCAAATGCGATTGTGCTGTGGACAGCATAAAATCCAGCCTGTGATACGAGGAAGCGCCGCTGAGGTTGGCTGGGATCAGGTCTACAGTGGCAAGGAGGAGGAGGAGGAGGAGGAGGAATAAGCATGTTGCTGCAGGCCTGTATTGCATGGTACGAGTGCACAGAAGCAGGCAAGCAAACTGTCAAGATCTAGACATTTTGTAAATGAAATCCCGCTGGATGAGATGAAACTGTTGAAGGGGGAAAATCATCCACACTCTGAAAGGAAAACAATGTTTAGGCTGGCCTCATTACCATAAATTATATTCTCAATTCTTTGATCAATTCAGGGATAATCATGCAAGGCATCTACAGTACTGAGGCCTTCCATGGTGTACAGCTTCTTCCCCTGCTCTTAACACTCCATGTTACACAACAGGGTGAGTTATTAAACCAGGTGTATGCTGAACTTTTCAGCTTTAAGGCCTTAATTAAACAGAACATTTGTTGCATAGGGATATTGTAAAAAATTATAATTAAACATTTTGTTGTCATCAATTACACATGAATGCACAACAATCCAATAATCCTTAAAAGTTGATGCATTAGCAAGTATCGCTCATTTATACATTCACCAGACAGTCTGAGGAAAATCTCTATAGCTGCTAAATGCTCCACTACAATCATCAGTTAGTTAGCAACTTTGTCTGCTGGGCATTGTAAAGTAGGTTTATTAGTGCTTTTTGAAAAAAAAATTAAACTCCGAACAAGCAAACAAAAATATCCGAACATTGGCCTATTGGCCTATTTTACACAGATCTGGACCTATTCTACCCAGTTCTGGGCCTATTCTGTGATGGCTGTACCCACCATTGAGGTAACATTGAGTGTGGTAACATTGAGTGTGGTCACACTGCGTGTCGCAGTGGCATGTGATGCTGGTTAGCTAGTTTCACTTTCATCCCTATATAGCCTACGTGTGTTTACTTTCTTTCCTGAAAGAAACAGAAATTAGACTAATTACATGCTATCATGTGTAATGTCTGGACCGTCACGGTACTGACTACATACTATAGTAGTATATATATTTGATTAAGAACAGAAAAAGAATAGTCAATAGTCAACCTGTCTATGAGAATTGTAAAAAAGTAAAAAAATATGTCACCTGTAACTAAATTATTTGGTTTTTCTAGAGCTTTCATTCAGACTTTCTCCCAGAGTTCTATGTTTCCAGCTGTGTACAATAGACAATCAATGGTTCTTTTAACTGTTCACAATGCAGACGCAGTCACTGTCTAATATCATAGCCGCAAATGCATTGAGACCAGAAGAACCTAGAAAACACTGTGGGCAAAAAGAGAGGTAGAGCTGAAAACACCTGCATGATCGTCTCTCAAGAGTATTTCTTTTGAGAGAAGATTATGAATTAACAGAGCAGTGTGCCTCTCTCTCTCTCTCTCTCTCTCTCTCTCTCTCTCTCTCTCTCTCTCTCTCCCCCTCTTCTTTAAAGTCAATCTAGCTCATCCAGTTGATGTCTGTCACCCTGCAATCAATTAACAATGAACAAACAATAATCCAGCCAGAATGTCCAAACAAGATAGTTTTTCCTGAAACACAATTAAAACAGCTTTCATTGTTCTAAGTGAATGATGTTTTGTTCTACACAATACATAGAAAATAAGCAAGACAAATGCTATGTTTATATTTTGAATGACTGCTTCATTCTATCTCATCTGCAATTTTACTTTACTAAAGATGCTGAACAGTGTTCTATAGAGGACAGGGATATACAAGTAGCTCAACTTTGTAGTGTGTAAAGTCAAAATGTATTCTTCACAACAACCAAGGTAAATTATTTTTGACACTTCTGTTTTTAAGATTCCACCACTTCAGTTTTCTAGAAACTATACCCCCCTGTAATAGACAAACATCAACTTATTTTCTGCTTTGGAACTTATTGTTGTCTCTGAAAATAAAATACTTTTGCAAATTAGTTACACATTATTGTAGGTATTGGGAGAGAGGATTGGTTGCATACGACATTGGGAAAAATAAATCACATCCAGGGGAAAAAATATGAATTATGCCCACATTTCAAAAGCAACTCATGGCTCAAATTAGCAAGAGTTCAATTTGCATTAAAAATGTTCTTTTCAGGACTTGATCCAACTGAAAACAGTACTAATTACAGACTCTGATATGTGCTTCAAATGATTGACAACAATTCATTGTTCTCATGAGGAATGATCACTTCCTGAATATACTACTGTTATGAAATTATATATTATTTGTATTTGTTGGAAATTAAGGCAAATACGTTAAACTCTTGTCTTGGATAGATTCAAGGTAAAAGGTGGTTAGAAAGAACTCAAGAACTGCCAGACTTCTCGAGGTTTGGTATGAATAGCAGCTCGGGCTATAATTGGCTGCTTCCAGCATAACACACCTTGGTGTCCGACCAAATTATCCAAGGTTTTTATGCATTGTTGGTAATGTAAGTGCCTGGTTTTGTCAAGGAAGAGACTGTATGGAATAAGAGATGGGCTCTCGAGTGCAGTGACTCAAAAACTATTGGATGGTTTGCCATGACATTTGGTTAAGATATCCATGGTGCCCAGATGATTGATTTTAATGTATTTGGTGAACCCTTGCCTTTTCCTCTTGTAGGTAAAATGTCCACCTCTTTCAAAATCTACATAATGGATTGTAACAAATTATGAAGAACATTCATGAGTTCATGGTTTATCAGCTTTGTGAACTTCCCTGTCTTGTAACATTTCAGCTAATCACATCATTAAGTCAATACATCCAATACTTATGTCTATGTATCTTACAGTCTGTCAACTATTTATAATTGACAGCGCAATCAACTTGTGCTAGCATTACTAGTAGAGGTTTAGGCTTTAAGTCTTAAAAGTAATACAAATAAATGTCTCAAAAGACAAACAATGTGATCACATATCTTCGACAGAGATACTAAAGAGCTATCAATGCTGTTTTACAAAAACACCATGTCAAAAACTACTTCAAAATGAAAACAAAAAATAGCTTCAACTAAACAGAGCTGTGAAATTTTGTTTCTATTAACCTTGTTCGAGTTGACTGGAGCTGTTCAGTTAGTTTTGTTCCATTTGCATTGCTGCTGATTTGCCAGCCAGCCATGGAACAACGGGACATAGAAATAAAAATAGGCAAATCTCATGCACATGCTCACGTTTTAGTGTCAGGAACAGACCTGGTGAACTGAGAAACACATTATCAACACATTAATGGCAGTATTATTCCTAACCTCATTGCTGATTATGTAAAGCAGATCTAACTTTTCAAACCTCACAACTGCTCCAGGAGTCTTTCTGCAAATCTGCAGGAAATATAATATATAATTTAGAATCATTTTTCATTAATCTTGTTTTTCTATTGGTTCAGCTGGGTCGTGACACTTGGTGGTGGTCTAGCCAGACAGCAACAGGAAGTCTGAACCTTTCGGGATGTGGACAAACATCACCTGATGGCACGGTCACTGTTCTCTGACAACACATTTCCAGGTTGCCTTGAGCAATTTGTTCTGCTCAGCTCAGAATGTAGGTTGTATATTTCACTCGAAGTTGTAGCTTCTTGATACTGCCTGCTGAATCACAACTGAGTAGGTTTAGGAAGAGATAAGTAAGGTGTTCTACTTATTTATTAGTTTGAGTACATTCCTCCTGGCTCTGAATTTGTTCGTGCAGCGAGTCGAGCTAAAGAGAAAAAAGACAACTGAGATGTTCCACTTTAAACAAGGCTCCAGTTATCACTTTCATTGACACTGTCTATTCTGGCGTGGAAGATTCATGGCTTCGTTACACACTACAGTTTGAGTCAAGTCAGTCATTGATTGTGACTGACCACTCATATTGTGAGATCCAATGTGGTTAAATTACTATATAGTATAGTATATATAAATATATTTATATATTGGGTATATCGTGTAGCAGAATATAGTACATGAAGTATTCATAATGATGAAGCCTTTAGATTCCAGACAATATGACAAACCTACAACAAGAAAAGTCTTACTCACAATAAAGAGTCACTTTTGTAACTGTCTAACTCTAGGTTGCAATATTCTTGATTTAAATTTTTTAATACCCCTACAGAACCATGCGATTGCTCGTGTGCGGCTGCTAGTGAGTGTGCACCTCTGTGTCTGTCCACGGCTAATCTGGCATTCTGCTGCAGCAAACTGCATAACATTTTGGGTGGCCAGTTATGGCTGCATGCTCAAGGACCTCAAGTGGTTGCGCCGATTCACACTTTCTCAAAACACATTTTGTTTTGCCTGTTCTATACTGCATTTGCTACCTGCTGACTCCTCACTCACAACACAGCTGAGTCAAGAAACTCAGTTAGGGAAAAACAGTTTAACATTTATTAACAAACATGAGAATAGTATCAATGTTTTCATCTAACTCTGGGCAAAAAAGGCAAGAAAAATAAAACTAAATATATCTATTTTCCAAATATGTCTTTAAAAAAGGATGTTGAGAAATGTAACATCTCAACACACTTTATTCCCTAAATCATTCTGACTGGGCCAAATCAGGTGCACATAGTCGTAAGAAAATATTGTTTCATTTGTGGTGAAAAACATGTTTACTGTGCTTTTGTTACTTGTTATCAATCCTTTCTTAGATTTGCCAAGAGTCATTCTGGCACGTAGCGGCGGCCACATCATCATGTCGCCCGTTTGCAGAGGCACCTTGGGACCAAGGTTGTTAGGGAGCTCCAGTCAGCGTAGGGCTGCGTCGCTGTAATCTCTGCGTGGGAATTGGTAATCACGAGGTGGCAGACCGTCCGACACAGATTGCTGTGTCAGATAGGATTAAAGATAGCAATGCTTTGATTGATAATGTTGGCGGGTGCGGCTGATGGATGCTGATGTGACAGGAAGGGTATGATGACCTCTTGTGCGAGAGGCGTTTTCCGGGCAAACAATCAGATCTGTTAGAGATGTATTGGTTTTAAATGCGTTGATAAGCCGTGCTTCATTAAAAATGGAAATGGCTGCCATCGAAACACTCTACAACAGCACTATAGTGGCAATTTCACCTTGATTTACTCTCATGCACTACAATACAGCACTTTGATGAGAACTTTCTCAGACAATCTGCATGCATTAGTAACTACTGTGACAGCCTTAATGCCTTGGTTGTTCCTTGTAGTCTCAGTAAAGCGTGCTGTCCTGGGTTTTACTGGTGATTTACTGTACAAACAGATAATGTAAAGTGAGTGGATTCATTTGATGCCTGTGCATTGCGGAAGCACACAAAAGAATAACTGGGACAACCTCGTGCAATAAAGCTTTGAGTTTAAAATATTAATCCACTTGCTTTCAGGACATGGAGTACACGGGAGCGCATTGAAGGACCACTCACACGGTCTGTGTTGAAGAGAGAGGAAGCTTTGTGTCACATTCATGCTGTGCTTACCGGAACAGCATCCGCACTCCATTGGGCCACACCGCTGTGCTCCATGTTCTGCGGTGGCAAGAGCAAGGAGACCTGCTTAATTGAGTGGAGTCTGAACAGGAAGCAGCAGGTGGAGTGGCTGAAGCTCTGGGAAGTGTTGTTGTTGAGGATTAGTGGTATTAAGGGTAACTACAGAGAGGTAAATATCAGGTGGAGTTATCGGGTTATGTCTGCTGAGAGGTATACAATTATTATTCAGGCCAAATTCAGTCTTTAAAGATATGGAGTAGTTTATTTTTAAATTGGAACAGCCATGATAGAACAGCCATGATAGACAGTGTTTTCCACACTGTACTGATTAGCGGTAAATAGACGTTGCGTTCAATTTCAGGACATGTTTTATGTGATAAAAGTATCTGTGCTTTGAATAAGTATCTTTGTCTGCTGTGTTCTTTCCACAAAATGTAAGTTAATTTAACTTGTTCAAATTTCCAAAATGTATATCTGCTATTTCTTTTTCATGCTGGGTAGGGATGGCTGTTGTTAGGATTTTATCGATACTAGTAGTAATGTGTGAAAAAAGAACATTAATTAAGAAAATAATGTTTGTTAACGAATAGTGTTTCTTGAGCAGTATTACAAAAAGTTCAAAAATCTTTAAAAATACATTCGCAGCTAAACAATTAGCTAAGTGATTATCTTTCATTGATTAGCCTGTTCTCATTATTCAACTCTGTATGTCTTCGCTAACGTTACCTGCAGTGGACAAGGATGGATGGCTGATCTCCAATCAGTAGAAAACTGATCATTTCTGCATATTGATGTTCTGCATGTTGGCCAGATGTTGTGATAAACTGCTGATGTTTCCTCCCTTAACTTGTGAGGGTTTTATTGTATTTGAGACGAGAGTTCTCAGCATCTACTGGACTAAAATGTAGCCTCACTTTGGATCTATTTCTTCTCTCTGCCATGATGTGTGTCTCAAATGTGACCCTTGGTGTGATTTGTTTATCTGCATGTTTTGTACATTGTCTCATTGTGGTTGGTCACCACAACTAAAGATTAGTGTGGGCTAGGGTTACATGGGACATATTGAAATTCCCCTACAGATGATATTGTTGTAAGGAAATTATGGTCCAAAAAAAGCTGAAGAAAGAGGGGCACTTAGATGTGGACAGGAGACGCATTTGCTGCAATACCCATCAGTGGCCACAATGTATATGCAGTATGCACTGTTTTACATGTCATGATTATCCTGCCCAAAATAACTGCGGTTCATATTATCCCGAAAACTCTAATAGCATAAAAAACAATATATTTACAATCATAGTTTTTATTGCATTACAGATATTATATATTTTTGTATTGATATATTACTTAGTGAAAATCAAAATGCTAAAATATTTTAATGACTCATCTTGACGTCAAGGGTAGTAAACAGTCCAATCAAAGGTGATTTGGGGCAAGTAGCTATCCCAGCCAAGCAAATAAAACCACATTTGACCGTTTGGGTCATGGTAGCTAACTATCTTATGATATTATGGTTCAAAGGGGTTTGGATCTCAGTCTGCCAAAACTTTGCCTACACTACAAGTTATTCATGTTCCTTCATCATCCTCCTGGTCAGTGAGGGAGGTGTGAGTGGAGGTCAACAGTTCTCTACAGCTCTGTATCGGAATGATGCGATTAAATCTGAAGCATTGTATTTACGTCTCCCTCTTAGTTATAAAGATTCCATCTCACTCTGAAATATAGATAAGATAAGATAAAGACGCTCTACTTAAATCAAGACCCTGATCTTTCCCTGTCTTAATACAGAAAAAGGTGGATTATATTTGAGTGGCAACAAGTGGATATCTTTTTGCAAGAGCAAATACTGTCATGAATATTAATTAAAATGACGTTCAACAATTCAACGTTTCACACATTTAAACGCTATTTCAAAAACACATCCTCATAAAAAACACATTATGGACGACATCAAAACATATATGCTGTTGGGAAATAAGAAGTATATAAACCACATTTCTAGGAGACAGAGTTAAACATGTAGATGGACAATTCACTACTACAATAAATATGAATGGAGCTTTGCACAAATCGGTAGGATTGAGTTCTTTAGCCCTGTAAACTTTACCAAAACAAATTGTTTCCCTTCCCTGATCTTCTCTTGCTCCCTTTTTTGCATATATTGTGTGTATTTGTACAGTATTTGAGTATTATGTGTAGATATATTCGTGTCCAATATTACCACCCAGCCTCAATTGGTGAGTGAGGGGTGTTGATTAACTAGATCACTCACAAGATGGCAACACCTGCACACACAAACACCAACACACACACACACACACACACACACACACACACACACACACACACACACACACGCACACACATCCATGTCTATACATTTTGCTGAACCTCTGTTTTTCACTCTTACACCTATCAGTCTAAAACTTTGTTATACTCCTCAGTTTGCTTTTGTCCCCTTTGTTTCTGTTCTGTCTTTGTTTTACTTTGTATCATTTCTTCAGTCGTATGCCTGTACTCGTTTTTTGCTCACTTTTCTACACAATAGAAAAAAGAAGACACAAGGTTATATGGTTTTTATTTGTCATTGTACGACAACGTTGCACAACGAAATTCAGATTGTAGTCCCAATTTGTAACAACAACAAAAAACTATATCATATGGAGGGTAGAGGAGGAATTAAGGAGTCTCACAGCCAGAGGGAAGAAGCTGTTTGAAGGCTGGTAGTTCATCAGCTGATACTTCTGTATATCTTTCCAGACTGCAGAAGGCTGAACAGGTTGTAGCTTGGTCAGTTTTGTCCTTTTAATATCTGTTGAGCTCTTCGCAGGCATCTCTTGTCACCAATATCACTGATGCTCAGTAGATGGGTACCAATGATGTTCTTGGCAGTTTTAATCACCTGCTGTAGAGCCCTCCTGTCCTGGACCATACACATCCCATTCCAGTTTGTAATGTTTGCAGTCAGGATGATTTCTATTGGTCCTCTTAAGTTTCCTTAAGAAATACAGATGTTTCTGAGCGCTCTTCACCAGGATGGAGATGTGTGATGACCATATCAGGTAGTTTGTGATGCTGATTCACAGAAACTTAAAACTGCTAACTCGCTCCACCTCAACTCCATTGATGTAGACAGGAGGTGTGCGTCTTCGCCTCCTTTTTTTCATTTAACATCTTGGTTTTACTCACGTTGATCAGTAGGTTGTTCTCTGAGCACCACTCTGCTAGGTTGTTGATTTTCTCTATATATAAAGGATCATTGTTGAGAATGAGAATAGCTCTGAGAATAGCTTGCAGTCAGTAATGTAGCAGTAAATGAAAAGATGACTAGAATCATCATTTAGACATGCTTTTATTGTTGGTTTATTTAATACATCTATTACTTAAGTGTTGTGTGCTGCTTCACTTTCAGTCACGTTGAGAGAACAGGGTAGTAGGAAAATTGTAAGTAAATGTTTTATATAGGTAATGATATGTGATAATAAGACAACTTACTATAACATACATTCTGCTACAGGTAACATATCCCCTTTTACATTGAATTAGATGTTGGCACTATATTACCTTTTCACTGATAAAAAATTGGGTGAACAGATCCCCCCCCTTCCCCCATGCTGAACATCGACGGATACTGACAACTGCACAGTTGTCTTTTCTCCCCTCAGATGTGAATATTTATGACATGCAACATATAAAATTCATGGTCCTTTCACTGCCGTCCTTGACCCGCTCAAAGGCTTTGAAGCCATTCCTCCCATCGCTCTGACAGGGCCACCTCATCTCCTGCTGTAATTCATGAAGCACAGCCGAGTAGAGTGAAAGCCATCTCGGAATTACTCCCATTGATATGGAGGTGTAAAAATGCTCCGGACTTTATAACTCGTAGTCCTCCCCCACAAAATAAATCCAATAAAATGCCGCTAATGGTAGTCAGGTTCGCCTCCTTCACGTCTCACATCATCTAGAAATTTTTTTGCCAGAGGTTTAAGACCGCGATAACATGCCATCTCACATAACACATGAGTGCAGCCCTGACCACTGCTTCTGAATAATCAATAGCACAGCAACCAGTCCTTCTTCACATGTCTCCTGCTGTCTAATCTAATAGCATCTCTTTTCATCCATTTGGTTCCAAGAGTGCAGTAAAGGTGGCAGGCAGCCCTCGGCTTCCTGGAGCTGATGTTGAGTTTCCTGACAAGTTAACTCCGGCGCTGGTCGGCCGCCGCTGAATGGAATGGAACAAGAGCAAGCTGTTGTAGCCCATCAAGTTTAGAGGCACGCTTCCTAAGGAACAGACATCCAAGAAAAAAACAGCTGCTGCAGCAGTCCTTGGTGGAGCTGTCGACCGGTCTCGCACTCTTTCACCGAGTCCCAGTGTGGCCCCCCGTGACACGTCATGCAAATCCAAATGGATGCCCCCCTTGACTTTACAGGGGGGAAATTAATGTGAATTATCTGCATTTTGAGCAGCCTGTGCAACAACACCACATGGCACCCATATGGCCGACGCACAGAGCCAAAAAAAGAAAAACGATTGGGAAATGTTAACACAGTCATATTTGGGTGGACACCTTTTATTAAAGCATTCAAAGTGCTGCTGATGTCATTTACAGCAAACACATTCTCACGTGCAGCGAAACAGGGAACGACTAAATATAATAAAAGTGGTAAAGGAAGTCTTTTCCAGACCTGGAATTCAATAGCTGCTCCTTAAAATAGAGCTTCACTCTATCTTTGTCCCACATGTCAAGCAAGGACACAATTCCACATAAAATAGCATGTAGCCATTTAGTTCTAATCATTTTATGTTACAAAGAAATGGAAGGCGACAAGCTTTTCCAATTGCCTGGCCTTTCACAACCGATTATACATTTCTGTCTGGAGTTTTAAAAGTGGGAAAAATATTAAGCAATTTGCATATTATGCAGCTTCCACCTCCTCCTCCCAAAACACACTTCTGTGGGCTGGCGGATGCACCCGGATTCAACCGAAAAATTCATAATGGCTCTGCAGCGTATCATCAGAATCTGTAAAATTAAGGAAGAGTGATGTTTACAAAAAGCAATCTGTTTGATGAGTGCTTCAAAATCAATTTCAAGCAACAAGGGCCAAAGCAGCCTCCCCTGATGTGACACCGGTACTGTAGCTTACTGCTCCCCAGCGAAACGGTGGCGGGTAGACACATGCAATTACCCGGCATAAAACACTCCTGACTCCCTCCTAATTATAAACCCTTGTGAATAATCACAGCCCACTGCAATTAATGGAGCAACTCTTCAGCGGAAACACTGGAGAGAGCTGCAGCTTGCACTAACGACACATTTTAATTTTGCAGATTTCATTAGGCCTATCCGTTTTTGAAATTAGACTTGTGAAATGTGGCTGACCTTCTGATGCCACAGAGGCAGGCCTCGATTGCAAATCTTTCCCAGCTATGACATGTTGGAAAGTTTCTACATTTCTGTTCAACAATGTCCAGCACATATGGGTACTTCAAGATTTTGTTAATATACAGTGAAACCTAAACAAATCACTTCTGGTTCGCTTCAAAATCACTGTTTTAGCAGATATAGCTTTAAGATGTTGTATCTTACCAAGATAGTGTGGACAAAACAACGTCTAGGGCTTTTAGAGATCTAATTTTTGTTAATTTAAAAGATTGTAATCGGTCCATTTGACAATCATGCTGATGATAACCAGGATGAGATTCTGGTCACATGTACTCTCAGCAATACAAAATGTGAAACAAATAGACCAGTCAAAAAGGTGCCGAAATCATTAAAACATATTTCTTTTGACTGAGCTAGTTTATTCTTATTCAGGTGTTTACATGCCACCCTGTCTCCCAATAATAACTGCAGTGCCCTTTCAAAACATTCTTGTTCAGAACGAGCCGAATGCTTGGCCTGTGGTTTCACACTCCATACTGTGCTTCCTTGGTTCTCACAGGTGGCAACCTCTGGTTCTGAGTGAAGCCGATGCAGAAGTGTCTTAGTGTCTGAAATGTCTTAAACTTGTATTCTCTCTACTGACCATCAGAGGACAACTCTTCTGGTTGCAAAAAGAACTCAAATTGTATCGAAGTCTATGAGAAAATGACCCCACTTCTGTTCATTGGTTGCAAAAAGCCAACATGGCCATGGCCAAATTGTTCCATGTTCAAGGAAAAAAAACACACAGCCAGACTTTATGTTTAGGAAAGGTTTTCATCCTGGGCCTGGGGCCCCAAACTAAAAGGTCCCCAAACAGCTATAGATTTATGATGTTTCAATTAAAAAAGTATTGAATTATGTCACTATTTCTAACTCTGTAAAAAAAACTGTATACTACTTACTGAGTACTTCAATGAGGGAAATGTAGTATACTTCATTTATTTGACAGAGAAATGTTACTTGATAAATTGCAGATTCAGATTTGATTCACAAAATATAACAATTAAATAAATAAAAAAAAGCAGGACTTTTTTTTTCCAATATCAGCATTCCCAGTTAGAGAAAGTGTGAAATTAAAGCAAGGGATAATCTGTTGTGGGACCAAAATCACTAAATCCGTCCCTGAAAAAGACACATTATCTAGACCCTTTTATTCAAAACCAGATGAACAGCAGCCCAGGCTCACTTGCTCTCTCATGGAGGCAGAGCGCGTACATGCTGCACGTCCTCATTTCTACACAGGAACTAAATCCATCACGCTCCAGAACATAAAGGATCATGATTACTCAAAATGTCATTTTAACCGTGTGTGTCCTCACCTCCTCCGTTATCTTTACCCACCGTCATTTGTCTCTTTAATGAATGCTTTACACAGAACACCATTATATACAGGAAAAAAGCTTTCAGATATTGTCATATGAATAATGTACATTTGTCATATTAGCCAGTAGGTATTACCAGATTAACCAAATGGTTTCATTTAGACACAATCCTTCTAATTTGTTCTATATTTGAAGATAATCTCAAATTGATACAAACTTGAAAAACTTGCTGACCATATAGCTTCAAATATAAATGATGAATGAATGTGTCAATACCTGGCACCTTATGATATCTACCTCTCACCAGAGGTCTCATCAATTTTGCAGGGCTGTCACTCTCAGGTCGGAATGGCAATAAAAACTTCGGCGACACTATTGGATCAAAGTTGGGAGATTGTAAGGCGAAAGGCTCCTTATATGCTGGACTCTGGCCCTTGAGCCCAGATGGAGGGACTGATGAGAGCTCGGCTCCTGGAGGCTCGATGCAAAATGCATCAACGCGCTATGTCGTTACCTCATATTGGGCCCAGCATGGCCTGCAACCGGAGAGTTACAGGGGAAGAAATAAGAGTTATAGCTGATGTCTTATTGACAAAACTGTGGCCTTTCACCCATGGGAGTGGGGGGGGGGAATACAAATAATTGAGCAAAGAGGAGTTGACTTCTTCCACAGAATCACAAAAAATGACAAAGGCATAAGCCACCTCAAGCAAGCTTTTTTTTCAATATAGGAAGTTTTGTCCAATTTAGCCATTTACACACAGCTTACATACAGCTCGGTGTTAACATACAACACCGACGCAGAGAGCAGAGAAGAGAATCAACATGCCCCCTAATTAAACCAAAATATAGCAACATCGTCTTTTTTTCTTCATTCGGTTGTGAAAAAATATTCCATGCATATATAAATATATAAGGTAGGGACAAACACTGATTTTAATAAATTGCATCCACATTTTGGCAAATGAGTGAAAACTTTAAATTTGATGAAGATGTCTTGAGAATAAAGGAGTGAAGAACAGATGAGTAAAGGAGAGCAGAGCTGCCAGGAGTAGATGTAAGAGAACAAGATCTAATATTCATAAATTTACAACAAGGAATTGTAATACTTTTACATTTTCATATTTCAGAGGAGGAAATGGGACGAATGAGGGAAAGCTGAAAGTTAGAGGAGTTAAGAAAGGAGGAGGAAAGGAGAACAGAGAGACCAGGAGTAGATCAAATAAAGTACCATAAGATAATAACGTATTCCCAAGTTGTTTATCCTGCTGTTCACGAAACAAATTTAATGTAATTGAGCAAATGTTCTTCTGTTGGCCTGATATTCTATTCACAGTATTGATGAGCACATTTACTTGCCATTGTTAGGGATCCTCGATTTGCAATTAGAGCAGCCCAGATTATTATGGCCTTTAGACTCTAATGTAGCAGATTTGTCAGTTAAACGATCATTTGGTGAACTCTTCTCCAGCATAGCAGAACAAAAATGGGTTTCCGCCAATTCCTACACCACCTTTGTATGTAATGTGACTTTAAAATAGTATAATCAGAGAATTGGGGGCTTTTCTTTCAGGAGTGACCATGTGTCATCCTCAACATTTTTTGTGTTATGGACACGACCAGGACCCATCTTATTTATAGATTAAGGTAGCTTTAATGTATAATTAGCTGATACGACTGCTGTAATTGTACCTTATAAACTTTAGAATGCTGGAAAAATTATCTTGATATTGTATATTTTTATTATTGTCAACAAATCCCATGTAAACACCCAGAGCAACAATGAAAATATCGCACAAACAAGCATTGTGTTTGCATCGACAGCCTGACATTCTGTGAAAAACACATCAATATGCCTCTCTTTTGCACTGGGTAAAATGTTCCTGCAGTACCATGAACACAGAACACCTAATGCGTATTTATCCACAGTTTAAAAATAGTCACAAATAAACAGGAATTTACATTTTCCTCATTTCACATTTTGTTAGTACATTCATTCCTCAGACTCTAACGCTCTGTGTGATTTTCTCCCTGTTCCTCTCCGTCTCACTCTCTCGGCTGGTGACTTGACTCGCGGTGCCCTCTGAGATAGCCCCTGCATTTAAGCCTGCACTTTGGTCGACTCTGTTTCAGATGGATGAGCAGCGGCCCGGCCCTCGCTGAGCTTCATCACTAGGAGTCGCAGAAATGGAGGCTCAGCGCACGTGGCCGAGGGCTTTGGGGGAGCTTTGGGGGAGCGGGATCACTCTGAAGTAGCTGTGACTGGATGCAACAAGTCATAGATGAGGTCTCTGTGGGTTTTTGGAGGGAGTAAAAGGGGGTGAGGCAGTCTTTGTGCTGACAGTTAACCTAGAAACACACAAGGTTAATATATGAAGCGTCCTTCGATGACTTCCAGAAGGGAACAGGACTACACCTAAGAGAGAGAGAGAGAGATTTTTTTGTTTTACAACACTTTTTACAATATAAAATATGTAAATATTTTATATATAATCTGCATCCCTTTTTATCTGTATTGGCAAATAATTTAGGTAACATACCAAGGTTATTTGATATATATATATATATATATATATATATATATATATATATATATATATATATATATAAATAGTTTACAACATGATTTACTTATATCTTATATATCATATTCAAAGACTATTTAATCAGAACAAAAAAATACAAAATGTGCAATAATCACATCAAATAAATTACAGCAATATCCCATAAAAATGTATTGGCTCATAGCCTGATGGCTATGCCAACATATATCCAGAATGTGAAAAGGTGTAAATGCATCAGTCTCAGCAAGACACATATTTATTATTTAGCCTCCATATAGTGCAATTATGTCAGAGAGCAGCCTGTGGAAATAGTCACTCAAAGGCTGAAAAGTAGGACCAAAAATGCCTCACTGATAATTTTATATAGTTTTTTTCCTACTCTGAGAAGCTTGATAAATTTGGACCTGAACTAGGTATGCACCGTTTACCAAGAACAGACGTTCACTTAAGGTGGGATGACCTTTAAGGTTGACCAGCTGTTTCCCTTTAAGTAACAAGATGCTCCTCTGAGTTTTGCTCAGCTTTTAAAATGTTCAATAATTCTTTGTATCTGTTTAACTGATTACCTGAAGAAAAAAAGATAAATGTTAAAATGTCAGCAACATCATCGTGTTTTATATTGAATTTGTAACCGTCATCTAATGAAAAGAAAACATGTTTTCAAAGTCATTGTTAGCACTGTAATGGTATTATAAAGTATCAGTACTTTGTATGGGCAAGTTCCCAATTGTAAATACATGTACATGGTTTGGAAAAAAGTCTTATTGGTGCATCCCTACACATCCCTAAAAGCATGTGGGTGGACTTTTCCCCTTGAGACGGAGGCTTGATTTCATCCCGCTGTGAACAAATATTCCGTCTGTCTGATTCCCAGTTTCCAACAACTATACGCCTCCCAACATGTGAGAAGAACACAATGTGTCATGAAGCAGCTCCTAAAGCCCTCACCCCTGTGATCACTTAACCATACCAGAAGAAAGCCCCACAAGAGGATCACAGTGCAACTTTTGGGTCTTGATGTCGCATATCATACAAACTTGAACGGCTTCTAACCTCCCCTCCCCCCCAATGCATCACAGCCGCGGGGCATTTGCTGTGAAACATGAGGAGGAGGAGGGAGGGGAATGTTCTCGCTTTAGTTAGAGGAGAGATTTTCCTGCTCGTCAGGTGATGGATATATATGAGGAGTGATTCACAGCTGTGGGGACGAGGGGAGACTTCAGGTGACTTGAAGGTGATTTTACTTTCGGTCCCCTCATCTGTCTGTTAGTGGACGCTGAAAGCTGTTCTTCAGAGACGTTAAAACACTTTCCACGTAACGGTTCCTCCTAGGCTTTGTATCACAAAAAAGTGGAGTCGAAGAATAATGGCAGTTTTAACCTTCGATAAATTCACATGTTGTTTCAGTCAGAGCAGAAGTCTCCACATCTAGTTAGAAATATCATTAAGTTTGCCTACAGGTAAATGCAATCTTTGAATAATTCTAATCTAATAATCTATTCATTTAATAACACCATTTCTTATTCTTCATTTCAATCAAGCAGTCTTCTGTATGAATTACACTGCTTTTATTATCGTAACAAAACTCCTCTTAATTGATTTAACGTGGTCACTCTGATCGGGTGTGTTTTGATCAGTGTAAAGAACTATTCAATTATTCATTTCGTCACACACTTAGTGAACGGTGATAAAACGCTGCAGCCACCAGACTTAGCTGCAGCTCTGCTTAGTTGGAATATTAATAAAAGAGAGTATCCTGAGAACAGAGTACTGTGTGTCTGGTGTAAGGACAAGCCTGTCCGTGTCCATTTCTGTGTCATTTGTGTCGAGGTTCACTGTTGTTGATGGTTTGATGTCTGCTGTAGTTTGTAGTAAAAACCAACGCATTTGTTGGGGACGATGTAAATCATCTTGCACAGAGTTTATTTGTCATTTTACGTCTCTTTGTGGTCACTCTTTGTGGTCATTCTTTGTGGTTACTCTTTGTGGTCACTCTCCGGACGTTTTGCATGTCTTTTCATTTATTTGGTATCTCTGGACATTTTGCGCCTGTGAATTGTACAGTGTCATCTTATGTGTCTTTGCGGTTGTCATCTGGCTCTTTATGGAGGTTTTTGTCCCTCTGGTCTCTGGTTGTTTTAGAACAATTTCCGTCTCTGGTCATTTTGTATCATTGTACGTATCTTTCTGCTTGCATCTCTTTGCAGATGTTTTTCCTGCACTCATTCCCAACTTATACCGACGGTCTGTAGGCTTCCCTCTGAATCTGACGGATGCATTGGGGTTTCAACTAACTCTATTGTAAACCATCCCGCGCCATTATTAAACATTCAAAACAACTACGTAGTATAGAGAGCAAGATAGTCCACACAGCGTGCCCAACTGGCTAACTACACCGGCTCAGGCGTCTCGCCATGTTGACAGCAATCACAATGCTCCGAGTCTTGTGTTATTCTCCTTTAAGGCATGGAAGGAGATCATAGGGCAGCGAGTCTCACAGGAGTTTTGGCACGTGTTCACAAATTGTGTGTAACCATTACGACAGCATCCATTAGTGATTTTGCACTTAAACTAGCATAGATACAGTAAATCACTGTGATGGTTGGTTCAGTCCCAAAATGTATAAAAAAAAGCAACAACAAAAAAAGCTTCAGCACAGTGACTCCAACGTGGTAGATCAAGAAGATCAGAGATTTCTATTTCTATACGAGAGTCTAACGCTGAGAGATTTCACCCGGCACCAAGCTGTACATATGATGGTTTCTTTACAACTGGCATGAGTACACTCTATAAATATTTTACACAAGGTTAAATTTAAGGATTTTAAAGAACGTTCACCTTTTTCCTCCAGGCTACTTCTGATGGACTCTGGAAAATCCATCACAGCTGGACATGCTCCTGATTGGGTCAGCTGAAATCCTTCAAACCAGGTCAGTTTGCAGGTTTTCTGAACCGGAGAGGCTCAACTCGGTGGAATTAGAGGGGCTTCAGTATTGAGTTCGATCTGACTGTGAGGACTTAGTCTACAATGTGAGTGAACTTTTTACAGAGCTATGTTTATTTCCAAAATAACAAATTAAATGTTTTCACCCTTGAGCCATTTGAGAATGACAAACCACAAATGAATAGCATTAAAAATGAAGCAATTACTTGATTATTTATCTTTGGCTCCTCTCAAGTTAGGGTTAAATCACTTGATGTCCTATTCTGTATAATTACAGGCCACAACAACCGAGCTCAGGAAAGGACACAGGTCAACTCTGTCCTCGTCTCAGCTTGTCACATTATCCTCACAGACTGCTTGGGTCTTCCTCTCCAATGAATAAATTATGTGACAGTCATCTCATTCTCTTCAAGGCTCTTTTTTCAACACAGAACACAACTCTCTGCTAGTATTTCCCTTTGCAAGAGTCTTGTTGTACAAACCAGCACAGTTGCCCTCACAGAAAAACAAAGTCCTACACCGAGCCAACACAGTTCTGCCAGAATAAGAAGTCTGGTGGACATGTTTAAAGTAGTAATCTTTAAATGTACCACGTCTAACTGTGTCTTTTTCTAATATGTTGATGTTGTTTGCATTTATATGTAACGATACCTGTTTTTTAAATTTAAATACAGATCCCCAAATACATTTGTGAATAGTTCTGTGTGAATTCATTAAAATGAAGACTGATTTGATCCCGTATATTAGCAAAAATCCGATATTAAATCACAACCTAAAATTAGGTTTGGATCCGATTTGCAAAAATCATTGCATGCATTTCAAGTGGTTTGCCATTCAGAGAGTTTCTAAAATCAATCTGGATACAATCCAAACATACCAAAAAAGTCTGAACATCTTACCTTATCTTAGGAGTGCTCCAGTTCCTCAGTAAAATTTGCTCTCAGCAGCTTTGTGTAAATAGGACACTTGAGGAGAGGATCTTTTTTAGGCCTTTTTGGAGGACTGGTAAGATAAGATCCTTTCTGAATACAGCCCAAGGCCTTTAAAAATTAATTGTAACACTGAAGACCCACCCCTTTATGCATGAAAGGATTGTGTTTCCTGTACATAATGCAGGAACTTGTTACTGTGTTTAATAGTTAGCCTGCTACTGAAACTAACTGAATTTATATAGACACTGTACAAACATTACGCTGCTACTGAAAGAATAATTCCAATATTTCCAGAGCTTTTTCTGCATGATTGCACACAGCTGGGGAAAAAAAAGGCACATAAAAATGGATGCGAACGCAACATTATGGCAAATGCAACTCGGCAACGATCACAATGTACGATACAGCTCTGTAAAAAAAAAAAGAAATACAAGACATACATCCAAAGCAATAGGCCTGTCACACAGCGAGCCATAATGCCTGCTTTTGTTACAATCTCCCTGGCTTGCAAAAGGGAATACAAAATGTCAGGGCAAATATTCCTCAAACAGCAGAATAATTACAGCAGCAGCGGGAACAGCAGGGGGGCCAGGCTTGCCCCCCCCCCAAAAAAAAACAAAAAACAAACAACAACACAGGGATCAAGGGCTCAGCTGATGAGGTGGCAGCGTTCATGGAACACAGTACAAACACTTCCTGAATATGTTAACTGTTCTGCCTTGATCAGAATCAGAATCAGAATCAGCTTTATTGGCCATGTATGCATAAGCATACAAGGAATTTGACTCCGGTTTCTTCCGCTCACTATTACAAACAAATAGACAAATAAACAAAACAATAAAACAAAGAGATCCAAGAGGAACAAAGGATAAACATTCAACTAGTATGTACGACATGAAATGTAAGAATGCAAAAGTATATACATGAACACAAAAAACCCCAAAAACAACGACAATGAAATTTAGTGCAATGATGCAGAGTGCAAGCTGCTTGAATAAATATGGGAAGTTTCTAACAGGATATTTTATGTACATGAGGAAGGTGGGATGTATGTATATCATTTAGAATTAAAAATTTGAATTTCAAGTAACCGGGTTATTGCACATGGATTTGTACCATACAGAGGATGAATGATTAACTGTTGATGAGAGTGGCGGCCATGGGATGATGCTGTCTGTAGTGAGAGTGTGAAGTCTTCAGTATTTCCTTTTTTTTCTTGATGTTTAAACACAGTTTCCATCAGGGTTTTGTTATGAAATTTCCCCTTGGATCTAACTTTCTCTTATAGAACTGAAGGAAATCTGTATCGTAATGCCATCCTCTAATCTCATAACTATACAGGATGCAGGAAAATAAGTTTCAGCCATATGAGGGTCAGCCTTCAACACACAGTTTCAATCACTCCAGAACCCAGTAGCCATCTGATAAGGGGCAAAATAAGATGATTTAGATCTCCTCTTCATCTTATCTGCTCTGACACTGCAGTCTTGGCATTTTAAAATAACCGTTGCTGCCGTTAGCCTCACACAGCCTTAAGAGAAAGCTCTCGTCAGCTCAGTCCTGTAATCACTGAAGCCTGCAGGCACAATGCATGTGAACCATGTTGTGAGTAGATGGCACTCAGGGATCAGACAGCAATCACAAGCTCCAAGGGGGCCACTGCTGCATGATGATAATCAAACATTTAATCAACCAGGGTCTTTTGGAGATGCGATATCAAATGATCCAGATAAGTGCACAGTCAATGTGGGAAATGTAGAGCGAGGAGGATGTGCAACTGTATGGGTGAGGTGCACAGACACCAGCTGGGAAGACTTAAAAGGGAAGTTCCATACTGACTGAAGTTATTTTTTGACTAAACGTGAACAATTCATGCTAAAAAAATCACACGGCAATTAAAATATTTTAGCCCATTTATCTCTATGAACCTATCAACACTGAAATGTTGTACTTGACAGTGCGGTGTTTTTTTCTGTAGCTGTTTAGATTACTATGTATTTCTGAATGCTGATAATAAGGAGCCAGCCAATAAAACAAAGACCATTGTCGATAGATCAATAGATGTTCTCGGACTTCAATGTCATTATCTTCAAACCATTCCGCAACAATATAGATATTGACTTTGCAAATGAGTGTCCTCTTTGACAAACAAACGTGTCACAAAGATTCTAAAGACAACAAACATAAAGAGATAGCAGTTGAACTTTGCTGCATGTCAGCAGGCAAGCAGGAAAGCAAACAGTTCTTTGAATGCAGTGAAAATGTTGTGAAGACATCAACAAATATCGATTTAGTCTGAATATTTAGTTATGTAAAAACATTTTGAGACTTTTGGAAATTATGTCATCCATCTTTTTGAATTCATTAAAAAAATGTCAGAGCCAAGGACTGAGTGTCGTGTGGTGTGAGAGAGGAAGAGGACTTTTGAAGGTTCAAACTCTTTGGAGGCCTGCAGCACTAATTATGGTGTCACCAGAAATGGAAGAATATGAGCTCAATCTCTTTCCTTGAGAAATCCACAGAGCCCCGGAGGTATTATGGGCTGGCCATAATAAACTGACCATTAGGCCTGGTAGTGGCCATGTATCACATAGTAATGAACACATAGGCATCATATGATTCAGTCCAGTCATGAATGATGGAAATCAGTGCAATGAAGCCCAGCATTTACACTCATTACATGTTCCATGGGAAATAAGAGCACTTTTCTAACTTTTCTAGTGAGTCTTGCACGTTTGGGATACAAGCCCATCTTTAGTGGTCAGAGTTATATGTAGGTTTATGATAGTAAAAATAACTTATGAATCCATGATAGTGTGGCAATGCAAGAACAATTTTTTTGTGGAATGCATTGAACAGGAATACAAGTGTTTGTTTATGTGTGAAGGGTTTGAATTAAAAAAATTGGCGAATGTCTGTAAATGCCTTGAACATTGGCTGACACTATGTTGAGTACCCTATGCTGAAAGTAGGCTTCTCCATGGTTACGTAACATGTCTAACAAGTTTTTCTTATTTAAGCTTTATGTATCCTGGATAGTCCCAGTAGGATTCAAAATCTCTTTTCCAACAAAGTCCTAGCCAAGACTACTGCAAAAAAGTTTACCCCATTAAAACACAAATACTAGACTTTCACATAAAAGCATAAACAACAAACTTCAAAACCGCAAAAAGTTCAAAACAACATCAAATTTCCACATAGAAGATGCAAGAACAAGCCTTTTGCATCAACTGCTGTTTTCATCAACCAATGAATCGGTGTCTTTCAATAACAAGTACATTCAGTGTTCAAATAGTCATTCATCCTAATAATGCAATCATCTACTGTCTCTGTAGCTCACACCAGGATGTGAATTTGTCCGTGTGAACTAAGGTTGGAGTGTCAGTAGAGAACATAGAAAATGAGGCAGATCATGAAAAATATACCAATGTTCCATTCTACAGATGTATAAAAGTCAGAGACAAACTTATCACCGCATGATACACTGAATTTAAGATTTTCGAAGAAGATGGACTTTAATTCATATGTATAGGCAATGCACCTTTTAAAGATGCAAAGATCCAGATCTGAAATCTCCTGTGTTCTTGGAAACCAGGAAGTACGCGGAGTCCCTTTTTGTCTGTTGTGAGTGTCTGTTTCTGTAAAAGGTCTTGGATCTCTGCTGAGAGGTAATCCATCTCCTTCTCAGAGGTTTGATTCACCTCCTTTACACCCATGAACGGTTGTGTAACACACAGTAACGCTGCCACTCATTGTAATACTGCATCAGCGCATGAGCGAAGAGCTGTGGGACGGCTCAGGAAAGATTAAAATCTAATACAAAATTATAATTTTTAAAAAAAGGGACAGTCTATGATGTGGAGAGGAGTGCATGACTAAGAGCACCCTGAGTCTTGGATTAAAGTGGTTTTGTGCAGGACAGTTGACAGGGGGGGGTAAGGGAATCAAACATCCTAGCAGGTACTGGAAGACATATGTGATGAGCAGCAAGATGTCTGGTCGACTGAGGTGTCTCTAACATTGGATCCATATACAAGGAGATCACCTAAGCAGCTATGAAAGGTTCAAGTCAATTCTGAGTCATGTAAACCAACAATCTCTAAGACTTTGTAATAGAGAATTAAGGGAAATGCATATGTGACGTGGACTGTATGTGAATTTTATGAAATGTACAGTCCAAATGTTGGTGTATTGGCTCAGAGGAAAATTTAGCTAAACGATTGGAAATGGTCACGAGGTCAAAGATGAATGATGATGATGAAGAGGAGAAGCTCATAAGGAGGATGAAGTCAGAAGTGGCCAGTGTGCCAAAGCTGTGCTGCAAGTCTCAGCAGCACTGAGTGTTGCAAATGTGAAGGAGGTATCAAACCCATTCACAGTTTTAAGTTGACTCTAAGTGAACTTAATGCCGCGTCCTGTATTATTTTTATGCATTAGATAAATATTTTAAATTATGTAAATGTTTGGGACTTTGTTTAAATCTAAATGTTTTTATCCTTCAAATTAGAAAAATGTTCACTCTTAATAAATACAGGTAGTTATTAATGCAAATGCTAATAAGGGCATGCCAATGATGCTAGAAATGTTTTCTTATATTTAATATGCACTTTGTAGTTCATTACCATTAAAATGACTGTGAACATAAAGCTCTCTTAATCACATTCAGTCTGTGAATATTTTAGATTTTCTACTTCATTTGACCTGGTAATTAGCTATATAAGATATTGATATCATTTTTCTAATTATTCAAATTGCATAATATGCAACCCTAAGCAACGAAGTTGAATTTCATTCACTAGGCCTGGAGATGACATTTCTATCATAAAAGTTGGTGGGAATCACCATTACTGGGTCTGAGAAATTAGGGAATAGGCAGGTATTGGGTCACCAAAAGGTACCTGTATTATTCTCTCTCACACTTTATGCACGCATATAGACGATCACACAAACTGACACAGGAAAAAAAACATTATATATATATTTTCATTTATATATGTATATGTGTATATCTGCTAGGAAATTATATTCTTATATTGCAATTATATGGCATTTCTGGGAATGGTACTGCTCCACAATATTGGTAGCACTCCTGAGGACCTTCTTCAACTCTGTGGTGGCATCAGCCATCTTTTATGGACCATCTCGACAGCCGACAGGAAGAGACTCAACAAACTTGTCAGGAAGGCCAGCAGTGTGCTGGGGTGTCCACTGGATACGGTGGAAGTGGTGGGAGACAGGAGGATGATGGCCAAGCTATCATCCCTGATGGACAACACCTCCCTAGCCATGCGGGACACCCTGGCAGCTCTGTGCAGCTCCTTCAGCCACCGGCTGCTTCACCCCCGGTGTGAAGGAGAGGTACCGCAGGTCCTTCTTTCCTGCTGATGTCAGGCTGCACAACCAGCTCTGTCTACCATCCCAGTAGACCACAAAACACAAAAAAATCTCTGCAATATAAATACACTGTGCAATACTATAATTATTCTGTCTGTATATATAATATCTTTAGTTATTGTGGATTTCTTTACTTATTTAATATTCTTTACTGTTTTATTACTTATTTACTTATTTATAATACTTGTTTTGAATACTATGTCTCTTGTTTGCACTACCTCTATGCTGCTGTAATCCTGTAAATGTCCCCACTGCGGGACTAATAAAGGATTATTTTATTTTATCTTATATTGATAGATTTGATATATGTTTGATTCATCTAGTTCACCTCCATTTAGTTACTCCAACTCCACTGCCCCTGCACTCACACCTGAGAACCCACAAAACTGACCAGAGATCCCTCAAGTTTCAAAAGAATAACCTAGAATCAGCACCGAGGTCACTCCGTTTTCAAAAGCGTGATTGTATTTGACCATTTCAACATAAATGCAGAGAAAATAACAAGTGCAGGACTTTAACTCTCTCTTCCTCTTCACATACAGCATCACAAACCTGCCAACATGTTCAACATTAGAATGCAAAGCAGAAGTTTATTTACATGCATTTACAGGTTTTTTTTCATCTGTCTGGGCCCTGTTTCCCTCAGGCATCTTAAGGCTTAGCTGTGAGATGTTTTATTTCTTAACAAGGCCCTGGTCGGTTTGAAAATCGTGCACTCTAAAAAAGATTGGATTTGATAAACAAAGCACTTCAAAACACCACGCAGCAATGTGTTTAAGTGCTATGAATTGTCTTTGATGTAATCGAGCCATGATTTTGTGAAATGGTGCAGCTCTTATTTTGGAATAACGGCCGTGTTTCTTCCTGTCGTAAAGATTTGCATATTGTTTACTTCAGCAGGATTTACGTCCACTGTTTTGTTGCCCAGACATAAACCAAACCGAACTTGGACACAGTTGTATACGGAGAACGCCTGCAGCTATAAATTGGATCGCAGTGCAGCAAGCGAGCCAGTCTGAAGCTATGAGTGACAGAGCGCTGCAGGCATGAGGAGTTTTTGTAGGCCATCCCCGGAAGTTAGTCTCGCACTGATGCCCTCGACAAAAATCTAATGGAAAAAAATCCATTGGATTTTGGATTTGCAGAAAATAATTGTTGTGGCAAATAAACATTCACCATTCAAGTTTTGTTCATGAAGAAAATCTTCACAAATGAACACCATGTTTATGATTTATTTAATGCAAGACGCCAAAGTATGAAGCTAAAGTTGGGCTAAAACCTACACTACTGTCACAGGGTTCATCATGACCACCACTAATCTAAAGGTGGAATAGTGTTCGCCTAATTGCGTTTAGTAATCTCATTAAGTCAGTCTGCGAAATACCTGGTGGCAATCGTGGGGGACCCGTCTCCCCCGATATCTCCCCCCAGTGCTTCAGTATTACGGCATGTCCTCACTACTACGATTTTTGTCTGTAAACGAATATCTTTTGAGTTTAAGGGCACCGAAAACAGAGTTTGAAAACGCTCCCGATGACGGGTAAGATTGAAAACGTCGCGTTTTCCTGATAGTGTGGATGACGGAAAACGAATGAGTTTGGAAACGATCACGTAGGCACCCGCGTTCGCTATTTGATTGGGTCTTAGGAGTTACGACGTGTCTTTCCCTGATTCGTCACACCCTTATCACGTGACCCTTTTCCGGGAGAACAACAACAGGCTTGATTGTCAATCCACTACCAGGTTAATTCAACATGGATATCAGTTTACAGGCGTTGCTGACCTTGTTGTCTTTTCTAGCAGCTGTTGCGCAGTTAAATTCTGCATTTAACAATTCTACTACTGCCGACATGCAGAGGAAGCAGCTGTTATTGGAGCTAGTAGCGAGCGGCGTGTCCAGCGGCATTATCAGCCCTACAGAACGCTCTTCTGCAGTCACGGTTTGAGGTTTTTAGAAGGACGCTGGACGCAAAACGGAGGACTTTCCTTTAATAATAAATGCTTATTTAGAAGATTTCATGTTTGCAAGCCGAGGTACCTAAGCTGTACACACTTTGCACACACATCAGTGAGGCTGATTATGTTAACTATAAGGCCACTCACACAACTAGACAACGCAACAACTACCCTATGTAACAGAACACACACAGATCACTCCCCTCTCTCTTGCGCTAACCGGAAACACATGCACACCCTTGAACCGGACAACGTGGCCCTCCTAGTATCCAAGAAGATGAGAGATGAGGTCCTCCTTTAATCCAGGTTCCCACTAAAAGCTCTGGATCAAATTTGTCCATTTAGGTCCACAACCAACATAAAGACAGACTGGCTTTGTGCAACCTGTTGCAGTTCTGTCTGGCTGTGTCATTTACTGTGGAAAATCATCTCTCTCACTCACTATTCCTATTTGTGAATACATGTTTTGCAGTTTGAATAATGAAATGTGCAGGGCATTAGTACGCTTTTTTTAAAGACATTTTAGTAAAACTGAATTGTCATTAAAGGTACTCATTGCCCCTGAGACCCCCTCCACTTATATTGCACACTGCATTTAAGCACTTTTTCGCAACCGCCTTATTTCAGACACCTTAAAATGAATGAGTGGTGTTTTTTTCTGACGCATTTTAAGTCAAATATCTTACGCTTGTCTTAACCACAGACCTTTTTTTCTTGCCTCTAACAAAAACTCATTGATTTTCAAAAGTGCAAAAATGCCAACTAATTTCCGGATTTTAGGACTCATTCCACAGTGAAATAATTAAGATATTGTCAGCAACATCCCAGTACCTTTTATGACACCCAACTATCACATATGGCCCACTATGCTTCATTCAGCAGCACCGTCCTCAGTACACGTCAACCAGGCCCCTCCTCTCTCCATACATGTATTTGTCCTTATTTTCTTCATCTGCGCTTCACTTTGATTCCGCCTTCACTGCAATATTGCCTCTCAGCGAGCTGTGTGATTAGGGAGGTGAGGCATTAGCGGTCATCTTAGCGCCAGATAAAACGATTTTAATTAAGTTTGTGTACAGTTTCGATTAAGCAGGTCTGGTTAATTAAAGTCCAGGTTATTTTAAGCAACTAATTCAATCTCATTTCAACAGAGGCAGGATATATTTGAGGGCCGATAAGGATTGCCAGTATCATTATTTACAAAGTTGAATGTTTGCTTCATTAGACCGACATTTGGAGGTTCAAATGGTAATCCTAACGCAAACATGATGATTGCCTTCTACAAATACACATCATGGGTTTTTCAAATATCAAATCATCCTACATGTATGTACAGCTGAGCGTGGATTTTTTCTTCCTATAGAAACACGATTTATAATGCTTGGTTGCTGCCCTATGAGAGCAACCGATAATTCCCTGATTGATATTAATAATAATACATTTTATTTATAGAACGCTTTCAAGGTTCTCAAAGACACTTAACCTTAACCCACAAACATTAAAATCATCATAAAAAGCTACACACCAATAACATACAACACACAGCATTCATCATACATTAAAAGCAGTTCTGAAAAGGTGAGTTTTATTGATTGATTTGAAAGTGAGCAGCGACACATTAGTACAAGAACTAGAACTACAAAACACAACGAACTTAAAATAAACAGTCAAAAGACACATTGCGTACCGTCTCCTCTGCTGAAATGATGATGTGTCTCACTGAGCGAGCAAAGCTGAAGTTATAATATATGAGGTGAGAAGTGTTTTATTATTTGCCGGCAGGAAATTTAGTGCTGCACAAAAATTAATGAAGGCTGCGTTGCAAGTTTCTGTCTGTGAATCAAGGTCATTATCGGGTTTTAGACACAAAAGTCTACATATTTTAGAACAACCTCATATATTCTATTATAGCCGTTTTTATTAAGGACTATTTTATAGATTATCTCATCTTAATTCTTAGAGGGATTTTCTCAATATAACCAGAGTCTCTTTCAGTAGGCGATTTGAGATGAGGGAGATGATGGAGGAAGTCACACCCTTTGTTACAAAAATACATTCCCCATCTTCATCCCCTAGTAGCAGAGAGAGCTCGTTGAGTAGGTTGTAATACGTTGATCCTTCTTCTGGTCGAGGTTTGTGGAAGTTGGTTGCCTGGTCAGAGCTGATTGAGGGCCACTTTAGACAACACTTGTGATTCCACCAGACACGATGCAGCATGCAGCTCTCTCTGTGCAGTGTATTGATAAATCTGAAATAAATAAACTAATTTTGCCCAAATTCACAAAATTGCCTTTAGAGGGCCTTTAAAATATGAAAAATGATTTATTTTATGTATATATATATATATATATATATATATATATATAAATCAATATATATATATATATATAATACACATAAAATAAATCAATGGCCCTGAAGCAGGTGGTTGGAGGGGGAAGGGGGGTTTGAACCGATAATATTTGGAAAGTTACGCAATTGAATTATTTCATCCCCATCGAGTTAGCATAGAGCTTAACAGGAAGTTAGCCGAAAGACTCTGGTGCGAAATTCAGGTCAGGTCTTTTTGGCTGTCGAATCATAAAGCATCAAATCACAAGAAAAGAAAACAAAAGCTGTTTGTTTTATTTTATTTTATTCTATTTGATAATTCTGAGAGATGATTTTCTTATCTTATTTGGCCTGTTTGAAAATACGTTTAATACCCGTATCTGAGTGAAATAGGCTACATCAGTTCATACATAGGCACTGTTGTGTTTTTATTCAGAAAGGGTTTATGCAAAGTCCGTTTGCACATACAAGGAGTTTGGCTCGGTGATTGGGGAGGGACAATAGACATTAGAGCAATAGTATAAGACATCATTTAATAATAAAAATATGACAATTAATAATAGAATATGATAAACAAACAAACAAATTAGGAGTATGTTATAATAAGTCTGTTAACACAGTGTCAAGTGTGTTTTTAAAGTGAAGAGTTGAGCAGGGATATGTACATGTCTGTTATTCTCCTGGGGATGTAGGAGTCCCAGTCATTTGGGGCCTCCAGCTTTGTTGATGAATTATTATTATTAATATTTAAGGATATATTTTAATTTGTGTTCAGTACGTAAGACTTAGTAAGAATGTAAAATTTGTGACACTTTACCTTCTATGAAAGAAATTGTCGGTATGATGAAAATCTGACGATTATGATGATTTTTACAGCTTTTGACTATGACAGGAGCAAAAGAGCAAAGAAGTCAGCAAAATAAAAGATAACAAAAGAAGTAACAATGACAATTTCTCTGAAGCATTACTTTAAGACATGACCCACTTTGTGATAAACATTGATACATCAGTGTTGTAGTAATTCAGAAAGGTCTGGTCTCAAGAAATTGGAGGTGTGCCTTAGTTTTCCATGTCATAATTGCTCTCAACCCCTTAAAGTCTTGGACTTGCCTCGGTCTTGGTACACTCTGGTCTCGGTCCACCCTGATCTCCTCCCTACGCTGACTTTTTCACACCTGACTACCTCCTTTGCTCCCATAATCCATCTGAACGCATAAAAAAAAGCCAGGATCGAAAGCATGTTTACATTAAACAATCCCCAAAACTCCACCATTTATCCTAGCCAGAAGCTGTAAAAATTCATTGTTGTCAGTTTTTACAACAACAATGTGTGTTTCTGAACACATCATGTGTGACGGACGCTTTCATCAGAAAAACGGAAGGACTAAAATTGTAATATTTCATTAAAAGCATTTTATTCTACATGTCTCATCTAAAATGTCGTCACCAATAAACTGTTTGCTTTAACTGGATCCTGTATAAAACATTAAACTCTCAGCTTATCATCACAACTATGAAACCATGATTGATTTGTCTAAGACCAACAGTCACGTGACAATAAATCTGTGAAACTTTGACTGAACTTCAGGCTGCTGAACACAGAGTACAGAGGAGAGGCTGGAAGTAGAGGTTGTATAAATGTAAATAGTTTTACAGTGTAAATGCCAAACAGAGCCTCCGTTTTTTAATTTCCGACATCGGCAAACCATTATTTTCAAATTTTTGTAAACAAAATTATCAAAGAAAAATAAACTTTTTTATGATATGTGGCATGGTAACTGTGTTACTCTGCACAAAATACATTTTTGTGTTCACTCTGCTTCTAGCCATGATTGTGCTGTTTCCATAGAGATGCAGGACTTTTATATTGCTGTGAAAATCAAGTCCACAGAGAGAAAAATGTGACAGGAGCAAAAAACGACCCAAAACTGCTTAGGGTTCAGAGGTTTAACTACAGCCGCTAGCCAGGTATTTTATCAGCTGATCATTTGCTTTGTATGCAAAAATCTCCCTTCAAGTGTCTGCAAATCTGCAAGGTAACAGGTTCTATACTGCCATTCAAATCTGGAGAGATTAACTCACTAATGTAACGCTACACAGCAGACCAAACAGACAAAACATCAGGCTGTCATGAATAAACCAGAGAGTAGGAGTAGAAGAGCGCTGAAAATCAGCTGCTAAAGCGCATACATCCATAAAACATAGCCTGGATGAGACACTGGCACAGGCTTTATCAAATCCTCATTTTCTGTCCTCCGTTTTATAGAGCTCCTACAAACTAATTTGAGCCAAATGCGAAGAAGAGGAGCAGGACTATTAAAGCAAATGGCCATTCATAGAGGAGCAGCCAGGGCCTTCCTACTTGACGCCAAGTCCTGCTATTTATTATTTACTGCTTTTTCCTGCAATAATGTACACATATTTGGAAGCCCGACTCTGTAGCCACCCACTTCCCGCTAAGGGAGCACCGATAGTGACATGCATTATCAACGACAAAAAAAATGGAAGAAGGAAAACAAGTTTCCTGCAGCAGATCAAAGCTAACAGGAAGTGGCAACTGAGGCGGCCGTTACGCGGTAACTCAACGCCATCTTTGTTTACAGTCTAGCGTTAGCATACGAAGCGGAGGGAGAAAAATAGATCTGTTTAGCACACGACAGCTTCCATCAATCAGGTTTGAGCCCCAGAAGGGGGAGACACCGGTGGGAGCAAACACGCCTCCCGTCTGTCTCCTCCTCACTTGACTTGACCAGGTGGCTTGACCAGGTGGGAAGCATTTCAACCTCCAGAGCTTCTGACTGGTCCACCCTCTCTAGGGAATGGAGCTCGCTACACCACAGCACACACTTTGTTTAACAATTCATAGGACGTAATGCTCATTTCTCCCACATGGGAGATGTGTAGGTACGTGATGAAGGATCTTGGATGAAAAAATGCATATCATATTTGACAAGTACGTGCTACATAATTGGTTCCAGTATTGCTAGCTTTAGTGTGTGAGGAGAGTCCCAAACCCACTGAGGTGGCCCATGTAAAAGGTCCGTAGAGTGTAAAACCTGAAGCCTGCGCCTAAAAGGAGTTACCCTCCCTAGCCGGAAGGAGTTTTACGTCACTTCTGTTACATTGTGACCTCATAAAGTTACAGAAGTGAAGGAGAGAATTCAATCGAGCTGCCTGAAACGGCTAGATTGAATTCTCTCCTTCACTTCTGTGACTTTATGAGGTCACAATGTAACAGAAGTGACGTAAAACTCCTTCCGACTAGTTTGGCCCTCAAACAACAAAAGAGAGAGATGGAGCTTAAGCTCTGGAGGAAGAGATTTTTGAAATGTAAACGTTGACCAATCACAACAGAGCGGGCTAGCTGACCAATCAGGGCAGACTTTGCTTTCTGGAGGGAGGAGCAAGCGCTACAAAGGAGCATTTCAGAGAGAAGGTGAGAAGAGGTGCTGCAAGACAGCCAGGATGAGAAAAACAAGGAGGATTATGAGCATTAACGCATGTAAACATGTTGTAGCTGTAACTTCAGATAAAAATATGCACCCGGAAAATAGCATAATAAGACCTGTTTAAATGGTAAATGGACTGTACTTGTATAGCGCTTTTCTAGTCTTCCGACCCCTCTTCTGATTGAAGGGCGGCCCTGCTCTACCACTGAACCACAGTCGCCCTCTTAAATGGCTGGAAACACACCAAGAGCTTTATTGTGAGACTTGCTGTAACACTTCATCTAGTTCCATGAGTTATGGTCCTTGATTTCACATTCATGTCTTTTTTGGGGTTTCCTGTTTTATTTTGTAGCTCACCTCTCCCTCTCGTTTCAGATTACTTCACTTTCTGCCCTTGTGTTTTTTCCACTAGTGTGATCACCTTTCCTCACCCAGATCAGCTGAATCTGCTCCCAATTACATCCTCCCTGGTGTATTCAGTCTGTGTGCTCCCCTTTGGCTATGCCAGTTCATCTTAGTACCTCCGTGTATACTGTTTCAGTATTTTCTCCCTGTGAACTTGGTTACCTAGTTTTTGACCCCCTTGTTTTGTATTTGTTTGCCTTTGCTGCCTACGTGTGTGAAGAACCACTGCCAGTAAAGACTGTGTTTTCTGAAACCGTCCAGGGGTCTGATTTATAAAGCAGTGTGTAGGATCCACACTAAATGTTTGCGTCCGTACAAAGGAGGACATGCACGTATTCTGTTTGCACCTGCCAGTGAGCTATTTCCTTTTATTAATCCCAAATCAATCTGTAAATGTGCTCAGCTGGTTCAGCCTCACATCCCGCTGCCTACACGACCACATTCAACGATAAACGGTCAATGCAAGGCACATTATGAATGTTTATGCATAGACATGACCCTGCTGATCAGTCCTAACAGAGCCAGAGTATATATCCTGCAGCATGACACATTTTCCGAGTGTCACCGCAGTATTTACAGCAATCAGACTGATTGATCCAAAATTATGGCGACAATCAGTGGTATCCACCAGCCTGGATATCATATTATAAAAAGGAAGTTTGATAGGTGAACGCAGTTTCTTTATTTACTTATGTTTTCTTATGGCATTATGATTAGGACTGATAAAGACGGTATGGAGACTTCACTAATTCACACAATCCTTATATGCATGTGGGGACGATTTTCCAGGTGAGGTGACTGGAGAAGGTGTGTGACAGTCACCACGGTTACTCCTCTGCTCCAGTGAGCTCTGATTTTTGAGTTTGTCTGTGTGCAGTGGGCTGTATCTGTCCCTGTGGAATAAACCATAAATGAATCAATAAAGTTGTGTTCACTGCAGCAATTTTATTCACAGACACTTCATGAAAGTATGATCCTACTTGATGTTATATGCACAGTAGTAAAAAGAATTGAGACTATCGACAACCAACTTGTCACTTCCAGCCCCGCCCCCCACCTAACGCTGTTTCTGTCACTCCACCACTAACCGACCGGTCACTCTCCCAATTCTCCCTCAGCTCCTCAACAGATCTCAACAAATCACTGTCTGGCATGAAGACTCCGACCTGCGACCTGGACCCCATCCCCTCCAGCCGCTCCTCCTCTCTGTCATCAACTCCTCCTTGTCTACTGGCTTTGTCCCTCCCGCACTCAAAATTGCATCTGTCACACTTAACCTCAAAAAGCCTGGCCTTGACCGTGACATCCCCAACAACTACAGACCCATCTCCAATCTCCGTTTTCTGTCTAAAATACTGGAACACACTGTTGTCTACCAACTGATAACCCACCTGGACTGCAACCAACTCTACGAACAATTTCATACCTTTCCGATCTCCCACAACCTTAGATCCACCGACGCCAACCTCCTCACCCCGCCTACTCGGTCCAGGCACCGAACCTGGGGGGACAGGGCCTTCTCCATTGCTGCCCCCTCCCTGTGGAACTCTCTACTCCATCACATCAGACATTCCCCGTCACTCGCCACTTTCAAAACTGCACTTAAAATTCATCCATTTAAATCTGCTTTCAATCTGTGATGATAGTTATGCATGTCTTTTTTTTTTCTTGTTTTGTTATAATGTCATCTCTCTGCCATGTTTACATTGTTATTTATTTTATTACTTCTGTCTTTACCATGTAAAGTGCCTTTGAGTACCTTTTAAAGTGCTATACAAATAAAATGTATTATTATTATTATAATTAGTATTAGAAGATTACTGAAAACTAATGAGGCTCTGTTCTGTAATTCTTAAAGTGGCCCTATTATGCTTTTCCACTTCTTCCCTCTTCTTTACTGTGTTATATATATTTTTGTACATGTAAAAAGTCCGTAGAGTGTAAAACCTGAAGTCCACGCCTAAAAGGAGTTACCCTCCCCCTCAGAAGCTCCTGAGCTGCCTGAAACGGCTCCATTGAATTCCCTCCTTAACTTTTGTAACTTTATGAGATCATAATGTTACAGAAGTGACGTAAAACTCCTTCTGGCTAGTTTGGTCCTCAAACAACAAAAGAGAGAGACGGAGCTGAAGCTCCAGAGGAAGAGTTTTTTGAAATGTGAAACGTTGACCAATCAAAACAGGGCGGGCTAGCTGACCAATCAGTGCAGACTTTGCTTTCTGGAGTGAGGAGCAAGCGCTACAATGGAGCATTTCAGAGAGAGGGTGAGAAGAGGTGCTGCAGGACAGCCTTATTTCAGGCCCCGTTTTGTCCGTATGCAACAGCAATAAATGAGACCCCTGATCTGGAGTTGTGCTTTTGAGTCATTGCAACAGTGGTGGCTTCCGCCCTGACAGCGTCAAACTGACCATGGCTGACCATGGCTGACCATGGCTGTTATATCTAAAGTTGTTCGCCACCCCTTTACACTCTTTAAATATCATTGCATCCACTCTGCATGAGGCTCAATCAACTACGCCTTTTATTGGAGTTTCCCTGTAAATCTGAAAACATGCCACTAGATCAACTTATCCGGCTCGTATGGTATCCTGCAAAAAGTTACTCCTCATTTTTTGTGTGTCTCTTAACTTCTCGTTACACATGGGGAACGAACAGCTGTTAGGTGTGCTTAAAAATCTCTGTTTGTTGGTGATTTAGCGGCCTTTATGAGTTCTCGTTCAAAATGCATATATATATATATCTTTCTAAATTGTGAGTTTTGGACAGCGTGCAGGATCTACTCTTCAGCCTATTGTTCCGGGGAAAGATGGGGAAATTTAAGGACATAGTCCTATCTTGATACCAAGGTCACCTCGTGGCTGCAGAGACACCGTTGAACGCTGTTTTTGGATTCCAAACATGACATCCTCCTTGGCCATTAGAACATGCCTCCTTTTATATGCAGACTTTGCATTTAGTTTATTTAACTACTTACAATACAAACACATTGCAGGTCAGCAAGTATTGCATGAAAATGGCAGGGTTGGTTATCTTCTTGAAAAACATTTCTGATATTTTTTTATGAAATTTTCAGTAAATCCTGGAATTAATTAATTAAAATAACTCGGCATCTGAGGCTGACGCAGGACTGTAATGAGCCCATCAAATCATTCAATGAGGACCGAATATAATGCCTGGGGACTCATGCTCTTCGGCAGTCTTCCATAAACTGCTAGCTTGACAGCTGTGATAACCGACAAATAGCCATGTTCATTGTTTAAGTTCATCATGATCTGTGTCTTTTTAGAGCCTACTTTCAGCGCCCCTTGCTCGTACCAAACTTGTCTTTTTGTGTCTGCAGTTTGCAGGGTTGGGACGCTGAAAGAGGGTAGTCATTTTATGTCTCTTTGTGGCGATTCGGTGCCCTCTGTGTTCACTGTGTCTGTTGATGTGTATCTTTGTGGTCATTTTGCATCTCGTTGTAGTCGTTTGGTGTCTTTGTGGTTGCTTTGCGTCTCTCTGTGGTAAACATATGTTTCTTTGGTGTCATTTTGTGTATTTGCCTTTTTGGTCCCAGTGGTCCCCTGACCATTTGGGCTTTTGGGCCTGTGTCCATCAGGTCCATTCAGTGATCCTTCTGTGGTGCTGTGCTAAAACTGAGAGTGGGAGAGGCCTAGCAACAGCAGGAGTGGGACAAGGTTTAGCTAACGGTCATTTTTTTGTCTTTAAAAATGCAGAGCAATACATCTTAAAGTTTGTGCACATGAGGATTAATAATGTAATCTGAACATATCCCGCTGCAGGCCCTTAAACGTTCACCTGCTTCTGACAGAACAAGATCTTGAAGCTACTTTCTTTACTGTTTGGTCTTACTTTTTAATGACAATTGCCCTGGTTTGGTCTATATGTTCCTGAACCCATAGAATCACTAGAAATCATAACATTGGATACTGATCTCTCACAAATTACTTAATTTTTATCAGTACAGTAAGTCATGACAAGACACCATTCAAGAAAAGAAGGGAAGGATTTGCATTTTCATCAAACCTGATGATTTTTGTGCTTTCTCAATATGGTTAAACTGCACTTTCAGCTTCACTGGAAGGACACGACTGTGATTACTCAGCACAAGAATGCTTACTGGCCCGGGGTTAGTGTTAGTTTGTGGGGCTGCTGCAGTAAAACTAACTATATAAGCCAATTTTGGTATGGCAAAACAGCAGCGTAAGATGGATTCAGGCACCACTGCTGAAACCTGGATGAACACAGCTCTCAGAGCACATTTACAACTCGCAGAATGATTTCGAAAAGCACGTATTCCCATTAAACACCTACATACAACATAAATGTACGTCCAAGGCCTCCTTCCTGCAGCGTAAGAAGCTTCTATTATGTGTAAGTTGCATCACTTTTGCAATAATTACAGTTAGGGAGTGAGTCATATGATGTAAAATGATTGAGGAATGGGAGCAGAATTACATCACCCTATTCTTGTTCGCAGTGGAAATGGCAAATTATTTTCAACCAGCAGTGTAGCACAAACCACCAACCTCCCGGAGCTCTCCATCTCCATCCCAATTACCGCGGGAGCACGTGGCGGACGCAGACATGTGAAAGCAGAGCGGGGGGGTGGCAGTGGCTTTACACTGCAAAGCTGGATTAGGGTGCTGGGTTTCATCTTGGAGCACAGGGTCCACTATCTGCCTGGCCTCAAGAACTGTTGTGATGAGTGTTTATGTGTGTGTGAGGGTGTGTGTGCCCGAAAAACACCACCGATCCCCCAAATACGACACTGCCCACCTGCACACCCCGAGAGCACCTTGCTGAATGTCAATTCCAAAAACTCTTGTCTTTTAAAATGAATTCACAAGTCTGTAACCCAGCTCCCACAAATTGGATCAGAATCAGTGGAGGTTTTATTCCTCCTGGCAGTGCCTGGAGCCCAGTATTTCACCGCAACAATTGTCAGTCACAGGGAGGAACAGAGGTGCACATTTTGGACGGTGGGGGATTTGTTCCTGCTTTTAACTCTGCATGTCTGTCTTCCCTGTGCGAGCCACTTTTGAAGTAGATTTCCAGCCGGCTCCGCTGTAACTCCCGGAGCGAGGCCGCTTGCCAGTGAGTTAGCAGCATTTGGATTGTCACGTCCCTCTTAAATGTATTACTGTCCATCCTCGCAGCGCCGCACATCTGGCGGCGTTGCCTCCAAAGACACGCTAATTCCTCACTGCAGAGAGGGGGATTATTTTTGTTACAGATCTTTCTGAAATCAAGGAGGATCTATGAGTGGTGTGAAAATGAGGAGACATTACAGAATTTTATGAAATAAAACAGAAAATTAATAAAATAAAAATCTAAGAAATTTTGCATTTGGAATGTGAATGCACACAATGATACAATCTGGTTTCAAAAAGCTCGTGCTGAGTATGGATATCACAAGTTAGGGACCTGTGATGTAGTTACTGTGGCAGAGCAATTGGGAGCGTGTTTGCCTTTATCTGGGAACCATTGTGTTATTTTTTATTGCTGGTGACATTTCAAAAGCTATCACCCTCTAAGTTCACCCAACAAAAGCTGCCCTTACCAAAACAGATTAGGTGACAAGTTGTTCAAAATGTCATCCCTCCTTCCAATAACACTTGTGCACATATGAGGTTTATGCTGGCTTTCCACCGGTGTATTGTGAATCTGTCTCCTCTGACGGGCCTAACCATCAGTGAATTATATGTTTTTAAGATGTTTTTTAAACTAAAATGTGTAATACAGATAGTGTTGGGAAAATGTTAGTGAGTGTCAGTGTGTAGTTGAGAGAGAGAGAGAGAGCGTTTATGTGACTTGTGGGTGAAGTTAGCAGTAACAGTAACTTAGCAGTGTTTTACATGCATACAAACAAGCTAATGTTATCTGGAGGTAAAGGTACCAGGAGTTATATCAATAATGCATTAAGTTTGAATCACTATCAATGTTTTTAAGCATAGACTGAATATAGGAAGTGGACGTAGTCATCGTGACGTCACCCATTGGTTTGTGGACTGTTATTTTGAAGTTGGGTGATTTGGCTGCCGCCATCTTGGATTACGGCCCTCGCTATGTTGTTTTTTAGCAACCAATGAACAGAATTGACCATATTTGGAATGAGGAGGAGTGACGTAAAGATGCCATACCGCTTTGGCAGCAACCTGTCAATTACAGTAGACTCTGCTTTATGGTCTATTTGACTCTAAATGTACCATAATTTGCTAAATGAACATCATGCTGTGTTGAAGAAGACTTGAAACTAGAGATTGAAACTAGAGATTGAGACCATAAACTCATGTTTACAATGTTTACTGAGGTAATAAATCAAGTGAGAAGTGGAGTCATTTTCTCATAGACTTCTATACAAGTAGGCTTCTCTTATACAACCAGAGGAGTCGCCCCCTGCTGGTCAGTAAATATAATGCAAGTTTTAAGACACTTCCGCATCGTCTTCACTCTGCTGAACCGGAGGTTGCCACCTGCCTCCCCACCTCCAGGAGACAAATTTTACTGCACGGGCGCCAACTCTGGAAAGAGAAACCATCGTGGCTGTAGCAACTGGAGTGGCCATCTCCTCTCCTACTGGTTGTAGTCTCCTAGCAGTCTATACAATTATTCCAATATTAGTCGCTATCACAATTTGGGCTTCCGACAATCAAATGAAGATGATATACTATGATATTGATGTTTGAAAAGCGTTCTCTGCTCACAGAAAATTGTGCTACGTATCAATTCAACTGCTTTCTAAACTAACAGCCATCCACCAAGAAAAATAAAAATGCAAATGAATCTGTATGAACTGAACTTTGAGCTAGCTGCAAACCACTACAGCTTCTCCGTTTGATTCAAAACATTTTCCAAAAATGTTTTTGTTAGGGTCAACTTGCATTGCAACAGTTATTGGGTACTATTTTGCACCAGTTTAATGTGCAATGCAATTCCCCAAGGCACTGCACCAAGAAAGTTTAAACAGCTATGATACCTATTTTCTCTCTGAAATGCTCCGTTGTTGCGCTTGCTCCTCACTCCAGAAAGCAAAGTCTGCACTGATTGGTCAGTTAGCCCGCCCTGTTGTGATTGGTTAACTTTTCACATTTCACAAATTCTTCCTCTGGAGCTTCAACCCCATCTTTCTCTTTTGTTGTTTGAGGGCCAAACTAGCTGGAAGGAGTTTTACGTCACTTCTGTAACATTATGACCTCATAAAGTTACAGAAGTGAAGGAGAGAATTCAATGGAGCCGTTTCAGGCAGCTCAGGAGCTTCTGAGGGGGAGGGTACCTCCTTTTAGGCGTGGACTTCAGGTTTTACACTCTACGGACCTTTTACATGTACAAAAATATGTATAACACACTAAAGGAGAGGGGAAAAGTGAAAAAAAGCATAATAGGGCCACTTTAAAATATGATCTACTGTCTTTAGGCGCTGGTACTTTCAACATGCACATATCCTCCCCAAATAAATGTGTACTGTGTTGGTCTTAAAAGGTCTCCTTTCATGGTCAATGAAACACTCAAACAATTACAGTAACTCTGATTGCTTTAGAGATCATTATTGTATCAGCTTAGGCATGACGGAGTCCAGTGTGCCAAGTTCTGTATGATCCTGGGTGGTTGATTGCATCCTTTTGCTAAATCTTTACCAGTGCTCTGATTCACATGGAGTAACCTGCAATAATGAACACAGCATTACAACCATTTGTTCAAAAGCATTTCAACAAATGGTCCTAATTGACTACCTGCTCTGGTATAGTGCAGAGGCTCTTCTCGCTGGCTGTCTGCTAAACTGTTATTTTTGCATTTTTCTACTTGTCTCAATCTACAGCACATTTAAAAAGTTTTTCTTATGGAGGATCATTTCTGACTGCTCTGGGTTGCAATTAGCTACTTAGGACTGCCTTCTGCTACATACAATGTTAATGCGACCCAAACAGCAACTTAGTGGACTTCGGACAGAGGTGTGCTCTATGCCTCAGTGTCTTAAACTGTTACTGAACATACTCGAGACCAGGATATTTTCACTGGAGGAGTCTTCTCAACTGCATTACACTCTGTCAGTGTCTGCTGGTGACTTTGTTTATCATCATATTTCAACTCTAAAGGGAAAGATACCTTTAAATAAAACCCTTACTTTCCCCAGACTCACTGAACAGATACCAGTGAAGTCATTTTCTGTGAGTGGGATTCCTCCCTGCTGTGATAATCTGGGTATTAAACCCGCAAGTGTAACACTGTCCTCCCACGGAAGGAAACATTTTTGGATTCCTCATCAAACTTCATAAACACAGACTACAACTATAAATAAAGAAGTGGAGGTGACAACTGATTGATAACTTCAATCTGCTTTTGAGACGCAGGCATCTCTTAAGGGCAGATGGCCTCCACCCAAAGCAGATCTGGAGGTAAAATACTTCGAGACCATTCTTCACTTCAGTTTGCAACACCCATCTGCCAAGCCTAAGATGATGCACCCTGACACATGAAGACCAAACACCACAGTCTAGATGTCAGCGTGCTGTTAACCAGCTCATGGATGAGTTCCCCAATTCTTCCTCCCTTCACTCTCCCCTGCCTCACCTCTTTTAAGATACTCTGATAACATAGAGACTCTTATGAATGCTACATTCACCCCTTGTCACTTCCACGTCTTCTGAATGCAGCCTCCCTTGACTGTAGCATAGGAAATGGAACACAGCCATTTTCTGGGGGTGCTGCCAAGATGTGGACGCGATGTCTGACCAGCAGAGCCAAACACGTAAACATGATTTAAACATTTGGATTTGGCCAAATGTAGGGGAGTCCAGGAGGCTCCTTTAGTTTGATGCTTTTTTATTCACCATTAATGAGGAATTGTAATGTTAAAAATATGTACCCTGACCACTAAATCTTTGCTCCTGCTGACCTTTTTTTGAAGGAGAAAATAACAGGAGTAAAAGGCGAACCAGCTTTAAAAGTGATGTGGTTTCTCTTCTCAAAGTTTTATTTTGATCGATTAAATGCCTGGTTAACACAAGTTGAAGAGATTTTAAGGTTTTGTTCTGCGACATTAAATGCGTCGGTAAACACCCTTCGAGAATTTTGATGATTTTACATATCTTATAATTTGTGGTTAAATGTATCGACAAAATGTCGTCACGGCGGCTAGTCCACCCATCATGGCAGCAACTCGTGTTGATCGACATATTTCTGTTATAAATTGGTACGCGATTTTATGAATTCATGATGTATGAAGCTTTTGCTTTCTGTGCATACTACACCATTCTTTATAAGATTTGCTTTTCTTGAAATTATTCCTCCTTTCTGAATTTTAAGTTCTTGGAGTATAGACGCGGCAACAGACAGATGCCACACAGTCAACTATGGCATCCTTTACCAAGATTATGAAGGTATACAGCCTATATTCAACGTGGCATCAAGCCATCAGGGAAGCCATTCATCCAAGATTTGATACTTGGCTGTTGTCGGCCTCTGTCACTTGTAGAAAACGGACATATAAAATACTTTCTTGATTATGGATAGTAAGTACACACCAACCTGTAGGGGAACAATTTCTGAGAAATGGATATCAGTGTTAGTAGGAGAGGTCAATGAATCTGTCTTGGAGAAGAAGGAGACCCCGTCGTCGGCGTCATTAAAAGCGGATCTCTTTTCCGATCGCAAGCTATGCTCCTTCCCTTGGAGTGACTCCCAACATGTGCTGCTAATCAAAGGACCCTATAGCACTCGAATCCTACTTGCTGACATTTTACAGGCAGGTTTGTGTGTGTGTTTTCCAGACATTGTTCTCGGGGATGGAGAACACGATGGACAGAGAAGGAGATGCGACTGACTCAGGCCCCATGAATGTGGATCCACCAGTCAAACGTCTGTGCCTTCTCTTCACTTACAAGGCTCACAAGAAACAGAGCTCATCCCAGGATTCTAGTATTGTTACACTGATCTGTCCATGACTCTGACCCTGACAAAATACACAAGTCTTCTGGGCCAAAAGCCAGGCCAGATTCCCACAAATCCACAACTTGGCATTGAAGATGCTGTCTGTCTTTGCCTCCTCAACTCCAGTGGAGAGGGTTTTGTAGCAGAGTGTAGGCAACAGAATGAGACCCCGTCTTGTACGTTCACGTCACAGAATGCTGTAGACAGCTGAAGACAGATTTGCTGTTACAGTTTGTTTTACGGTTTGGCATATGATGTCATCATTTTTTTAAACCGCTCCCAATGAAACAAATTTTGTTATTTTATGTCTGAAACACCTGCAGTAGGTCCACTGAATATTTCACCTTCTTTGGAACTCTTTTAGAGATTCGTAAAACTGAAGAAAAAAAACATTGTCTGTAGTTCACATTCTTGTTGATTGTTCCCTGAGCATTCATATGTCACTTATAATTATTATATTATTTATATTATTGTGTTGTACTTAATAAAAAATGGACACATTTATACAAGGCTTGCTGTTGGTTCAAATACAACCAACAAGTTTAAGACAAGAAAAGAGAAAAGTGAAGACTTGATGTATTGAACAATTGTTTGATACATCTGGTACTTTATGATGGTTTCTAGGTGAAGACAAGAGTCATACAGAAAACCAAATGCTTGCCCTGCACAAAAATGTATTGTGATGTCTGGTGGATGGTAAATTAATTATTGAATAAAGATGCTAAGTTGCTTTCAGAATGTTCATATATATAAATATATATGGAGAAGCAGCTCAGGTTGGGCTTTATATTTATATTCCCCTACCTAAAACTAGCTGAATAGAGAGATGCACATATATATAAATACCTATGGACTGGAGATGCATATGTTGCCATACCCATTAGTTGACACAATGTGTTGGAAGTAAGTGCTAATTTACACAAGGACATGCTGGGATGAAAACATCAGATCAATCAAACTGGTAGGAACTGCCCTCGCACAGTCTTGACATCGTTGACTGACACGTTTCTATTTTGTTAGCTTTGCAAGAGTACTGATGATTGACAGCATATTTGTTCCTGCTGCTATTTGTCGATGCAGTCCGTGGCAGTAATGCGTACTCTGTTGGATTGTGAATTTTAGCAGAGATTTGTGGTACTTGTTCATCGCACAGATACAATTTCACTTCATTCACGTTCTCTGGTTCTCCCATTTAGTTTATTTTTATCCAAAGAATCTCCAAATGGTCGCATTGCATTCTTTAATGCTGGATTTAAGGCCCCATAGGTAATTACTAAGGCTGTTCCGAATATTTTAAAAGCTTTATTCATGAGGTTGACATTCAAATTATTTATATTAAGAATTTATAGAAACATTGGGTGCCATAGTCAACCAGCGTACACCTTCTCTTCCCCTCTCTCTCAAACACAGTGAATAACGCAGCAAGGTGTCCTCCTCTCTGTAATTATATCTGTCCTCGGTCCAAAATTCAAAATGTATGTCAGAAATGATAGATGTAATGATTTACAAAATATACACCATGCTTTTATCCAACAAAATATTTTGCCTGATCCATATTTGTTGGTGTTTAGCCTTTCAAAACCGAATTTTCACGACGGTCAAAAACTGTTCACTCTCACTGTTACCCTGAAACTCTAATTCAAGAGTTTAGATGATCACTCACATTAAATTGGAAAGAATTAGCCTGCCTATGTAGTCACAGGACAAGTTTTAATCAAAATAGACTGGTACTAAGGTGGTTTATCCAGCTATTAGATGTCTTCATCCTAAAGCTTAACCCACTTCCTTTACACTAGCACCCTTAGGCCTTGTTTAGCCTGCAAGCCCAAATCAGGTTTTGGACAAATCTAGATTGTATCCAGATTGATTTTGGAAAGTCTGGATAGAAAAACGTCACCTGAAATGCAATTTTTTTTCCCCCCCAAATCAGATCCAAACTGAATCACACCAAACACTGAAACACCTTGCCCTAACCCTGAAAAAGAGTCCAGACATTGGCGGAGGTAACCGCTCCACCTTACTTGATTCTAAACATTTGATTCATCGTTACACAATCACAGGAATAGTCATTCTTCTTCATTTAATGATTATTGTCCTACTTACCTACTTTTTAGCATTTTAAATCCCTTTTAAAATGCTACTTTCTCACCTCCATCTCCTATTACTGCTGTGCTCCTGTTTTTCCTCTTCTTCAAAAGGCCTTGGATTTCCTCTTTGTAGAGAGGGATAAGGTATCAGTTACATCTTTTGCCTATGGGGCTGCCTCTGTTTGGCCCTCTTTGAAAGTGTCCTGAATCCAGGATCGACGTCCGTTTTTCTGGGCTCTTCAGCAGCATGTAACTGTATTGACGGAATGGTCTAGCAGCAATCTAACAGCACCATAAATCACACGTATATAACCGCAATAACATAAAATCAGATGCTTGCTAGCCAGTTACTACCACAATGTGGTGTACCATAGAGAAAGCAAGCGAAAAAAAGAGAACCATAGCGCAAGGTTCATAACAGGCGTTGCATTGATAAATATTGTTCTGTTATTTCAGACACGTGAGGACAATTACCGTGGCCCCCCGAGCCTAGGAGCGGCATTCAGTTTTTTTGTACCGCACATCTGGAATAAACTCCCAGAGACTAAGAGTAATAGAGTTTTTGTATTTTATTAAGTCAATTTTCAATCTACTGTTTGATCATTCTTATTCCTTTGTTTTACTCTTTTTCTAATTATTTGTGTCTTTTTTAAATGTATTTCTTTTATATTGGCTTGTGTTTTCTTAATGCCTTTCAGTCTCATGTAAACACTTTGAATTGCCTTGTTGAAATGTGCTATACAAATACACCTTGCCTTTACACTGCAATACAATAATTATTCTGTCTGTATATATAATATTTTAGTTATTGTGGATTCTTTACTTTTTATTACTTATTTATAATACTTGTTTTGATTTTGTTTTTTTACTATGTCTCTTGTTTGCACTATACTCTATGCTGCTGTAATCCTGTCACAGATGTGGTGTGGACCCAAAAGCAGTACGACCAGGAGACAGATAAAGTTCAGGAGCTTTATTTAAAGCTGAGCACACAGCAGACAGACAGGCAGGGTCAGACTCACATTGGGAAACAGGCAGGGGATCAGGCAGACGGAAACCAGGGCCGTTTCTCAATATGTGAACTTCTCTGTACTTGTGTCCTCGTGAACTTGTGAAACGTCATCTAGCGCGGCCCAAGTACTGTTCCAATACACAAGTTCGCATTCAGCCAAGTACGGTCCAGATACCCGGAAGTGTCCTTGCTCCGCCCATTATATCGGGGATGCATCGGAGTGTGGACTTTGGACAGCCAAGTATCCCAGAATGCATTTCACCAGCAAACAAGAGACGACAGTGGCGGAGACGACTCACAACTGTCAGTTATCGTTGTCTAAATACTGCTGTTGTTGTGTAACGGAATTTAGTTTTAACATTTTTTTAAGCGAGAATGTAGTTGTTAAGACTTAAAATATGCGGTCAATTTATCAAGATAGAGCCTGTTTGAAAAAAGCGCCGACGTTTGTCGGAGATATGAGAGGTCCAGAGAGGAGACCGGGCGGTGGTGCTCACGTAGCCCGCTGACAGCAGCCTTATCTCGGCAAGGCCTCTCCAGATGTGCCGCTGGCTCCGGTGTCTCTGTGGTTGTGGTTGCAGATGTAACACAAAATATATACATATAAATATTTTAATATTTTCTAAATAAAAACGAAAAAAGGCAGGGTTGTTTTATATCATATTTCGTTTTATTGTCAATATATATGACTGAAGATAACCGGAGTAGGCGGGACCGACGAGCTGAGTTGGTAACGTTGGTGACGTCATCAAGTTCGCTGCTGTTCCAATTGCAAAATGACCGTACTGCGTCCTCCCGTCCTCGGGAGTTTGTACTCCCGAGTCGAACTATCCAAGTATGAACTTGCAAGTTTGCAAGTCCATACTTGACCATACTTGGTATTGAGAAACGGCCCAGAGGAAGCGGAGGCTAAACTCGTGGTCGGGGACAGAAGGCTAAGGTGGCTAACCGAGGCAAAGGCAAGGTAGGAATACCGTGGTCTGGGACGGAAGGCTGAGTCAGTTACCGGGGCACAGGCAAGGCAGGGAAGTCCAAACAAGCGGTGTCGGCAACGGGAAATCAGTCTGGGGAATAACGCTGGAAGGTCTGGCATAATGTGGAGAACGATCTGGCAGCGAGTGTGTGACTGACTGGGGTTTAAATACTGCAGGGTGTAGGTGCAGCAGAGTGAGCAGGTGAGAGGGATTGTGCTGATGAGGTGGGTGTGGCAGACAGGTGCACTGCATGAAGCTGATTAGGAGAGTGAGGGAGAGTGTGGTGAGAGAGAGGGGGCTGGGCTGTGAGGTGGAAGTGGAACTGGGAGTGGCCAGAGTGAACTGAGAGAGAGTGACAGGCAGGTGAACAGAGTGAGCCAATTAGGTGAGTGAGACAGAGTGACAGGGAGTATGGAGCTACTGACGGTATGGAGGAAGAACTGTGACAAATCCTGTAAATTTCCCCGCTGCGGGACTAATAAATGATTATCTTATTTATTCTTATCTCATCTCTTTATACTGATAACATATTAAGTGATTTATCCCTGTGGAGTTCAAACGTAACTTTAGCTCATGCAGTGCAAATGTAAGCATTCATTTGTGTTATTTGAAACACAATTTCATTGCTCTAAACATAACCTGTGGTTCATATTTAAACTGGACATTGGCGATGGTATTTCCAGCTAGTAAAAATACAATTCAGGCCTGATGTGGTTTGAAAGATGTGTGAGTGTCCTCTCAAAGTCCGAGCCAATATATAAGTATTTAAATGTATATTATCTTTATGGTAATGAACACTACTGGGCACTGTTGACTGTTCTGTGTGGCTACTGAGCAATAGAATATACACAACCTGTGTTATTTAAAACTAATGCAAACTCTTGTTATTAAAACCGGACCTTCCAGGTTCAAAAAGTAAGAAAACCCCTTTGAAAATCCAATTGATGTGTATTAATGCTAATGACTAATGATTCGGGCTTAAAGCAGTGCCACTCTTGCTTCACATGACTAGATGAGGACATAAGATCCGTTTTTTAAAACATACATTTTTTGGGGCCTTTAACGAACACCATTTTCCATCAGTCCAAGATGTTCGGATTAACGTTACGGTTGCGAGGGCCGTGGACAGCTCAGACATGCCTGTAATAACAGCAGGACACAGAGAAGAACGAACGCCGTTGAAGTTCTAGTCAGTAGAGATTACAACTAGAGTTAAGAAAAAAAAGACTTCAGAAGAGAATGTTGTTGAGTTTTATGGATATGGACGATGCAAAGTTACAATAACGCAATTACAAGATGAAAGAAATGCAGAATGAAGGAATCAAAAGCTGGTGGGACAGAGGCTAGCCATTACTTGATGTCATGACTTTGGCTTAAAACTGACATTTCCTCATTCTTTATTCATTCATGTGCAATTTAAAGCCAATGTATTCACTGTGCCATATAAATAATCTGTGCAATCCACTGTGCAATGTAAACAACCATTCAGTCCGATAATATCATATTTTAGTTTTTGACTTAATTATTATACCATTACTGCGGATTTGCTTATTTATCATACTTGTTTTGTTCCTGGTTTTTTTTAACTTATGTCTCTTGTTCATTTCCACTATCCACTCTGCTGCTGTATTCCTGCAAATTTCCCCGCTGGTGGATAATAAAGGATTATCTTATCTTCTCTTAGTTATCATTATAAGTCATCCGCTGCTACCTAGTACAGTCTAGCTGGGTTTAATCTTAGATTATTACTCAGCATGTAAATGAAGAACCAATGTTAGCTAGCTCTTGTTGGCTAGTGCAAACACAGAACAACTGTCGTTTTGCTCTTCATGAAGTTGTGAGTCCATTTACTCGGACACGACAATTTTTTTATCCACTTCTGTGGTTAAATTTTGTTTTCTAAACAGCATTAATTTCCAATTATGTGACCACTCATTGCTTCCCAGTTTAAAAAATTCATCCCAAGAAGCTTATCATCAGTAATGATATTGTGTTCATAAGCAGTCAGACGATCAGAGGGGTTTGGAAGAAAAAAAAGAAGGTGAAGTTTAATTATTTTCCAACCTGTCCATTGTAGACCTCTCTCACAGTTTATAGACTGACTCCTGCTTCATCTTTGACCCACTGTGCTGCCCTGCAAAGTCAGAGAGCATAAAACCACGAAGCAGTGGAATTGAGAAAGAAAGGATTTTATGTTTTCATGTGGTCAGTGAACCATAACCGACAGAGAGGTGGTAACATCTAAGTATTTTTTGCCCAAGTATTTGTCCTAAGAAAAAACAAAATAAAATAACATATAAAACATAGAGGACAACCGATAGTTGATTTTTAAAGGCAGATATAATGATTTAGAGCAGAAAAAAGCTTTTAGCCAAGTAATCAGCCGATAACCACCACCCAAAGTAAAAATAGCTCAACAAATAGATCTGAATTATAGAAGAAAGAGATCCGCTTGCCAGGAACATGAAGTCGCCAGAACCCAAAGAACTGTTAAAAAGTTTAATACCACAGTTAAGCGTTCATTAGTTACATCTCAAGTTTGAGACAGTATACGCTGTGGCGTAGTGGAGAGTAAGGTAGTTCTCCAATCAGAGGGTCGGTGGTTCGATACCCGGCTTCGGCAGTCGATGTGTCCTTGGGCAAGACACTTAACCCCAAGTTGCTCCCGAAGGCTTGCCATCGGTGTGGACTGGATGTTGCATGAATGTTAGTTAGAGTCTGATGGTGGCACCTTGCATGGTAGCCTGTCATCAGTGTGTGAATGGGTGAATGATATGTAATATATACTACTGATTGTAAGTCGCTTTGGATAAAAGCGTCTGCTAAATGACTGTAATGTAATGTATAAAGTTTCTTTATACTCTCGCTTGGCATCGTAGCACGACCCTCCACAGACGGCTCCGAGCATGAACGGAGGCCTTTAATGCTCCATGTGCTGTTCATTGGATTACTCTCCAAAAAGCCAGAGGGCGTACAAACAAAAGGAACTTTGAAAAAGCGTAAAGACAACAAGTGTAGCCCAGAGATATGACCACAGACTGCAGTTGTAACCAGCAAAAAGCCATAAACTAACCTCCAAAATGACGAGGAGGGATTGTAATTATCTGTAAACTCATATCTCATATTCATGGGGTACTGTATTTCCTTTATAAAAGCCCTGTAAAGAAACAAGTCAAGTTCATGCATTATAAAGAAACGAAGGTTGAATATCCTGTAAACAATCTGATTTGGCTGCAAAATATTCATTGAAATGTATATTCTTATCACCTGACTGTCAAGTTACAAAATTCAGAGGTGCACGACCAAGCGCCGCGACCAAGAGTATAAACCAAGCTTAAGTTTCCTACCCATCTCATCTGTCTGTCCTCTGAATCAGAACGTATCAGTTATTCTTCTGAACTCTGCGCAGACAAAGTAGCCACCAAGGGCGTTTGTTTTTGTCTCCTCCCCCCCACACACACAATTCCATAGTGGGGAGTAGAAAAAATGTTGCCAGTGAACAAAGCCAGCCAGCAATTGCATTTCCTTCAGAACACATTACACATTTCATTTTTTTGTAAAATAGAAATGAAATTTCCAGGCAATGAGGTCTACAAAGCACACAACAGCTGTGTCTCATAATGACCCCCCTATGGCCTGTGTGGACTTATTTCAGCCCAACATGCAGAGTAAGGTGTTTGACTTGGGAAAGTAAAAAATTAGTGGAGAATTTAAAGGAATTTATTGGGTAAAATAATACAGATGTAGCTGCCTGTTCCCTTCAGGTAGGTTAATCCAAGAAGCCGATCTTCTTGTGTTTTGACAGAATGAGCATGCAGCACCGCGATTAAAACACAGCTGCTTCTCTGTAAAAATGTACCGTATGATGATGACTCTGTACTATTAATGAGCAGCAGTGTTTGCGTGTTGCGTGATGTGACATGACTGTCAGACCTCAGCGCTCTTGTACCTTCACGAGAATGAACATCTCCGTTGTTCTCGGGCTGCATTCCGCCCGCTGAGAGGTGAATTGTATTCTTGGAGGGTGTTCTCCGGGGACCGCATGGAAAAAACAGGATTACATCTGTGAGTTCTGGTTTAAGTGACTAGCACCCACTCATGCGTATGACCCCTGAAACACGCATCTGATCTCCCCCGCCCCCCCTCGAACACTGCTGCTTCACCCTGTTTGCTTCACGGATCGCAAATTGAGTTATTGTTTTCATGTTTTAGCCCACCCTTAGCAGCAGCAGATGAGCAGATTGAATTGTGAAAATTGCTCTGTTAGGCACACCTTGGCCTGAGAATGTAAAGATAAGATGATTGGATGGGTTTTGCATTTGTTTTCCTCTTGGGAGGGGAAGGGGAGGCACCCAGGCTCCTGGGAAACACACCATTCAATTGTCAGTAAAAAAAAAGGTTAATCTCAGAGCAATCTTCTAGCTTCAGCCATCCAGTCCACTCCTCTAATACACTAATTGCTCACGGATATGCATCATCACACCAAAGCCTCCATAGGACGTGTTCATGGAAATGTAATAATTACTCTGGTGTCTTACAGGTTTTATATATATAAATATATTCCAATGGCACTCTTTCCTTTGAGCAATGGTGACATATGAACAGTTGGTCTTGGGATCTTCAAGGCAGTCACCAGCCGCTGGACCACAGCCGACAGAGATATGAAGGACACTGTTCTTCTAAATCACTAAACGTCACCTCTGGGCTGACATCGCAGCTCAAAAAGGCTGGGAGGCTTTCTAAAGGCAGGACAGCACAATGCTTTGTACTGGAGCAGCAATGATGGCTGCACCAATGAGATCGAACATTCAAATTGGAGGTTACATCACCTCAGATATAATGGGGATTTCTTTTTGGCCATAGCTAAACACACCCGATAATATTTTCCACCTTGACAAGAAGATAATTCAAAGAGATGGGGAAGTGGAAGAATCTATATATTTTACAGGTTTAAAGATGATGAATGCAAATTCAAATCAGCCAGGGGAAATCAGTGTGAAAAGCAGTGTGTGACTCAACTGTAGCTCAACTTTACAATATTTGTGGTTATGATTACTTCAGTATATATAGTATAGCTTTTTCATACATGTATTATGAGAGTATTTGTTCCTTAAACAAATGCGTATTGTAAAGTTATCAGATCTAGAAGATTTCTCCTCAGAATTGCATCTTTATTGGTGCACACCAACACAATCATGTGGATACTTAACCTAAGTACATAACTGCAGATATATCAGATGGAGGTTTTGCACACGGGTTTGTATGAAACATGTGCAGTACAGAATTCACTCCTACCACTTTCTATTCATAGAGGTATATAGTTACAGTATGCACATACTGTAATTGGATAAAAGCGTCTGCTAAATGACTGTAATGTAATGTAATGTAAAATGTAATAATTATGTATGTATACATGTAATTAACTACTATATACTTCAGAAATATTTCCAGACACCTCTACGTAGTTTACCCATGTAAACTAATAAATATGTTAATGAATAGTGTGAACGCTAGCATGAACTCAGGCAACTTAAGCTGTGCTAAGTTTGGAAATAACTGAAAGGGTTGGTTCATAATCTTCTGAAGTAGGGTTGTATGTATACAAGGTAAAATGTTTTTTGTAAATGGAGCCTGGTGGATTTGAAAAGAGCAATATAGTGGCTTCAATTCCACATCAAGAAGGACTGTCTGAGTTCATGGAACTTACCTTAGCCACCTAAAAAATATCAGTACCATTTTAAATGTACTGAAGTGAATATTTTCACCCTTTTACCCTGCCCTTTCAAACTGGGAACTAAAGCTGTTATATCGCTGTCTTCAAAGCCAAAAGACTCCAGTGATAAAATGTTGGACAATGGACTTGTACTTGTAGAGCTGTTTTCTGTTCTTCCGACCACTCAAAGCACTTTAACACTACATGTCATCATTCATACACTAATAGCAGGGCGCTACAATGCAAGGTGCCACCTGCCCATCAGGACTAGCTTACACATTCAAACACTGTTGGCACAGCCTTCAGGAGACCAAGTGTCTTGCCCAAGGACACATCGATATCGACTGGAGGCGCTGGGATCGAACCGTCAATCCTCAGATTGAAGGACGACACGTTCTGACCTGAGCCACAGTCGCCCCAGTCGCTGTTTTACCACTGTATCAACCTGCTTGTTTGTGTTATTGCATAACTATCGGATCCGAACTGAGTAGAAGAAGATCATTCAAGTCCTGTTCAAAAGTTTGCGGTGGTGGTGTGAGTTTAATGAATCGTGCTGGCACACCGGTGAACTAACAGACACAGAGCGGATCTGGGCCGGTGAGTTGACCCAGAGGCAATAAAATGGAAGCATCTTCTACAGTAAGCCAACACAGTGATGGACGCATCAGCAGTACATCGCTTAGCTTCTCTGCCGTTACCCCAGTCTGCTTCCCCAAATTGAGAGTGAACCAACCACCAGTTAAGTTCCTGCAGGTAATAAACACTGGATAAGGATATACAATATGTAGATATATGTGGCAACGGCATGCAGAAACCCATGTCAGGTCACTTGAGACAATGTTTTTTAATAGGGTTTGAGAAATTAGCATTTTGACGCTAAGCCATACGTACTTTAACGAATATCTGAATGTTTGGATTCAAATACATAAGGAACGCTACCGGGAAGCTACAGAATGATAATTTCAACAGAAGTAAATCGGCTTCATAAATATAATAAATAGATAGAGATAGTCAGCATTTGGCATCTTGGAGTGTTAGTAGTGACGTTTGGAGTCTTATCCCAGACCCACAGAGTGGAAGGACTCCAGAGAACAGAGACATTTTAGTCAAAAGATGGGTTTAATTAATGCCTGTTAAAGCTCTCCAGCATTTCAAAGTGTATACTTTCAACAGTGGATGTCTCACCTGTCTACCTCAGAGACAAAGCAAGGGTCAAATTAAAGTGTACCACATCAAAAAGGGCTACAGCAGAAGTGCGTGTTCTTCTTTTGATGGGACAGCGTACACCTCAAAGAGAATGACTCCACAGGATATAAGGAATTCCTTTTTTTCCCGTATCGACTCCTCTCTTGTGATTACGTCCTCCTCATGTTCCATACATGACAGAGGTTGTAGAATATTTATCCTCTACCTTATAAAATCCTCCCGACCAACCTTGTCTATGACCTTACAAGCAATACCACAAAACCTCTAGGGGTTTCAGGAAAAAGATCAGAAATTATAATTGTTTTTAATTAATTACTGAAAGCAGCTTACTTTTTTTTTTCTTTTTCTTTTTCTCATTTAAATCAGTTATCATGGCATAGATGTATCGTGGTTAGTTAAAGTTGTGAAATGTATGAACATCTTGACATCACTTTATTCAGATCAGCTTTATATCTACAAACACACCACCTGAGACGATAGCAAATACGCTTTTGTGCTGCTGGAGACTTTACCAGACAGCTCATTTTAGTAGTCTGGGAACCAAATCTGTTCCAGCTGCTCTTGCTTGCACGAGCAAACAGCAAGCCTGGCACAGACCCCCCCCCCCAGGAACACACAGACAAAAATAAAAATAAACGACTCATGCTTCATTCAGTTTTAATTTGATATCAGTTTCCAGCAAACTTAATTGAAAAGTGCATGGCAGTTGCAAAACAGATAATGATGTGCAGAGTGCAGCATGCTTTATCAGGGCATCACTCCGGAACCAGTGGATGAGCATGTAGTGTGAAAGCTTGAAGCCTCTGGTAGGAACTATGTGCAGTCTGTGTTGTACAAAGCATACAGTGGTCATATTAATGTCCATATACTAATGAAAACACATTATGCAGAAAACTATCAATCTAATTTGGCAACACTGCTGTGGAGGTGTTCATATTTGGGTGTGCACTAAAAACACAAATTACTATTTGTTTAACCACTTATTACTATTAGCATTGATCTGCTATTCCTGCAAGAACATATCTGACCACTTTCATAATATCTATTTAATCATCTACACATAATGTAATGACTGTAATGTAATGTAATTTGTCACAAAATGACATGGGAATACTACACATTCTTCACATCCCACATCCCCACAAAAGAGGAATATCAATATTGATATTAGCTTCAACATTGTGTTTCTGTATTTGTGTTGTCTGATCCTGCTTGGTAGAGAAAGGTTCTGTGTTTTGGCCTGATCAATGAAAACCTGCAAAAAGCCTGAAGATGCATGGATGTGAAATTCCCTCTGATTCAAATTAATTGAGTCAGGTATGTAATTATCATATTTTGTTTGCATGCTGCAAATAGTGCACCTGTAATCAGAACCCATCTGGTATTTGGTGCAGGCTCAGTGCCACTCATGATTCCGGTTTACTAACCTATTATTTCAACCTGCATATAAGTGATGCTGGATCTCAATCCTGTGAAATGTGTACTTGAATTATTAATTCTATAATAACTGTGTATAATCATGGCTTTCAAATAGCAGAAGGGAATGTGAAAGCTCATTTGACGACAGCTGGTGAATTGACCTGCTCAGAGTAGACTCAATACCAACCCAGACTACCACATGGTTTAGGTAGTATACTGGAGTGGAACTTCATATAATTTGTTTTAACACAGTTTTTTCCCTCTCATTTTCATTCAGGCATCTTATACATTTCCCCATACAATATGGAACTTGCCACTCCTGCTCTACAGATAGATACCAAACTGAACCAGTTTGGAAATCTGAGAACGTCTTTCCATCTCTGGAAGATAAATTGTAGCCGCTGCTTTCCCTCATATTTATTCAGGAAGAAGGTGCCATAATCTCTTTTCCAGGGAATTTCATCACATTCAAGCTTTAACACAGAGTTATTAAGAGGTGTTTATCTGTGTGTATATATATGGTTTAGGAATAATGGTATTTAAAGTTATCCACAGGAAGTTGCATATACGATCAAAATTTGAACAGTTGCAATGAAAACATGGAATATATAAATCACTGATTCAGTCAGTATTGTCAACTGCAAACCGTGTTATAATACACTTGTATGTACAATTTAGAATGTAAAGGAAATAGTAGTTTCGTCCATAGTTTGTGGTGTTGAAAATTACATCCCTGAAAAAACGTTGCAATATCGACGTTGATTAGCTTTGCAAAACCATAACCAAATTGTACAGTGATTCAACTTTGGTCCATTAGGTTGATTCACCCGCGAATAAAGGCCCGCAGGATAAAAGATTGCCTTAGTGTGTTTACATCCTTGCAATCAGTTGATATCACTTTTTCTAAATATGAAAACTCCATAATCTTAGCTACACTTTACATACTCTGCTCTGATGCTTCAATTGGACTGGAGTAGATCCTGAAATTAGCGACTTGATTTACTGAATCAGTAATCCTTTTGAATCGAGAATCAATTTTGAATTGAATCATGACCACAGGAATCAAAATTTAATTGTGAGATACCAAATGATTCTAACCCCTCATCATCAGTACAGGCTTACCAGTAGCATTCATAGTGAGCAGTGACGCACCATTGTCCTCTATCACAGCTAGAGATGTATCGGTATGAGATTTTCATGGTACTATAACCATCTCAGAAAAATATCATGGTTTCACAATATTATTATTATTATTATTATTATTAGTAGTAGTAGTAGTAGTATTTTTTCTACTACGTTCTTTAACTCACACACACAATAATGTGTTGTTTTTTTCAATCCGTATATGGTAAAGTAAACAGTAATCTTTAACACCTGGTGTGACAAAGTGGGTGAGAACACACTTTTTGTCCCCAAATTGTAATTGTTGATAATTTGTTCAGCCATAGTTCTATCATGATCTATGACTGAAGACACTTACTACCTAGGTTTTGTTTGTGTTTTTCATTTTGTTAAATTACAGTTAATTTAACATCAACATTTCTGGTTAAAGCAAAAAGGACAAGTCTTATGTTTATTTATTGTTTATTGATTCCTTTGTTACTCACCATACCAATCATGTGTATGTGTTCCAGAGACAAAAGTAGGAGGTGCCCAACCAGGTCCTCTATTTATATACTTGATGACATCGGAAGTGATGTCATGGGGTTAGACCGAGTATGTGGGGGGAGGTAGATTATGTAAAGGTACGTATTTATGTTGATTGGGATCTATGTTTTCTACCTAAAGATTAGTAGTAAGGATTAACTTTGTCACTTACCCGTCTCAGGAGATGAGTTGAGTTACCTTCAGTCATACAAACTAGATCCTGCTGATTGAAAACTCGATTTAAGCAGATGCCTGTGGCTGTTAAAGGGGGAATGGACGTCATCGTGGAGCTCGGTACATGTGATATGTTAATTTCAGTAATAAGTTTAGTTTTATTCAGTTAAGCCAAGTTAACTGCTTTATTAATATATATGTATTGTAAAGAAACACCTTTCGCTTTACCGGACAGAGTTTCTCGTGTATGCCTCCTACCTACCTACCTATTTAAAGTCCAAGCTTTACATGTTAGACATTTTTTGTGCCTTTTGGATGGACAATTAAATCCTTGTTATTTACAACAGCTGTACCCTATAGGCGTACTGATTTGCTGTGTTATTTCGGTACTAGCTTTGCAAAAAGCCAAAATGCATCGTCTGGCTAAGCCTCCACTCAAGTCTGCTGTATGTGTAATCAAGCAATAATGTGCTAGCACTTTAGCGACTGTATACAGGGAAATATGTTTACGAGTTAATCGTTTATGCAAATGAACAGTAAATGTAACCCACATACAGTAATTGTGCCTATGTATTTAAGCATGAATGGAGCCAAAGCGTGAACAATGTCAAAGCACTTGCAAAGTCTGCAGAAAAACCGTGACAATTGGGTAAATATTTACCGCAGAAGGTGATTATACAACTGACGTGATTGGAAGATCAAAAATATACATTACCTCTCTTCTAAAGGTGCAAATTATTTATAATTTTGCCTACTTGTAAATCTTGCTAAATTAGACAAGTGGGCCATTTCGGTGAAGTGGCATGAACTAAACCAAAAGAAAAATTCAGAGATTACATCAACATTAATTATATCAAGAAGATAAAAAGGAGAAAACAAGCTCATTTTTCATCTTCAAACAGCAGCTCCCTTGTTATCTTGTCAGCCGATGTGCCATTACCATTAGCGTGCACGCGGGGAAATATGGAGGAGCAAACAATGAACATGACAAAATGTGAAATTCCCCAGCCTGTCTCAAGGTCTCATTTCCCTGGCAGCTGCTGGGGGAGCAGGGAGAAGACGGATCCTCTATCAACAGCCTTTGGGAGGAGGGTTGCACAATTCTTTTCCCCAGCAATTTATCTGCTTTCAGTCAGCCCGTGTCATATGGAAGCTTTATCCCTCCAGAATATCTCCAAGAGACAAAAAATAAATACATAAAAGCTGCATAGTCGCTTGAATCGCAAGTATGGAGACGGTTTAAGGAAACCAGGAGTGAAGTATGCCCAGAATTAATCACCTCATGCCTTGATTGCGAGCAGAGCTGCAGCGTGCGGGTCACCTGTCGCGCTGACATGTCCGCATGCTCCATCAAGACGCCAATGATCCACGTAGCCGGTACAGTTGAGTCACAGGCAGGTGATCTCCAATTCTAATGACATCCGGATTTCACTGTATCCTTGCCAATGTTGAATAGAGCTCCATCAACCTACAAATTGCCAGACTTGAGGTGATACATTTCGGTGTATAATTTTCACATTTATGGACAGATTGACTCAACGTCACTAGCTGTCTTTACGGCACAGCTAGTTTGAGCAGGATACAAGGGGATTCTCAGTAACACAGTGTGATACTGCACGCACATTGTAAAGTACAGCATCTGCTCAGTTTTACATAAGGGGGTCATGTTACAGTATTGTCCTGCTTTTAATTCTCAACGCATTGGTACACAGGACGAGGGTTAGGGTGAAATGTGAACCCCAATAAGCGGCTGTTCTATTATTGGCTTGGTGCTCCCCCTCTGGTTGCTTATTTCATCTTCTGATGCAGCCCAGTATCATTGAAGTTTGTAAAAAAGTTGCGAAATTTAATCTATTGGTTCGTGTAAGGAATGGACAGGAAATTTTCTTTTTTTTTTTAGTCTCGGTGAGAATGAGAAGAAAGCCAATGGAGAGTCAATTAGGAGCGTTCTTCATGATGGAGACACAAATTAAACGCATCCATGTGACTAAGCAACAGTCGGACCAAGTGACAGACTTAATCATTTCCAAAAAAACACTACTAAGGGTGGACGGGAGAGGAGGTTGATGGGTCCAACAACCAAAACTGTCAACCAGAAGACCGTTGTTCGACACCTTATTGTTGCCTTAATCTAAGAGTTGGTTTTGTGGCCTTAATTTAACCGTTTGTGGATTTCTTGCCTAAACCTAAGCCCAACTATGATGTTTTTCCTCAATTTAACAAAGTGGTTTTGCTGCCAAGACCTAAGTTGTCACAAAAAGAATGTCATGCCGAGTGACATAAAACCTGCAATTCTTGTTCATGAACAAACTAAAGTCGAGTTGCCGTGAGACTGTGTTGTCTGATGACATCCAGGTGGGTACCAACGCCTTAGTTTAGCTAATCAGGCTGAGATTCATTCAGTCACAGGTTACATTGTACAGGATTCAGCACAGTCCAACATAAGGGAAGTTAACCTGATTACATTGTGATACCCTTAATTTAGTTTGTACTCGCCATAGTGAAGCTATCTTAAAAATCCACATTTGAGTAAATATTTTGCAGGCAAATCAAATAGTTTACAGGATATTCAACCTACCTTTCTTTATAACACATGTAATGCTTGACTTTTTTCTTGACAGGGCTTGTATAAAGGAAATACAGTAGTCCGTAAATATGAGATATGAGTTTAAAGATATTTATTATCCCTCCTCGTCATTTTGGAGGTTAGTTTTGGCTTTTTGCCGGTTATATCTACAGTCTATGGGCAAATCTCTGGGTTGCAATTGTTGTCTTCTTGAGTCTTCACAGTTCGTTTTGTTTGCACGGCCTCTTACTTTTCGGAGAAAAATGCAACGAACAGTCCATAGAGTTTTAACGCCTCCGTTCATGCTCAGAGCTCATGCGCCATCTGTGGACAGTCACACTACGAATCGCTTGCAGGTATAAACAAAGCTCTACAGTGTACATAAACTTCCAGGGCATTAGGGTTATGTAATGGTATTAAGGATAAATAGCAATTGCAATAAAAAAAATTGAAAAATATTCAGTTTTGCTTTTTATTAATGTGAAATATTTTAGTTTAAAGTGAATCCTGGGTAATTCTGATTAAGTGAGTATTGAGTATTTAACCTGCCTGTAATATACCATGGTTATAATCCGAGGCCGCAGAGTCCGGATCTTCAGTAGGGTGGGTGGAGGGGGTCTGGAGGAAGGGTTCCTCGGACCCGGACGACGAGGCCTCACTGTCTGACTCGGGAGCCTCTTGAGTGTCTCTGGCAGGGGTCTTTCTCCTGGAGGGCTGGTCCGGGTGCTGTAGATGGAAAGCAACAATGAGTCGAGGATCACAGATGTGGCGAGCTGGAACCCACGACCTCTCCTCAGGACCGTATCCCTCCCAGTCCACCAGGTATTGGATACCCCGACCCCAGCGACGAGATCGAAGCAGGCGATGGACGGTGTAGACAGGTCCTCCTTCGATGAGGCGAGGAGGCGGTGGAGGAGGAGCCGCCGGCATCAAGGGGCTCTCCCTGACTGGTTTCACCCTGGAGACGTGGAACGTGGGATGGATGCGCATGGACCTGGGGAGCTTGAGCCTTACTGCCACTGGGTTGATGACTTTCTCGACCTCGAAGGGACCGATGAACCTTGGCCCCAGCTTCTTGGATTCTACCCGCAGTGGTAGGTCCCGGGTCGACAGCCACACCTTATCCCCCACTTGGTAGACGGAGGCCGGTGTCGGTTGGCAGCATTCGAGTAGTGGTCGGCGGACCGAAGCAGGGCTGTTCGGGCTTTCGTCCAGGTCTGACGGCAGCGGCGGATGAAGGTCTGGACTGAGGGGCAGGAAACCTCCTTCTCCAGTGCGGGGAACAGAGGAGGTTGGAAGCCATAGGCGCACTGAAAAGGAGACAGGCCGGTGGCGGAGCTGGTCAGGGTGTTGTGCGCGTACTCCACCCACATCAGCTGGTGGGACCAGGAGGCAGGATTCCGGGAGACCAGACATCGGAGGGCGGTCTCCATCTCCTGGTTCTTCCTCTCTGTTTGGTCGTTGGACTGTGGATGGAACCCAGAGGACAGGCTTACGGTGGCCCCCAACAGTGTGCAGAACTCCCTCCAGAAGATGGAGGTGAACTGGGGACCCCGGTCAGACACGTCGACCGGAATCCCATGTAGGCGGAAGACGTGGATGGAGATGAGTTCGGCTGTCCCCAGAAAGCGTTGCAGTTGTTTGCGGGATTCAGGAACGGACCAGGACGTAACGGCGGTGACCTTTGCGGGGTCCATCTTGATGTTTCCGCATGATACAATGTAACCCAGGAAGGAAACGGTGGTCACATGGAACTCGCATTTCTCAGCCTTAACATACAGGGAGTTCACCAGAAGATGTTGCAGGACAGACTGGACGTGGTGTATATGTTCCTCCTTGGTCTTGGAAAATATGAGGATGTCGTCCAGATAAACAAAAACATGTCGGTCCAACATGTCCCGGAGAATGTCATTAACCAAGGTCTGGAAAACGGCGGGAGCATTAGTCAACCCGAAGGGCATTACAAGATATTCGTAATGCCCCTTCGGGGTATTGAAGGCTGTCTTCCACTCGTCTCCCTCTCAAATCCGAACCAGGTGATAGGCGTTGCGGAGGTCGAGTTTTGAGAAGATGGTGGCGCCTTGGAGGAGCTCAAATGCAGTAGTGATTAGAGGCAATGGGTAACGGTTCTTGACGGTGATCTCGTTCAAACCCCAGTAGTCAATGCAGGGTCTGAGGGTCTTGTCCTTCTTACCCACGAAGAAAAACCCTGCCCCCGCAGGAGATGACGAGGGGCGTATGAGACCAGCCGTGAGAGAGTCATTAATGTATTTATCCATTGCCTCCCTTTCAGGCACGGACAGGGAGAATAAACGACCTCTGGGTGGAAAAGTACCCGGATGGAGGTCGATGGCGCAGTCATATGGACGGTGAGGAGGCAGAATGTTAGTAACCGTGCTGGTTGAGTTATTGTTTTTCCAGCAACATGTGCTTTTTGTTTACACTTTGATCATGTGGTGTTGTCATGTGTTTTCTGTTTTTGTTTTGATAAGTCATGTGGCCCTGACTCCACCCTGTCTTTGTTTGTTTTCCCGCCATTTTGTGTGCACACCTGATTTCTGTTTGTGGTGATTGGTTTGTGGGTATTTAAGTCCGGTGTGCCTTGGAGTCTCTGCCAGATCGTGCCAGTTAATACTTGAGCCTTTCCAGCGTTCCGTTAATCTTGTTATATTCTGTCTGCCTGTGATTTTTGACCTTTGCCTGATTTTGACCTGCCCTGTTTGGATTTTGGATTTTGGATACCTTTGCCTTGGACTCTGTTCTGACTTTTTGGATTTTTGACCTCTGCCTGCCTATTGACTACGAGACTGTTTTTGCCCTTGGGATTGTTGCTTGAGAACTAAATTAAATCTACTCTGAACCAAGAGCTGTGTGTCTGCTAGTGGGTCCTTTTCTACTGAATCCCTAACACAGAAACATAGCCTTGGATTTATTGTATGCCTCCTTGAAGTCGTGGTACTCGGCGGGGACCCCTGTGAGCTCAGGTGTGGAGTTGACAGGAACTGGAACCTGAGGTGCGGCGGCTTGTTTCAGGCAGACAAGATGGCAGGAAAAGCTCCAGCCTCGGAAAGCCCCTGTAGCCCAGTCAATGTGGGGGTTGTGTCGACGTAACCAAGGATACCCCAGGATGAGGGGAGTCCGGGGGGATGGCAGGATGTGGAAGGAGATGGTCTCGTGATGATTGCCGGATAGAAGCATGTGAACTGGGGTGGTCTGGTGCGTAACGGTCCCCAGCAGATGACTGTCGAGAGCACTGGCAGGAACAGAGCGAGGAAGAGGGATCAGGTCAATCCCCAGCTGCCGAGCGAGCCCCTCGTCCATGATGGATGCGTCCACTCCTGAGTCCAAAAACGTGGAGATTGTCTGGGAACCCTCGGGTAGGAGTAACTTGGCGTGGAAAAGGGGTCTCTGGCAGAAGGAGGGTCGGGAAACGGCTCGGCTCACCAGTACCTCCTTAACTACTGGCGAGCCCAAGCTTTTACTGGGCAGTTGGAGGCCAAATGGACAGCCTGGCCACAGTACATGCAGAGGTTGTTCTGTCGGCGTTGATCCAGCTCCTCAGTGGAGAGTCTGGTGCGTCCCACTTGCATGGGCTCGGTCTCTCGATGAGGGGGAATGGTCGGTGGATGATGCTGGGTTGTGGCGTGCATAACGTTGGGGAATCGATCGTGGCTGGAACGATCGTGGCTGGAACGACCCTGGCGCCTCACCAACCGCCGGGCCTGGATGCGGCGGTCCAGTCGAGAGGTCACCTCGATCAGACCGTCCAAAGAGGTGGGCAGGATCCATGTTCTGGCCAGATCGTACTGTAACGGGTGGTGTGTGGACCCAAGTGCAGTACGACCAGGAGACAGAGTAATGTTCTGGAGCTTCATTCAAAGCGTATCAAACAGCAGACAGACAGGCAGGAGATAACTCACGGGGAATGACAGTAAGTGCACCTACTTATTTTAAATTGATCAAAGCATACATTTCTCCCTCCTCTGGAAGAGAATGACAAATGTTTTCATTTACACATAAATTATGTGAGCAGATGCATAAGAGAGGTGTCACAACTCAAAGAGAAACGTTACAGCTGTGACAACACCAGAGGTTAAAAGAACCATACAACCTTAGAAACAATAAATGAGTGTAACAGATTCTGATCATGAATGAACATTTCACTGACGTCCAAAGCACAACAGTAGTTTGCTGATTTATGATGTCAACAGAGTTTTGAATATGTCATAAAGCTTATGTAAATGCCTTCTGAGGTGGTTCAGGGATCTGACCAGGATGCTTCCTGGACACCTTGCTTTTAAGGTTTTCCAGTCATGTCCAACTGGTGGGAGGCCCTCTTGTAGGCCCAGAACAAGCTGGAGAGATTAAAGATGTCATCTGGCAGGGGAACGCCTAGGGGTTCCCCAGGAAGGGCTAAAAAGCGTTACTTGGTAGAGGGATGTCTGGTACAACCTCCTAGGTCCGCTACCTTGCCCCGGATAAGCAGAAGCTGATGGATGGATGGATGCCCCAATGTGAAGCAACAATAACTTCCAAAAATGGCATATCAACATTACGTTTGATTTTAGTGATAGCCAAGTTCTCAAAATGTCTCAAAATGTCAGACAGGTAGAGAGCCTGAAACCAGGATCAAACTACAAAAAAGTTAATGGTGGCATGCAGCGCATTGACTGGTTGGGAAGACTAGAGAGGTCCTATATACATGCAAGCCCATTAACCGTCAGCTTTATGCTGCCTACAGCTTATTATTTTAGTTGGACAAATGCAGAATATAACTTTACTTCCACTCAATGCATTCACTTCCCGTGAGTGTGTCCGCACTATCATGAACTCTGGTGGCCTGAAATGCATGCAACACAAAATATTCACAAACTCAAATCTATTCAAGTTCTGCAACCTGGGTATGCTGAGGCAACTTTCACTCGTCCTACATAATAGTGAACCGGATCGGTTTGCACATGGATTGAGAAGAACAATCAAATAGGTTAACTGGGATGTACGCATGGATTTTAACAACAGACAGTTTAGTAATCATTTTCCCCGCTCCACGTCAAGTAAGTAACTTCCTTCCAGTGATTTCCCCACACTTACACATTTCTGCGATTAACTTATAAGGGCCAAGTTGTATTAAATATGAATCATCTCCTGGCATCAGTTTTCAGAATATAAAAGGATTACAAAACAACCTGTAGCTAATATGAGACCTGTAAGGCTAGCAGGGTGCCCATGTCACGCTCCCTTTCAGTTGGACCCCCTAGCAAGTTCAACCAGCCTTGAGCAACACTTTTTGACAGCTTCCCATTTGCTAACAAACAAATCCATGCTGTGTCGAAATCAGCCACAGTTATTTCGAGAGTCATATGGGGAATGTGAGTTGAGTGTCTGTGGTTCAGTCTGAGCCCCCGCTCCACTCTGATCCAGCCCGATCCTGATCACCATCTGTACGCCGACGTCAATTGCAGAATGATTTTTCTTTGCCCGAGCAAAGTGCTGCTGCATATCCTGATCTCCATATTGATTAACGTGGAGGGGGTGCGCAGGTTGATTAAATGTGAGTGGCGTTGCAGCAACATTCTATCGAGCCAAGAGTAAAGGCAACTGGAGTGACTGTTTGAGTTGCTACAACAGCAATCAATGCAAAATAACGAGGGAGTATCTGTCATCTCGCTGCAAATGGATGGGATGGAGTGTGATGTGCAGGCGAATTAAGCGGCTGCTATAAGGCACTCGGGCTGTGTTTGAGGTTTAGTTGTGCATCAGTAATGAGTTAGTGGATTAAGAGAGGCAAGATTCTCTGACACTTTCAGGTTACCTGTGGAAAATGCCAAGAAAGATCACAAGGATTATAAAAGACAGCATGAGAAAAAAATGAGCTAGAGTACAAGGATCAAATATTTCATGCACTTACATATTCATGTATTCATAACTAACAATCTGGATGTCTTTAAGATTGCGAAAAAAAGGGAATCCAACCATGCTATTAAATTCTATTTTGTATCTGCCTCCTGGACTGCTTTTTATTAGCCCACTGCGTCAACAGCTCCTTGAGTTTTCTCAAATCTGCCTCTCAGTGGTTCACAAAGTGTGAAATCTGTGTTCTCACATTTCTGACAAATCATCTGACATCAAGACTGCAAAAAGAATTGGAGCTCTTGTTTCAGAGATGGTGTCTTTTTTTAACACAGCAGAACAGCCATGAAAAAATCATTTATGGATTTAAAACTGCAGGCCTTGCATGCTTTCAGTTAATCAGACTGATTATAACATATCAGTTTGATTTAAAATACAATTGAGTGCTGGGCCCCGTTCCCTGCTTGTGGATAAGTGAATTAGATTGATTTGATTGTTGATGATTTGACACATTTTATGAGTTCAGAGCAACAAGTCCTGAGCCCAAATCTGCAAAAAGGAACCTGCAAAAGAGAAAGATGGATCCATACATTCTATATTAGAAGAGGACATAGTCACCGTGACATCACTCTTTCGTTATTTCCGGGCTAACATTTCGAAGCCTCAAGTTTTGCATTTGACCCTCGCCATCAGGTTTTTTTGAGGCCAAAAGTGACAATATTTGGAGGAGAGGGTGGGGCTGGGGAAGAGCCAGGCACATTTAGCAGCTAATGCTAGCAAGGTAGCTAGCTTGGTTAGCAAGGCCGATTGTCTGATTGAAAGACGACCCTGCTCTACCACTGAGCCACAGTCGCCTCTATGTTTGTATTGAAGAAAACTTGAAACTAGCGATTGAGACCATAAACTCATATTTACAATTTTTACTGAGGGAATAAATCAAGTGAGAAGTAGAGTCATTTTCTCATAGAATTCTATACAACCAGAGGAGTCACCACCTGATGGACATTGGAGAGAATTCAAGATGGAGGTTGCCACTTGGGGGAATCCCATTTGTTAAATTATTTTGAAAGCAAATGACTGGCTTTCCCAAGGTTTCATGAGATTATCATTTTGAATGAGAACATGAAATTAACACATTTTTGGTGTCTTTATTGCAATAGAATTTTCTAAATATGGAGTTACCTGTACCTATACATGATACAATATACAACAGAGTATTAATATTAGTATGTACACTTAAAAAAGACATGACCTCAACTGAAAGAACATCCGAACATGTAGCATTTGAACCTTCCGATATCCTATCGGTGCCTCCCTTAAATCAACATCTGCCAACTAGGGCAAAGATGCTTATTGCAGATATGTGATCTGTTCAGCACGCTCCAGTTTGCATGTGCTGCTGCTGGAGGAGCCACACATTTTAAAGAAGCTGACTGAGGCTGAAACAGCAGATGAGGGAAAAAATGGAACCAGATAGAGTGCAGAAAGCAGAACTCCATTCTTGCCTCTTTACTTAATAATAAATAATAATGGATTTTATTTATATAGCACACTTTAAAATACAAAGAAATCTCAAGGTGCTGCACAGGGTAAAACAATCACAATAATCAAATATAATAATAAAACGCTAAAGACGAACAAAAAAGTAAAATAGAAATTTAAATAAATTATTTAATTTAATCATAATGAAATCCAAGAATATATATATTAAAACTGAACAACCACCCAAAACAAGCAATCTAAACTACACAAAGCCAAGATCTTAGGGGAAGGCAGAGAGGAACAGGTGAGTTTTAAGATTAGATTTAAAAGCGGTGAGGGAGTCCAAGGCCCTGATCTTCTCCGGGAGCTTATTCCACAGGCGTGGCCCCAGTGAAGAGAAGGCACGATCTCCCATGGTAGCCAGCTTTGTCCGGGGAACCGCAAGGATGTTGGAATTGCCTGACCTAAGTGTCCTGGTAAGAACCTGGGCGGCACTGTTTTGGACATATTGTAACCTCTGGATGGTTTTGGCTGGTAGACCTGCGAGCAGAGAGTTACAGTAGTCAATCCGAGAGCTGATAAATGCGTGCACCAACTTTTCTGCATTACGTTTGGGTAGTGAGGGTCTTAGCCTTGAGATGTTTCTCAGGTGGTAAAATGATGTTTGGCAGACAGATTTGATGTGCACATCAAAGGACAATGATGAGTCCAGCTTGACGCCCAGGTTTGTGACCAGTGAGGAAAGAGGAATGGGGTGGCCATTGATGGTGATGTGGGTGAGACCGGCCTTTTTTGTCTGATGGGGGGTGCCAATGAGAATGGCTTCTGACTTGCTGCCATTTAGCTGTAGTGAGTTGCTGCTCATCCAGTGCTGGATGTCATCCAGGCATTTGGTAGCCCGGGATAGTGCCAGGTGTTTGTCAGGGTTGGTTTGCAGGTAAATTTGTGTATCGTCAGCATACGAGTGGAATTTGATATTATGGCTCCGTAGTATTTTTCCCAGGGGCAGCATGTATATTAAGAAGAGCAGGGGCCCCAGGACTGACCCCTGGGGGACACCGGAGGTAACGCATCTGATGCTGGAGGTGACATATTCCTGCCGTCCTGTGAGGTAGGAATGAAAGAAGTCCAGGGCAGTGCCTTTGATTCCCACCTCCCCCACCAAACTGGGGGATCCTGAGTCTGCCGCCCTTAGGAGGTCATTTACCACCCTCACCAGAGCAGTTTCAGTGCTGTGGAAAGGTCTGAAACCGGACTGGAAGGTTTCATAGAGCTGGTGGGAGTGGAGATGGTCGTGTAGCTGGGCGGTGACAAAGACTTTCGCTAAGAAAGGCAGGTTTGAGATGGGGCGGTAGTTGGAGAGGACCTCAGGATCCAGATTGTGCTTTTTAAGCACAGGTTTGATGGCTGCCAGTTTGAGGGAGGGGGCTACTTTACCAGTAGACAGGGACCTGTTTATTATGTATGTTGCACTGGGGACAATGGCTGTGAGACATGCTTTCAATAGTGATGTGGGGATGGGGTCCAAAGAGCTGGTGGAGGAGTTCATTTTTAAAACAATGCTGGAGAGCTCAGCTTGAGTGACCTCAGCAAAGTGATCGAGGGCTATGTCATCATGGGGGGCATGATCAAGGGGAGGGTCAGGTTGGTTGGGGGTGAGGTTGTGCCTGATGTTTTCGACCTTTGTTTTAAAGAAGTCCATGAAGCGGTTGCAGTCATCAGAAGAGGGAGTAGTGGTGGAGGAGCTACAGGGCTTAAGCATCTGATTTATGGTAGAGAACAGGTGTCTGGGATTTCTATGGCCAGAGTCAATGACAGTCTAACAATGTCAGTAGTACTTGCTCTTCAAAAGTGAAGTTACTGTTAAAAATCACCCTGAGCTTTCTGCTCAGTGACTTTGCACAGAAGTGTGCACACTACTACTGCTAAAATGATTTCAAATCCAAAATCTGCTGTGAAAGTGTAATCCCTCCTCTGTTTTCTAGCGAGGAAGCTGCACTAAATCACAGAAAAACTACATCAGATGATTTGTCTCTTGGCAACCTCAGAATCCTTTAATGCTACATTTAGGGTTTTTTTCACACTTGGTCCCTTTTCAGCCCTCCAAATGAACTCAGAGCTATTAGTCAGTGTTTTTGCGTGGTTTCCTTCAAGTCCGCGTTGTGGTTCGCTTAACCCATGCATTGAGAACACAAAGCGCTCCAGGGTTTCTTTGCCCTTTGCTGGCTTTCTTGGCTGAGCAATGTAGGATGCTTCAAAAAAACAAACACTGAACCATGGCCGTTAGCGGACGAGGAGTAGTTTGGCCCGAGGAAGAAATGACTGCACTTGAAGAACATCAACCCACAAAAACATTATGGTTTTCCTACTATTTTGTCTTCATATTAAAGCTAAGGCTTCATTAGGGGCGCATTAAAGTCAAAGTAAAAAAACAAAATCAAAAGTACTTCACCACACGCAATAATATGAAAGAAAGCAGGGATAGCTCTGCAATTAAAGGGCCATGAAGGTATGGTAGCACTTTATTCATTCTTTCTCTCTCACTCCAAATGTATTCAAACTACTTAAATTAGCATGAAGTACAATTGATTATATGATGATTGTGGGATGTTAAAAGTATTAAATTAATATTAAGTAGTTAATAGCAGTAAGCTATTATTAATTCATAACAGCTCTCCCAACTCACCCACCTGTTTTTCCATTCTTAAGCTTATACTAACCCTAGGGAAGCCTGGCATTGTAAATTTGTGGGACCTGGCATAACCCATGAATATGAGATATGAGTTTAAAGACTATTATTGTGGAGGTTGGTTTATCGAGTTTCGTCGGCTACACACGTCTTTTTGAGCTCACAATGCATCTACACATTTCAGTCAATGTCAACAAAAGCTGGACCATATTAGCTTTGGAAAGACAGATGTTATATTGTGTTGGCATGCATCAGATTGAACAGGTGTATGACTACCTGTCCGGATGTTGAAGGATGGGGGGTGTGGTACCCAGAATCTATGGTCTTTTTGTGTGCAGAGAAATATATTTCTTCCTCTTGTTTTAAAGGTTTCTCTACGGCTGTTGAATCCCTCGTTCTTTGACTGGTAAACTTGATCATTACTGCTGTTTTACACAGCTGAAACTGTTTCTTCTCAGCTGCTGGAAATATCTTGTGATGACATCACACCATCTGTTTTGTTAGTAATCTGTGGCAATGAGAAAAATCCAGCACTAAACAACAACACAGAACCAGGAAATGTGAGGTACATAGCCAGTAGGTGTTTTTAACAGCGCCTGAGTGTTAAGGTGAGATTTTTGTCTTTCAAAGCACAGCTGTCTCAGGCCCTGAGCTCTACTGCAGATCTTTGTTTCTGTACGAAATGAGAGAAACAGGACAAACTGCTCCACTGTCTAAACTAAAGGTGTTTAAGGCTTGTTGAATATTATTACTTTTTCAGTATTATAATCATATTGTTATCCTCAACTATTAATGGTTGCCAGTATGTTGTTCCTGATACATACAAGAAGTGACATGTTATGCTAATTTTCAGGTTTATACTTTTATTTGGGGTTTCTACGAGAACATGTTTACATGCTTTAACTTAAAAAAATACATAATTTTTTTGTACTGCCCATTGCTTTGGCAGCTGCTTTTACCCCTCTGTCTGAAACGCTCAGTTTTAGCGCCTGTCTCTTTAAGGCCTCTCTACTGAATGCCAAGTCTGCTTATGATTGGTGTTTCTAGTCTTCTACATCTGCTCTGCCGGTGTCATTGCAGTCGGGGAAACACTGTAACTGAGTTTAGCTGCACTTTACCATGAAAAACGCTGCAATAACCGCTTCTGAACCACAAACTTTACAACTACACATGTTCCAATGGGACTATGATCCAAAATCGGGGAGAAATCTACAACAGGTTTAAAAGATTTTGGGGCATTTGGCTCTATTAAATATGGTTGTCTGTAAACCGTAAAAATGTAAACCCTCTGTTTTATGTTTGTTTTTACCAGGGTTAGTATGATAAACAAAATAAGCAGTGAAAAATATTGTAAGTAAACTGAAATAAAATTGTAATGATATCCTTTAAGAAAAACAATAATAAACTGAAAACATATTACCTGGTTAAAAAAATTCCAAACCAAACAAGTTTGTTTATTGTGCATTGACAATCAAATAAGTCCTTGTAGTGACCACTCACTAGCAGGACAATATTGGTTAGAATTCACAGCGAGCTAGCCTTGTTGACGTTATATTTACTTGTTAGGTTTATTCAACTACATTACCCATGACCGTTAGCGGGTTGATGAGGTTAATGATGTGGGACGGGGGGGCGCGTGTTGTGTTAGGAGAGTGAATGCAGAGTGTGAAATAAAGCCGACGTTTATTTACTCCGTCCACAAAAAGCCTTTCTCAGCCCTTTTGTTTCCCACACTCCTACATTGGTGACCCCGATTTTCTCTGGACGTTTCCAGAGTTGACTGAACATGGCAACAAACGCAGTTTCTCTCAAGTTGCACGAGTTTTGGGAACAGAATGCAAACGCATGGTTTGCTCAGGCGGAGGCGCAGTTCGCCCTCAGGGAGATTACCGCAGACAACACCAAATACTACTATGTAGTGGCGGCTCTTACCAGCTCAACTGCGGGGAGGGTGGTGAGTCTGATTGAAAATCCACCAGCAGACAACAAGTATGCCACCTTAAAAGCACACCTGAAAGAGACGTTTGGACTGTCCGAATCTGAGCGTGCTCGCCAGCTCCTTTCCCTCCCTGGGCTCGGTGACTCGAAGCCCTCTGAACTGATGGACCACATGTTGGCTCTGCTTGGTGACCACCAGCCATGTTTCCTGTTTAAGGAACTTTTCCTGCAACAGCTCCCAGACCAGATTCGTTTGGCCGTGACCAATTCTGTCAAGACTGAGTTTCGCCAGTTGGCCAGGGAGGCGGATACATTTTTCTCGGCCGGGAAAAAGTGTTTTGCAGCGACGCCCGCCACCACCCCCAACGCCGCCATTGCTGAGTGTGTGCCACAACCTTTCTCCGTCTCCGCCACCGCTGTGGCCCGCCATGCGAAGCCATCAGGGTTGTGTTTTTATCACGCTAGGTTCGGTAACAAAGCCAAAAAGTGCCTGCCACCATGCAACTTCAGTGCATCGGGAAACGCACTGGCCGCCACTCGCTAGCAGCCGTGAGTGTCGGCCATCCTGCAGGCTTGCTGTACGTCACCGACTCCCTCTCCGGCCGCCGGTTCCTGTGCGACACGGGTGCCCAGGTGAGCGTGCTGCCTGCATCGGCTATGGATGTCTGTCGGGCGAAACAGGGCCCCGCCCTCGAGGCTGCCAATGGCAGCGCTATCCCCACTTTCGGCACGCGTACCGTGCCGTTGTGTTTTGCTGACCAGCGTTTCACCTGGGATTTTGTTTTGGCCAAGGTGTCCACTCCCCTCCTAGGCGCTGACTTCCTCTGTGCCAACAGTCTCCTGGTGGATGTGGGAAACCGTCGGCTCATCAACGCTGAGACGTTCGGCTCCTTGTCATGTGAGCATCTATTTTTTCAAAAGTGGATCTGGTGCGGGGCTACCACCAGGTGCCGGTTAGTCCGCAAGACATCTCCAAGATGGCGGTTATAACTCCATTCGGGCTTTTTGAGTTTTTACGGATGCCGTTCGGCCTCAAGAATGCTGCACAGACCTTCCAGCGTCTGATGGACGTCGTGCTGCGTGACTTATCTTTTGTGTTTGTTTACTTGGACGACATCCTGGTAGCCAGCACATCCAAGGCAGAGCCGTCCGGTGCCTGCTCGTCGCCTGCCTGCTGTTTCCCCCCTGCCTCGGCCCCCTGTGCCTGCTTGGGAGCCCCGGAATCGTTTTGGGCGGGTCATTAGGGTCCCTGGTCGTTTTTTGGGCTAGTTCTTGTGAACTCTGGGGGGACGTGTGTAGTGACCACTCACTAGCAGGACAATATTGGTTAGAATTCACAGCGAGCTAGCCTTGTTGACGTTATATTTACTTGTTAGGTTTATTCAACTACATTACCCATGACCGTTAGCGGGTTGATGAGGTTAATGATGTGGGACGGGGGGGCGCGTGTTGTGTTAGGAGAGCGAATGCAGAGTGTGAAATAAAGCCGACGTTTATTTACTCCGTCCACAAAAAGCCTTTCTCAGCCCTTTTGTTTCCCACACTCCTACATCCTACTTTTTAGGATATTACAAATACCTTTTGAGGGCTATGTAAAAGTATGTTTTCTCATTAGTTTACATCTGTATACTGTTTCTTAGAGTTAAAAAATTAAAAAGAGCAGCTGTGGGATGTGTTTAATAATTTAAGATTCATGTTTGAATTTATTCTCCACAACTTCTGCCTCACTTTATTTAGATAGACAACACTATCTGCACAGGTTTTAAACCAAAGACTTTCAAGTCTTAATTGTTTGTCAATTTATATATCCATTATGGAGGGAAATGACTAAAGGAATAAATCGTTTTTTAATTGCTATAATGCTGCTAGACTACAGCTTTTAAAGCTGCACTACCCCAACAATAATAATAATAAATAACAATAATAACAATAATGCTGTCCTCATTATGTAAGCTGTAGCAGTGATCACAACATCCAAATCTTTGCAGTCTGTCAAGCATGTGGGCCAGCAGATCAATGGGAATCAGAGTCTGTGAGTCTTACCATTGCCCTGAGCATCCTGTGATAAAAGAGGGCAAGTCTATCTAGTGATGGATATAGATTTTGAAAAAAAAAAAATCTTCTTTAATCTCAAACCCATTTTATGTCTTATTGCATATATGACATGCAAAAGACAAGTGGATGTTTCAGTTGAAGCCAGATGTGTCTGATCAGGGTAAATGTTTTGCTCGAATAGGAAATCTTGAAGATATTCTGGGCTTCAGGAGAGAGCAGTGCAAGAAATGTAATGTGTAATTCCTAGTTGACCTACTGTATGAGACGTTCTGATGTACCATAGCCATTTGCTAAGCGTTGCCCTACCCTGCTACTCTGTGAAGATATCAGCGCTACCGTACATTCGGAATGCAACGTGTCATACTCAGAAAACCCAGCCCACCGGAGGGGAAAACTAGCCACGCTACAATATGCAACCAAGGGATCAAACGCTAACAAAATGCCAATTATAAGTCAATGGAGGGTAATTATTTTTTTTCCCCCGCCAGTTTGGGCGGGACTTAATGCGCCTTTATATCTACGGAGCCCACACTGTCACTAACAATAAATATGATCACATTTTTGGAAAAAACCAACAAGACTCTTCTGTAAAGCTGCGTGAGTCTTAATGCGCTGTTGTGGGTATTAAAAAGCAAAAGCAGTGGGCCGCCCAGGTGGCTCACCTGGTAAAGTGGGCACCCCAAGGACTTACAGCAGTGACCGGGGGTTCTTATTAGACCCACGTCCCTTCTAGGCTATCTTTCCTATCTATTTTAGACATTATCATCTAGTATAATTTAGTACCTTCAGTAGCCAGTTTAGGATAGAGGTCCCAACGCTAGTAAATGATGTGCTAATTCACTCAGTTAATGTTAGCTCAAAAGGTTTTTATATAGAAACGTATATCTCCTTCCAACACTATTACACAATGTTTAACCATGACAAGCTCCAAATCCACAAAACTGGCCTGAAAATGAAGAAAAACTGCCACAAATGTATGAGAGTTCATAGAGCAGAGCCGTATAGTTGTTGTACCCTGGTCAGAGCGTTCAAGGGCTCGACTTAGCAAAGGGTCAATTCCAACGCCTGGTTTAGGATGCGTGTACAGCAGAGGAAGCCTGAGTGAGAAATCACAGATTCAAATATCATAGAATGGAGGCTAGATTATGGCATAGAAATCTAAAGAGGGGCCATAATCTGTTCAGGGACAGTAGCAAGCCTGAAGTATTTTTTACAATTAACCATTAAGCAAACAGTTAATCCAATAACAATTTAAATAATAAGAAGGGTGTGAAATTAAAAGCTACAAGCGTCACAGCCCACTGGAAATGTCAAAGTTTGAGTGTGCTCTCTTCAAACCCTTCATTATATATTCCCTTTTCACTGAGGTGCTCTCACTACAGAACAAACACACAAGGCTGTAGGACCAAAGGGCCCAAACACATACTTCTCAGTCCACTCACCGTTAAATTGCCTGTTTTCATTGTCTGTTTTGCTTTTTGTTAGAGTGAAGCATTCAGGTTGTTCTAGTAGGAAACCCAGCCGTCCAGACAAAGTGGTGGATCACAAGCTTTGCTGTTCATGGTGACTGTGTCCCTACATTAAACAACCGGACAACAGTAACAGCACTGTATTCTAAAATGAATAATTAAAGCTGCATTTCTCTTTTTTTTTTACATTGCCAGAAAGGAAGGATCTGACATCTATATGGCAAATGTGTTGGCAAAACAGTTGCTCATTTACACATCTAGCTCCAACACGTTCTCACTCTGAACTCGTCAAATATGGCAGCATGGTTGGTGATCTAATGCTTCAAACAATGACACGATAAGTATCAGTTTTGCACAAGAGGTGGGAGCTAAGTATAACCGAATGCTGAAGAGGATTTCTTTAGGCAACCAAATGGTTAAAGTTCTAAGATGAAAACACAGACAACTACCAAACCTTTCAATCACAAGGTAGCCCCGCCCTAAAGCATACCCATACTTTATTGTCTATTTTACTCTAAATGGACCATAATTTACGATATGAACATAATGCTGTATTGAAGAAAACTTGAAACTAAAGATTGAGACCATAAACTCACAACAATTTACAATGTTTATTGATGTAATAAATTGAGAGAGAAGTAGAGTCATTTTCTCATAGACTTCTATACAACAAGAGGAGTCGACTCTTGATGGTCAGTAGAGAGAATGCAAGTTTAAGAAACTTCCGCATTTGCTTAACTTTTCAGACCCGGAGGTTGTTGTCTGACCAAGCCCTGCCTGCTTCAGTATTATCTGCAAACACAATTGTTCACTGCTCTAAACTCTTTCAGACTTGGGTTGGGATCTTGTATTTTGCTAACTTTAAAAAGTACTCTGACAATCTTGGGACATCATCTGCACAGAGCAACTCTCTGATCAGGTTCAAATCTTTCACTGCCATATATTTCATCCCGCTATAAATTTCTCAGTTCTGTTGACACCCACACAGCGGCTCAAACAGCCGGGGCTGACACTTTGACAGGGCGAACTTCAACCCTTTGTGGCGTTGTGAGCGGTCAGATCCAGGGCAGTTACATACTGCTCCCTGTGGAATTCAAAACCAATCCCCACATGGCAGCTTGACGAATCACCCATCAATACCCACCTTTGTAATTTGCACCAATGTGGAGCAAAGGACAAGTTTAACTATGGCAGAGAGGGAGGTTATAGCCCTGCACCCCCCGGCTGGGGGGTCAGTATCTGATGACCCAAAGGAGCGGTCGTGGTGCGTCCGTCCTGTCCATCAGCGCTTCAGACGGCCATGCTGAGCAACGTAATACATCCCTAAGAGCTGCTGCTGCTGCTGATTCATCGGAGAAGATTCACAGGACGCCGGTATCGATCTGTGACCCAGGCTTGTGCCCAAGAATATCATTCCCACCCATCAGGCGACAGTGAGACGACACCGGGCTCAGCAGCACCGCACGGAGAAGCACTTTGATGAGTGGATCTTTTAAACATATGCTGGTATTAAAGTCAGCTGCAGCTGTACACCAACACCTGCAGTGAATAGAACATTCTGTCTTTTGACGTGATGAGTTGTTTTGTTCAACAATACACTGCACATAAACAACAACAGCAGCATATTGCTGCTTTTTACAATGTATTTAAATTTAAAGAACAATACCAGTGTTTTTTTTTAATGTTAGAACCTGAACCACAAATCATCCAAGCCATCCATTTTCATTGTTTATGTTTATTTAAGAAGGGACAATGCACATTAAATCACGTGAGCCATCGTGTAAATGTGCCACTGCATTTCATAAAGATTAAACATAGCGATAATGCAGAGTTACAACACTCCTATATGTTGTGTGAATGGAGGAAAACCCCAAAGATCAAACAGAATAACAAATGATCATTAAAAAGGGTAATGTAAAGAATTTGTAATTGCTGTAGATTGATCACATAAACAATTAAAGGCCACAAGTTGCCACAGCCGCCTTCCCTTCCGTCAGACAGCCCTTTCTGATGGGGAACTGAAGCCCTTATATCGCTCTCTTCAAAGCCACTAGACTCCATTGATTAATTTTAGCTTGATAAGCTTACATCGGTTACCTACGTCACTGCTTTTTACAAACGGATAAGTGGGAGTTTCCATTTGATAAACCCATCAAAAGATCGCAGACAGACACGCCCTTTAATGTTGCAGGTTCATGACATTAGTGTGGTCAACCAGGTACATTTTGCATACATACTAATATGTAGTATGACCCTACACTCATACACCATAAGGGCTGCAACTTCTGACCTTTTTCCACAACACATCAATCAATATGACATATAATACATCCTGTCAATCAATCATTTGGTCTACAAATTGTCAGACAGACATACTGCAAAGCATTACTACGAACAACACGCCAAAAGAAAAGGATTAGGGTTAGGCAGTTATAAACGTGTTAAATTGATGCGAATGTCCTTCATAAAGGAAATATGCCTCCTACCGAGTTTCATTAAAAGGGTTACCTAAGGTTCACCACACCTCAGTAATCTCTTTTAATCTCTTTTAAATCACTTCTTAAAACCCATTTTTACCGACTGGCTTTTATGTGATGTCGTCACTTTAATGTTTTATTTTGCAAAATGATTCTATATATTTTATTAATGTTTCTTTTAGTTCATTTCTATCGTATTGATTGTTTTTACTGTGTTAAATATCATACGTGTTTATGTGGGTTTGGGCCTCATTGTTGATTCTTTTTCTGCTTTGTCTGTCAAAGCACTTTGTAAACTCTGTTTTTAAAGGTGCTATATCAATAAAGTTATTATTATTTGTATTACTGGGCTCAGAATGGCTCTCTGCAAGTAAAACATTGGAGAGACAACTGCAATTTACATCTTCTTCCTTTGAGCTGCTGATAATCAAGTCCAGTCTGGGAAAGAAGGAAGTACATGAAATCTGTTTTTATTCCTTTGATACCTGCACTCAAAAGAGCTTTTTAATGCTTTTGGATGTGAATAAAGGGATCACAGTTTGGTCAAGGAACCATATTTATCAGATTTCTGGGATTATACCTAAGAAAAACTCTAAAGAGCCAACAGTCAATAACACAGTGTGTTTATCAGGCAACTTTTTGTAAAAGTAACCTTTAAGAGCAAGTCTGAAGTGAACTAGCGTTGGATTAGAGAGACAACGTGTACGACCAGATTGTTTCACAAGTAGCCAGTCTTTAAGCTAATTATAAAACCAGATACAAACGAAAACCAGAGTGCCTCCAATGACTTGTTCCGTTGATAGAGATCTCTAGTAAAGTGACTTGTTGCTCATGTGATTCATTGATCAGTCAAGTCCACGTCAAACCACGGGTGGTTTTGTTGCCTAAACCTAACCACTGTGAAGGCTGAAGTTTATTTAAACAGACACTATATGTAACAAATGCATATTGACACGCCATCCCTGGTACGTCCAAGGCCAACGCTAGAGGGGTACGCATAGATTCATAGATTGAAGCTTAGGGCCATTGATCAAGCTGTGGTAATTGATGCATTGGGGGGAGAATGTGCCGGAGTAATTTCATGTATGCTCAAAGAGGAAGAGGCACAAAGACAGGACACCATATTTCAAGTGTTGTTTTTCGGTTTGTTCATGTTTTTTCCCACCTTGAATATCTCAAGAAGCAATTAACAAATGAAGCAACAAGCCTCCAACTGCTGAAATAAGTGTGAAATTACTAGAAATTGGTTGAAATGGAAGCAATGGAAACAATTAAAATAGATAATGAAGGAAAGTCTACAGATTTGGTAAAGGAGGTGCATCAGAGTACATCAGAGAAAACTGTAGAAACGCAAAACAAATCATCTTTATCTTCCATTTGCATTATTTTCATAATACAAGCATTTTTGTTTACTTAATTTACTAAATATTTGTTTGATGTGTTGTTCAGTCTAAATGTAATGGCTAATCTAGGAACATACAGTGCTACTCTTAACCAAGTTAAGTGTCCTCCTAGATTTCTTCATTAATGATCATATTGCCTCTTTCTAGCAACTGCAGCAGACATTTCACTGACCAAATTAGCATTTCTTTCATTTTCTACAGTTATCACACATTCGTTGGTCTCGTGTTCCACAGCTGGAGAAGAAACCTCACCATGCTGCTTTAAATAAAGGTGATAAAGGTACTGTGTCTAATTTTAGCCCATATTCCAAGTCATTTAGGGAAGACTGGCAGAAAGAATTGGGACTAACCAACATTGGTATATGAAAATGGGTGAAATGGCTATGTTTAATGAGATGCTCGTAGTGAAGAACTTGCAGGGAATTATTGCTTTCATTTAGACTTTCTCCCTTTTCTTTTTTTGTTGAAATTGTGTTAAAAGTTGCGCTGCAAAACTTTAAAATCAATCTTGTGTTTACAGGTTGTTGTGACACCCCAATGTGGCCAATAAAACAATTCAGTCAGGTTTTAATTTACATGTTCATGTTAAATATATCCTTTTATTCTTGAATTAATTCCAACATTTATTTTTAGCGGATGGATATAGACCATTTTCTTTATTGAGATTATTTAGTATAGACTTTATTGTTACATTTGTTGCCATCTCGTTGAAAACCAAAGGGGCAGACAAAGAAAATGATCCGTCTGCTGATTAAATGGATCTCTAATACACCAGCATTCATTACATCCCATTACATAACGAAGTTCAGGAATGGCACAGTTGTGTCAGCAACAAGGGAGTCTTCTTCACAGTCAGACATAAACTGAGATGAGGGTTTCTTCCCCCGTCTTCCTCCTTGTTCTCTAACATCTAAGGCACTCGAAGCCCTTCCTGAAGAGCGTCAGATTGCCCTTCAGTTAAAAACATGTAGCTGTTCATCAGCAATGTCAGCTTTGGCTTCACTACCTGCTAGCTACAGCGCAACAACTCACAATTGTCATGGGGCTTTCTGTTTCCTTTATCTGATTCAGAGGAAGGAGATGTAGCACTGACAGGGCTCTGAACACTCATCTACAATGCTCCAAATACAACAAAGGTGTGACAGCCGGGATTTACCACATCTTTCTACACTTGATCTTAGCCAAAAGGCCGAGAAGCGATAATTTACAACATCTTTCAAATAAATGTTTAGCTGATTGAGAGCTTAAAGGAATGTTTAATGCGAGGAAAAGTGGAAATGGATAAAAGATGTAAGAGATTTCAAAGTTATTTCAGATAGTAATATTTCCGTCAACGTTGTGACACTGCATCACTAGTAAGCACTTCAACCAGGATGGATTTTTAACTGCCTATCTGACTCTAAGGGGCCCCGATATCCCTAGGTTCACTATGAACCACCTTTGTTCATTCCAATTAATTGTAGCTTTATTTGGGAATGCACTTCCAAGGCACAACATAAGGGTTCTAAGGTGAGTTAGGCTTTCCTGGCTTAATATATAAGGCCATGTCTTGATGCAAATCCTCCATACTTAATGAAAAAACAGGTCAATTGTCACATTTCTTATCCAGCACCCCCACATCAGCAGGATAACGCTGTTAGTCAGCATTACATGACAGGAAAATCAATACGGAAACATCTGTCCTTCAATTTAGCAAGTTTATTTGTTTTAGTCAGCTATTGGCCTAGCATTAGCATGTTATGGAACTATCCCAGAAGACGCTATCAATCATGTGACTTAAAGTTTGCTTCGTCAAAATGTATTCAGCATAACCATTTGTGCAAATGAGTCCTGGCTTTATTCAATACAAACTATCAATTTTAAAAAAGTAGGTTTTTGAAGTCTATTCACGGTTTCCGACCTGCATGTTGCAAACTTAAATCAGGTTCTCTGAAACCAAACGGAGATGGGTTCACAGAACCACGGGTGGGGCATTCACTATTCTTATGTCATCTCATCTGTTTCATACGCTCAACAATACAGGGATCAACCACCGCACCTTGTTATTTTTTCTTTTACTAGAAGTAATAAAAAGAAAACGTACAAACAAAAAATAGGGCATGTTGATCCGAGGGCACACATCCAGCAGAGCACAGCGCTTTGTGCCGACTGTGATCATTCTCAGCACCCTGCATTATTCAGCTCCATGAACGGGTTTCTCCTTTCCTGATATCCTTTGAACGAGCGGCGTTTTGTTTACATCAGACTGGAGTAAATGTTTGAAGTCCCTCAGAGCGCCGTCAAACCGAGCTGCCTAATCTGTTATTCAGGTCTGTGTTTGGGCTCCAGTGGTTGAGGTCTTAATAACAGAGACCCATCTTTGATGAGAGCAACGCCATAATAGAGTGCGACTGTGTTCAAGTCTGTACGCAGAACTGCTCATAAGAAAAGCCTCTCTCACAATACACTAATAAAATATATTACATTTATATGCATATTGGACGCCGGTGGTGATAGCACACCGCCAGCAGGTATTAGGAAACAAGCACATCTTAATGAAATACCTTCTGCTCGGTGACCACAGTAGCCGCTCACTATTCAGCACAATTGGGTCAATTCTGGTTTTTAATGTTTCTTGCTCACCTTTGACAAATTTGTTTAAAGGAGCAGAAAGAGTGTGCTGTTCTTTTTTCCTTCCAGCAGCCGATGCCTGCAGCCGAGGCTCTGGCAGGATTTGATGTGATGCCAGCGGGGGCACGGAGGAGAATTTAAACTGCAGAAACAACAACTGAGAACACGGAACTCTGCAAACTTAACAGATGCTGCTGCTATGTTACTGCCCAACCCTACCTGTCTCCCAAAAATCACATACCTGCCTGGAGCTCTTTAACTTAAGTTACGCATCATTTTTACTAAATAGTATGAAAGAAACGTTATCATCTATATATATATATATATATATATATATATATAGCTGCTTTTCTACGCATATGTTCTGATTAAAAGCCCTGAAGGGTTTTTGGTGGAGTATTTCTTTATACAAATTCAGTGAGGAGGTCTAAGGATGGAGAGCATTGTATTTGACTTGACACTATTTGTCATACAACTAATTTATAATTGTAAATATGCTTTTGGACAGAATATGTTTTTCATCAACATAATGATGAAAGTTTGTATTGAACGTATCCAAACACAAATCTTTATACGGATAATGGCCGAAAAAATCTCTTTGTGTTTGATTTGATTTCCTATTATTATCCATTGCTATAAACTAATGCATTATTTATGTTCTTATGGTCAGTTTGCCCAGTGTGTTGCACGCTGGGCCAAAGCATCCAAGATTATTTTTCTTCTAAGAAAAATCTTTTGAACCTAAACTGTGGTACAAATTGCAAAAATATATGTGTGTATATACAGCTGCTTGTCTACTCATATGAAGGGTTTTATCTCTCTTATTTGTACCTGACTTTACTTTACTACAACTTATTTGCAGTAGTAAATCCTTTTTTTGGCCAGATTATGTTTTTTTATCAATTTAATGAGAAAAGTGAAACAAATGTTTTTTTCTGAAAAAAAAAATCCTTGTCAATGTGCGTGATAATTTTTCCTTATGATCCCCTGCTGGCAACTGATGCATGATCAATGGTTCTTGTGGTTCTGATCAGAAGACTCACCGTAACAACTGCTTCGGCGTACTGCTGTGTCTCTCACTGGTTTGGAGTCCACATAGAGGGCGTCGCTGCGGCTGCCAGCCCTTCTTTCTACTTAGTTTGCCTTTCAGAATGGCAAGAATGTTTCATTCCATTTCATTATAAACGTTATTGATATTTATTGTAGACAGAAAGAAAGTTAAGCAGTGTGTGCGCATTTGTAAATATTTCTAATAATTAACAATCAAAAGCAAGTTCTCTATTCATTTATGGAGCTGGCAAGTCACTACAAATATTTCAGAATAAAAGCCTTGTGTTAAGAAATGAAGATATTTTTGCTAAAGAAAGATGCCGGAAGATTATTATAATTTTTTTAGACACTAAGTCCCGCCCATTCCGGTAACATTATGTTCAGTAATCCATGGTCAAACACAAATATATATTTTTATCCCCTTTGAATTGTGCCTTGAATTTCACAAAGGGATGTTTAAAAGATAATTTTGTCAAGAAAGTCGAAGTTTTTTCGTAGATATTTCGCAGTGTCATTTAGTTTTGTGTGAAACTGCTCAATGTACGTCACCAACATGGCAGTAACCTTGGCTTGCTAGCTAGCTGGGTAACTTAGCTATGTTCCATGCAGATAATGTATAATTATCTTACCTGATGTGTTCTATCCAGTAACTCTTTATCAGCTAGGAAAAGAACCAACGAGTGAGACCCGTTGTTGGTGTGAGTACATCCTGTTACTAAACACACAGGCATCATAGCTTCAGGAAGAGATGTCACTTACACAACTTTTGGGTGTGACATCTTACTAAATATGTTCTTCAACAGGTTTACAACAAAATGAAACTTTCTTGACATGTAAATGTATCTTTTAAATTGATCATATGTATAATTCATGACACAATTCAAACAGGATCAAATCTTTTTTTTTCTCTCGTACTTGACTATCGTACATATTTTTTTTCTAAATATGGTCCCATGGTGGTAAACTGGAAATGGACGGGACATCGCCTCTCTAATATCTATGTTTTATGTTTGTGACATCTGACAACACATACAGACATTGAAACTGTAGTACAGTTGCTGGTATGATGTCATTATACTGTAAAAATATAATTTTCACTCAGTTTTTGGATGGGAACCACATGCATCAAAATAGGCAAATCCCTAAAATCTCATGGGCTGTGTGGTTTCTCTAAAGGGCCCATAGCAGTGTGCTGCCCCCAAGAGCGTCCTTTTGCCATGCAAGCCAGCGGAAATAAAGACTTTCAATGCGCCTTAACATTGGCACCTCAATAAAAAAGCTTGAGGTTCCACTCACTCCGGGAAAAGGCCTGGGCGTAAGAATAGTCGCTCTTCTTTGATCATAAAAAACTGTTGCTAGGCTGCAATCCATCCTCCTCCAAAACATATCTGACAGGAAATTAGTACCACATAAACATGTTGAGACAGGGTGGCACAGCCGTGTGATGCGACACACCGGAACAGAGTCATCCTCTGATTACATAAACGCTTCATGTTTTAGGCTAAATCTTTTTTGTGTGTTGAATGACGCCATGCTGGTGAAATGACTGGCCCGTCTATAGACAGGAGGGAGCTGACATCGCTGACAGTTTGGCTCTCACTTCAGTGCAGAGGAAGGCTCCTGAACGCTGAAAGATAAGTGGTGACCATATGAAGGAAATATCAGCCAGTTGCAGACAAGGTGCCAAATCCAACACATTTTTTACTTATCGGGCTAATTAACCTATCTGGAGCAAGGCTGCGGCTCTGTATCACCAACCATCTGCTGACGCGCTGTCTGTGCCATTACCGTCTCCTCCACCCACGTCTCAGCAGACACGCCGCCCATCAATCACAATCTGTTGCTCTTCGCTCGCTCTCTCATGATTAAGGCCTTCTGCACCATCACGGGCTAATTATTAATGAGGGGGACTTGCAAAAGGATATATGGCTTAGGACGGAGAGATGGCATCTGCTCATCCGCTGCCTCGTGCTACATTCAGGGAGGAGAGGAAGGATGGTGAATGTGAGTCTGCTGCATGAAACAAACTCTAATGTCATTGTGCAGCTGGTGGACGCTACAACATATTTTTACCACAGCTTGCAAGTTATGAATTTGACAACAAAACACTGTTCTGCTCTGCTTTTTCACTTGCTGCAGAACACTACAGAAAAACAGCATTCATCTCAGCGTAAAGAATAATTCTGGTTCATTAAAGCTTAATTTAATTTAATAGTTCTTAGATAGCAGATCAACTGAATGTTTATTAGTACCAGGAAATGCAGTTTACACCTGGTATTAATACATGTTTAATAAAATGAATTCCTTTTTTTCCCCAGAATGTGTTTTTAAATATTCAAATAAGGGCACTATTCAATGCTTTTTTTGGTGAAATTAGGGGAAATCTACAGAACCAAATTGACAAAGTAGTAAAATAAATTTGTAAAATAGATTGTTCAAAATAGAAGTATATTAAAGCATTTATGTTTAATCAAGTAAATCTTCCTCTCCCTTAGTTTCTGAGCTTCACATACAATAATTAAAGGTGCTAAATTTGAAATTCATTACGTTAATATAGCAGCAAACAACTCTGTATTATGTAAAGATAAAGTGGAGTCATTACTGCCTGATCAGAGAGTGATGTCACACTCCCTCTTTGTGTGTTGTAATCCAAGCTTCATACAAGCATGTGAGTCCCAGTGTGTGTTGCACAATGGCTAGCTAACGGCCGCCGCTCAGAACTGCGCTCATACTGCGCTCATACTGCGGTTGCAGTAGATAACCCCATCCCGACCCACAGCAGTGTTGCGTTAGCATAGAGTCCATTCTCCGGTTCCCCTGCAGGTAAACACTGTTTGTCTGCACTGATGCCGTTCTTTGCACAGGTGGGGCTTTTGGCACCGTTAGCTGCGAGCAGCTGGCTCAGCCTTCGCCATGTTAAGAGCCGTGAGGAGTCAATCCCTCAATCGTAGATTTACTCTGAATTTGTAAATTCAGCAGAAAGGTTTTGCACCAATGTGTACAAAATAAATGTTAAAAAATACTGAAATATATCATTATCACATACAAAAGTCTTAAACGTCATACAAGACCAAATGCAGCTTAGCATTAGCTCAGGCCGAGCCCTGAACTAGTAAGTTCATTAGCTGATTGGCAGCAGCTGTTGATGCAATATGGAACCACACCTCTATATGCAACCACATTCTACACACTGTGTCTTTAAGAAAACTATAAATTCAAATCGTTAGATTATTTACAGTATGTTGAAAGTCGGCAGAACACAAGAACAGTAGTTTATTTAGAATGAGGCATATGTTACCTTTAAATGTCGACAAACACTAGCTTCCTGTGCACAGATGGGGTCTTGATGACATAAGAAGCCAATGTTCACTAATTACATTTCAAGCTATTGCACATGTGCAAAGCCTCTTTGTTAAAAAAAAAAACACAACTGTGACTGGAGATTTAATTGGAACCTCCGTTTTCCCTACATAAGTTGACGTTTGTGAAGCATGCAAACACCTAAGACTTGTCTTGGATTCTCAGCACTCCCCCCGCTTAGCTCAGCGTGTAGTGTTTCTTTCCTTTCACCTTCCAAAACACATGCTGAGAAAGCTGGAGGAGGATACTCAGACATACATGAATCCTTTTTTCTGTACAGCATCTGTTGCTGTGTTTTGCGACGTACCGGCCTACATGTTTATATTTTCCCTTTTAACTGCAGATAAACAGCATGACAACCTGCCGGAATCGCCTTCTTTGCACCGCACCGATCACCGTGGCTATTCATGTATTACAGTCATGCTGAGGCAGGCTGGATTGTCCTTATGATGTCCATATACAAACAAATTGTCAAACACCTCCTTCATGTGCATCTGCACTTTGCATGAGGCAAAGGGAAGGTAACCAGCAGGCTGACAGAGACCGGTAAAAAGTAAAGGTATAAACTATGAAATATTCATGAAGTGCAAAGCCCTCAGCAGAGCCCCTTCACAGCCTGTTATGCTCCGGCGTAAAAGCATTCACAGGTCTCTAGGAAAGTCATGACACACGCCAGAAGCTCCAGACATCCCTGTAAACTAGCTTGTTCCACTGATTTTAAATGAGCATGTTGTCCTGCAGATTACATTAACCTACACACCTGCATGATATGGAAGATCTGAAATGCCGAAATAAAAACAAAACCAATGAATAAAGAAATTAAATAAAGAAATGCAATACCCATTGTTATAAGTGTCTCCTTTTTTTATTTCTGCGTTTAGTGTGTTATAGTAAAAGGCATACTATGCAGGAATTATCACTTACTGTTTATAAACACAACTGTATTGACATCTGTATTGTATTTGAAGCAATTACTACCACCTACTGTTAAGCTGAGATCGTACAGTTTTTCGCCAGTTTTCGCCATGGTCATGCAAATACTGCCACCTAGTGTTGAGTGTGGATGATGCCGTGTTTACATTATATATATGTGGCACATGTGACAGGAAGTAGGGATTTTTCCTTTTGCTGGTTTTGTGACAAGATGGCTCTGTTGTACTCGAATGACTGTGCAAAATTATCATTGGTCCTCTGAGTGGCAATGCCAGTGAGTATAATTTACTTTTACAGCTTTAAGAATATTTCTGAGGGCTTATTTTGTGAGTTTGTGGTAAGTAGAAAGACTTTCATGACATGTGCATCATGTTACTTATTGAATATGGGTAGATGACACAAGAATGCATGTTTCACATATTGAAATTTATTGATGATTTATTTAGATTTGCTAGCATGTTGAAATGAATATCCTAAATCAGAACACAGTATTCAAGTAAGGTGAATACTAGTATTTGCTTGTATAATTTTGCCTGTTTTGTTGTTTCATACTTCTCCATATTAAACCTGTGAAATACAACACTCTGCTCTGTTCCAGGAGGGATATGGGGAACGATCATTGGTCTCCTGGCTTAAAGATAGCTGTTTGTTGGACCCATCCACCTCAAAGTCTTCCAATCTTGTGGGATGTCTACAAATTACAGCGCACTATTTTTCGTAGGAATTGCTGCGAATGCCGGATGAGACCAGCCGGCCCTGGCTCGACATCACAAGAAGAACACGTCCCCTGAACGTTCAGGTCTGTTCGCCTGTGTTTTGCTCCGCTGTATTTGCCTTGTGTTTGGTGGTCTGTCTGCCATTTTCATAGCTTTCTCTTGGAAGCTTGCCTTCACAATATAGGGGCTGAAAGGCCGACACACAGAATTGTCCTGAACACAGCAAAATAGGAAGAAAATACGCAGAGGGGCGTAATTCATATCATATGGGAATGATGGTAGAGATGGACACAATTCCACGTCACGGGCTGATGATCGCAGTGTTTGTTGCGTCACAATTAAAACGTTGTTTTAAGGCACTTCCGTACTATTAAGTGCAAAGTGTCCCAGACGTAATTCCACCTTTGTAGTTTACATGAACACAAACTTTGATATGACATGGACGCAACATTAGTGCAACTGATGGAAGCCATGAGAGAAAGCCTTTCATGCTGAGGACACTACTACTGACTGAACATTTGTAATTGACTGTCTGTAGTTTTAATACATTGATTGCTCTGCAGGAAACTGTTAAAACACGTAGAGAAATCTTCTTGGCAGAATTATCAGTACATGTTGAAAGTTACAGTAACAGTGGTTTAATAGAGGGGGATAAGCTAATGCTAGTAAATGTGTGCTAGATCGATAGAAATGTACAATTACTGATGAAAGCTGAGGGATGGAAGGCACACTTTTAAAACTTACATTTACTGTAAGGACACAATATAACAAGGCATTATGTGATAACTAGAAACAATGTAATACATTTTTACTTCATTGAATAATAACACCCCCGTTTTGTATTAATCTGCCACATTTTGAAATAAACAGCCTGAACACAATATGTAATACATTTCACCTGCGTTTTCAAAATGAATTAATACATATTGTATTGGTTATAAGGAAATGTGGGTGTTGCAACCATACGCAATGTAACCATACATGCAAGAAAATGGAGGTCTTCATTTTTAGAAATTGTTGTCAACAACAATGTTTATCATCATGTTTTTCATTGGCCACAACGACATTGATTGTCACAGTATTCCTTAACATTTCAGTTGTGGGTGCATTTGTCCGTGAGTGAGTGCGTGGGCACCTCTTTGTCCGTCCAAGGCTAATCTCCATTGTGCTGCAGCGAACAGCACATTTCTGGTGCCTAGTTATGGCTGAATGCTCAAGGACCTCTCGTGGTTCCGGTGAGTCACACTCTCCAAAAACACCTTTTGTCTGTTGTATACTGCCACTGACTCCCCACTGACCCCTCACTCACTACTCTTTACAGTTTTCAGTGTGTTTGACTGACAGCTAACGGAACTACCAGAACTCAAACTGCTGCATACCCTCTCGGCCTCTGCCATTAGGCTCACTTATTTTGTTTTGGACGGTGTTTCTAGCAAACAGCTAACGGAACTACCAGCACACGCCGCTGTTCCTTACACAGCTCAGCCGCTGCTTCGCAGGCATACTGAGTTTAATTATGTTTTTGGCTTGATTGTATGACGTGTCTTATACGTCAACTTTATCGAGCTGATTGCTTGCAAACATCGCAGCTTGTTTTTCAGTTTGAATGAAGTGTGTTTTACTACACCTTACAGGCCATTGGAGCCTCGATGGCTCGAACGAGCCTCCAATTGTGGAATGTATTCAGGGCTGCACGGCGGTGTAGTGGTTAGCACTGTCGCCTCACAGCAAAAGGGGCCCGGGTTCAATTCCTGGGCTAGACAACCTTCTGTGTGGAGTTTGCATGTTCTCCCCGTGTCAGCGTGGGTTCTCTCCGGGTTCTCCGGCTTCCTCCCACAGTCCAAAGACATGCAGCTTAGGTGCATTGAAGACTCTAAATTGCCCGTAGCTGTGGATGTGAGTGTGAATGGTTGTTTGTCTCTATATGTCAGCCCTGCGACAGACTGGCGACCTGTCCAGGGCGTACCCTGCCTTCGCCCATTGACAGCTGAGATCACCTCCAGCACCCCTGCGACCCTTAACTGGATAAGCAGGTTACGGAAAATGGATGGAATGGATGGATGGATTGTATTCATTCAATCACAAAATACAACAGTGGTCGTATGAACACACCACCTTGTTGAGATCTGCACACTACTGAGTGCACTTTTTCTTGTTACATAATGTCAGTCAAATTCCCCCCTTTAAAGCTGCAGACGGTCAATCACAAATGTATCTTAATAATTCAGTCAACAGCAGTGTCCCTCCAGCTGGCTAGCCCACAGGAAATGATTTAATGTGAAAGGCTGTCTGTCGTAGCTTCCATCAGCTCGCTACAGCGATAAGCCCCACAGATTGTTCTGACCTAAACCCATATTTGGAAATGTGATGCAATTTAATTTAAATGTGGCACGTCAAGATGAAAAACACATAATTTACTTTTTAAAAAGAGGAAACCCTGTTATTGTCCTCCTAATGTTTTTCATTTAATTATGATACAGTTAATGCATACATGAAAAGGAAATGCATATTATGATGTCGATTATAATTGACTTTATTTCTTTTTTATTTAAGCATTTGAAATCTTCCATAGAGAGTGACGTCTGGATGGATTTGTCCATCGCAGTACAGAGTATAGAGGTGTTGCACAGTTTGGTGCAAGCACTTCCTGAGATTCATGGGGTTGAATTCAAGTCCACAGATGCACTTGACGACAGATGGTAGTTATCAGACAGATTGTGCCGCGAGTGCCCTCTCTGCAAGGGTCAAGGTAAAAGCAAATAATAGTTGAAAAAAAGAGGGATAACATTTGCCAGCAGCTATTTTTGTGGGTTTTTGCAGATGCTTCACTATGCTTCCACATTTTTAGTAAATTACCTTATTAACATATGCAGAAGATATCAAACTCCAACCCAGGTGGGTACAGTCTAGCATCTTCCCTGCCTGATCCTATGAAGGTGACTTTGACCTTCAGCAGAATGTCTTTTTTAGTCTAGGATCAGTTAAGTATCATAGGCAAAGTTGTTCAAAGTATAAAGATAGCTTCTTTGTGTTTGGCCTGCAGAAAACAATAACACACAAAATATGTATCTACCTCATTAGAAAAGTTGATTCATGTTTTAAATGAAAAAGACACAAAAAAGTATTTTTTTGTTTTGTTTTTGTTCTTCTACATAAAATAACTTGGTAGGTTTAAAAACTTCCTGTCACTGTTATTGATGAAAACACAAATTTTGTCACTCTGATTTTTGTGATCATAACTCATTTTGTAATTCCTTTAAAATAACGATCTTGATTGGAACAGATACCTGCGCACATACTGATGATACTATATACCAGGGTATTATGAATGCAATATTACTAAGATAGAAAAAAGCATATCACAATGGCTTTATTTCAAACTAGCCTGACTTCTGAATCCTAAAACACATTGATGACAATTTAAATTGGTCTGGTGTTGAAGGCACTTTCCCTTTTGGGATATGACCAAGCCCAACAAAAGGTGATAACAGGGACGTTGGCTGGCTGACCCAAAAAACAGCTGCAGAAAAACTGCCACAAAAATGGCAAAAAGTGGGAATGAGATCACTGCAGCTGTACAGGCTGTTGGAAGTCAACATACAGCTGCACTAATGATTATATGTTGTTATGAAAAATGGGTCAAATGATTATGTGTAATCAGTGTGTGAAATGCCCTGTTGCGATCGGGGTGTCCCTTGCTTCAGGCAACCTGTTGCAGCTCTGGCTGGCTGTGTCATTTACAGCAGAAAATTGTCTCTTGCACTCGCAATCATTTATGTGAATAAATGTTTTTGCAGTTTGAATAATGAAAACTGCAGGGCATTAGAAAGCTTTAAAATCATTTTATTGACAATTGCAAGTGACAAATAATTGTCTTGTGATTCTAGAGATCCCCTGGAGTTATGCAATTGAGGCTTTCAGGGGGTCTGAAGTGTCAATCAAGGGGTCTCTGGGGGTCCGATCTTTTATATTTTTGCACACTGTCTGTAATGTGAAAGGGGTCACCCTGAGAGACAAACATACAGACAAGTATTACTGACTCTGCAGCTGCTCTAATTAAACCATGTCTCCAACAAATATATGTTCCTATACCGCTAAATTGCATTCTAAATTACATATTAAGGGGGAACTCATTTTCTCCCAGATTACGGGCGCAGTATTAAACACCCGATTGATATAAATTGAAACCAAACCAAAAGAAATTACAGTTTACAATAAGAATGTTTGTTACATTATATCATTTAAGGACATGAATTAAAAATAAGTCAACACTGACTTTAGGTTTCACATGGGACACAAACAGCGGTCTCATGGGTGAAAGTCCTGTGTTGACCCACCCGTGACCCTAACTGCTATGTGACTATTATGATTGGTTCAAAACAAATGTTATCAGGGAGACAATAAGTTTCCCTGGAAAATTAATTGACAATGCAGTATCTTTTTTTGGAGACCAGGTCCCCTCAGCTCTATGGAGCGATTCAGTGTCTTTCAGCTCATTGTTTTAGTTTTATTAAAAAGTCACATGGCAAACAGACAAAATTAGCTAGCAGCTAAAGACTAGATAATCCCAAAGGAGAGCAAATATAGGACTTCCATTGGTCAGGTGTCTAGAAAACAAATGTTTCCATATAAACTTTACATAGTGATCATTTGTAAAAAAAAAAAAAAAAAAAAAAAAAAGAAATCCACTTGTTCTAATGCCCCAAAGTTACTCTAAAAACATTTAACACAGCTTCAATAGAAATAACAGCAGTTAAATGAGTTTACTTATTTGACTGAAAAGATAATTAACTAAGTGATGTTAAAAGCTGCTTCTGAACCTTTTGAACCAAAAATTATGTCAGCTGGCCTAATATGTCAGTAGCATCTGATGAGTAAAGGTGAAATAACAGCTCCCACAATGGCCACCATGAGCACAAAGTCAGAGTAATGAAGTGAAGCAAAACGGCAACCTAGTACGATTACTTTCAAACTGCAATGCAATGCTAATAATCCCTCTCTTAGCCACAGACTCTCTGCTAAAAAGTTGGAGAGGTCCTTAAGGTCTCCTTGGACGTTGCAATGAAAGCATGAATAACAACTAGTTCAGCTCCACTTTGATGGGCTTCCCTTTACATCTGCCTGACATTCTCCATGCCACACACCAAAACACACACTCTCTCCCAGCTGTCACGGCTGCCAGATCCCGAGGGTTGATTCCACCGCCAAATCATTACCATGCTCTCTTATCAAATGGCCACCAAACTCTTGGAAGCCAACAGTTCACAACCCTTTCAAAAAAAACAAAGGGAAAGCCAATAACGAGCAAAACAACAAAGATAAATACGCCCCGGAAGTTCCAGTCATAGAAACTGGAACCTCCGGGAGGTATTCCATAAGTAATAAAGACTCAGTGAAAATCATATTTAATAAAACACAAAGAACAATCTCCATCTGACAATTTCCCCGCTGTGGGACTAATAAAGGATTATCTTATCTTATCGTAGGTTATCTTAAAAGCTGCTGGAGTTGTTTAGAGGAGAACCCTGACCAGCTTTATGTCCAATCACACCAGCTACAATAAACAGTAAAGTAGTTACCCAGAATTTCCAAAAATACTAACTGGATAGGCTTACATTATATCTTAATACAATACCTCAATGCCAATGGTTTGGTACTTTTCTTGTTTTTTGTCAAATCAAGCAATTACACCCATATAAACACGAAGAGGGGGTTTTGGTCACTGTTACCATTTCTCCTGTTCATACTAGCTTTGAAGAGTATAATGTCTTTCGTAATACTGTAAATCCACTATAAAACCAAGGCTGCATTATAAGTTGTTATACAAATGTCAATGTGGTTTTGATTGAGATTTCTGAGTAAACTATAGATTAGCCAAACTAGGTTTAAATGAGTAATTCCAGATTTTAAATTAAGCAGAACTCTGTTGCACAGTTAAAAACCAATGTCCATTTAATAAATTCAAGTTTAAACCAAATTAAATAGTTCCAGCGATATAGAGATCCTTGCTCACCCAGATTAAAAGAATAAATAAAGGCTATAAAAGAAGGGGTGGGGAAGACCATTCACTTTTGGCTGTGTTCTTTAACTAAACGTGACATTTTTTGGTAGTTGGCTAAAGAGTCAGTTAGTAGGCCTAACATTACTCATGATGGCTCGACAGAACACTTGTTGGCTGAATTAATGGTCAAATAGAGGAAAATAGCACAACTTTAAGGAAAAGTAAGTAAAGAAAAAAAGAGACTGCTTGTGCAATCTTCCTTTTGAGCTCCATATCAGTTTCCTTGCACAACCAGTATTTTTAGAGAAATTCTGCAGCAGCAGCATCATAAAACTCAACTAGATTGAGTCCGCCCATTTACCCCCTTCTGGATCACAGTGAAATTGGAGTTAAAGTTTTGTTGCAACAGAACGAAATCTAAAGGTGCAGAATAAGAGATTTGGAGCTCTCAACATTGGGATGGCCAGGCCGGAGGCTCGCAGCTAACGGTGCCACAGCGCTAACGATGCAAACTTCTGAAAAAGTGCTGACAGAGTTAACAGTGTTAATCTGAGAAGGATTCCGAGGGTGGGCGATACACTTCTGAGTTATCAGCTGTGACCGCGGCATGAGAGCCGCGCTGAGTGGTGGCCGTGAGCTAACTGAGGCACGCTCACATGCATGAACATGCACTAAAGCATGCAAAGAACGGAGAAGCTCGGATGAAAACACGCACAGAAGAAAAGTGACTTCAGAATACCAGAATATCTTGACATTAAGAAAGGCGGCTGTCAGACACTTCTTCTGCCCTCGATTTCCAAACCAGTCCAAATCCTCTTAATAGATTACGCGCCATCAATCAGCGCACACAAAAGAGAGCGAGGGAGTTAAACTCAATATCCATGACTAAGCTTATTTGCCCTGGCGGTGATCTGACAGCTAGCAGGGATGTGTCGAGATGCACTTCGCCACCACATTACATTCTCATCCACGACAGCAGACGAGGCTAATGAAACAGGATATGGAGAGTTCCCCTCAAACAGCATCGCCTCTGACAATTGCCATATGGGACCTTTAAAAAAAAAAGGGGGTTGTCATCTCACTTCAGTTTCATTTTCAGCGCTGCAGACGCGAACCCACAGCCAATTAGTCCAGCAGTCATCAGAGGAAAGGGGAGAGGAGCGGCGGCCAGCGCTGGTTCCTCAGATGGCTGACCTTGGGAGCAGCAGACCTTCCCTGCATGCATCTGGGTCTACAGAGGCAGTGGAGCTTGCTTAAAGGCATCCTCCCTGGTGCACCTCTTGGCCCGAATTAGACAGGAGGCTCTGGATAACACATGAAATATGGATCGCTCCTGCCCCCTACTGCCAGGCAGACCACATTCAACCCCCTTGACTCCTCTCAGAGACCAACAGCAGCAGCACAAGGTGATGATCAAGTGGCAAGAGACAGTACTCGGAGTCCCAAGTGGCACAAGGGCCTCGTTCAGCAGCAGGGTGACAAGTCACGGCTAAGTGGAGCAAACAAGCATTCTGTGTGATCAGAAGTTCCCCATTACACTAGGACAAACCAACTCCTTTCCAAAGTCACTGAGAGAATCAGGAGAAGTTGGAAGAATAAAACGCTTTTGAAACTGTTCTTGACTTTCAAAACTAGGCCACTCCTGATCAGGAAATTGCACAAAAGGACGCGGGCAGCCTCTTTAATTCACATCCTCCGTAATGAGCTTATGAATTATGAGTTTTTCTGGCCGAAGTAATGGATTTGTATGCTGAAGGGTGCGGCCGGAGAATGACAGACTCTCGCCATTATGGAAATGTCAGGTCGTTTTCTTTTGCCTCTGATGTGAGTCTTCTTAACTGAACTGTGTTGGATGTAATCCATTCACCATGTGGACATACTGTAATTATGATCATAATAAAATGATCAGGAAATTGAATTCCACCGCAGACGTTATTGTGTGTCCCTTTGGCTACTGTTCAGCTCAGGGAGGAATGTGATGTGGACCACGCTGTGAAAAGGTCCATGTCAATTGTCACAGTCCTCACCTTGAAATCACACAACACGCTAAGTGCTCTATGAGTATACATTTAAGTAAGTAGATTTGGCAGCAAGCAGTTTTTCAAGACTTCTAAGGGTGATTGTTTCCTATCAGATGTTTCAATTAAACACAAGGTTTCATTTTTCTTCAGCATCAAACAAAAGCTCTTTCTCAGGCAGAATGAACCCTGGCAGATGCTACTCTTTGGTTCATCTGCTCCCCATCACTGCGTAATGGAGGCTGGAAGGCAGTCAACACAGTCGTATAACGCCAAGTAATTGAACTGTAGCCAAAGGGTGAGGCATTTGTAATACCAGTATCATTATTTTTTACCCAAACTGTTAGCATTACCATCAAGACTTCATTAAAATTAACGCTCCTCCATATGTTTTTTTTCATCGGCCGGGGCCAATTAGCATCGCAGAGTCAGCCCCCTGAGGTGCATGTAAGATAGATGTTCATAGAGGTGACATTAAAAAAGAATATAAAGTGTAGTGAAGGGGTGCGTGTGAAGGCTGAACAGAACAGAGAGAGCCTGCGAGTGAAAATAGAGGGATACAGTTGAAATGTCATCAATGCTATTGATAGACAGGCTTACTTGTGTATGCTATACAGATGATCTTCCCATGATGTAGGCGACATTATAGTACTATAATTATGATGTTATTTGTGGTGGTAGTACTAGTGCTAGTGGCACTGTATTCAGGTTTATGTGAGCCTTGTTTGATAAGTCTGATATATGTATACGAATATACTGGACTATATGTTTACATGTATGGAGCTACATTTTGATCCGCTATTGTTTTTTTCATATATATATATATATATGCTAATATACAGAGGAAATAGTTGTTTTGTTCATATATCTTAATATACTCTAAATGTAGGTATGTTTTCTAAAATGCCATATGACATTTACTTTGCAAAATATACAATATCTAAATATTTATTTGACATATGTGATTTTAATACACAACATTTTATTATGCTGAAAATACGTCTATTCAAGGACATAGGCATGATTTCAGAAACCAAGTATATACAAGTAATGAGATTTTTTTATTTATTATTTCACATATATATTCATACCATCCATCCATCTCCTTCCGCTTATCCGGGGCCGGGTCGCGGGGGCAGCAAGCTAAGGAGGGTCCTCCAGACGTCCTTCTCCCCAGCAACACTTTCCAGCTCCTCCTGGGGAACCCCGAGGCGTTCCCAGTCCAGACGAGATATATAATCTCACCAGCGTGTTCTGGGTCTACCCCGGGGCCTCTTACCAGTTGGACGTGCCTGGAAAACCTCTAAAGGGAGGCGTCCAGGAGGCATCCTGATCAGATGCCCGAGCCACCTCAGCTGGCCCCTTTCGACGCGAAGGAGCAGCGGCTCTACTCCGAGCTCCCTCCGGATGTCTGAGCTCCTCACCCTATCTCTAAGGCTGAGCCCAGCCACCCTACGAAGGAAGCTCATTTCGGCCGCTTGTATTCGCGATCTCATTCTTTCGGTCACTACCCAAAGCTCATGACCATAGGTGAGGGTTGGAACGTAGATGGACTGGTAAATCGAGAGTTTTGCCTTTCGGCTCAGCTCCTTCTTCACCAAAACGGTCCGGTACAACGCCCGCATCACTGCTGACGCTGCACCGAACCGCCTGTCCATCTCCCGCTCCATTTTACCCTCACTCGTGAATAAGATCCCGAGATACTTGAACTCCCTCGCTTGGGGCAGTGACTCACTCCCAACCCAGAGGGTGCAATCCACCGTTTTCCGGAAGAGAACCATGGCCTCAGACTTGGAGGTACTGACTCTCATCCCGACCGCTTCACACTCGGCTGTGAACCGCCCCAGTGCGTGCTGAAGGTCACGTTCTGAAGAAGCCAACAGAACCACATCATCTGCAAAAAGCAGGGATGCGATTCTGAGGTCCCCAAACCGGAAACTCTCCTCCCCCGGCTGCGCCTTGAAATCCTGTCCATGAAAATCACAAACAGGATTGGTGACAATGGGCAGCCCTGGCGGAGGCCAACACGCACTGGGAACAAGCTCGACTTTGTGCCGAGTATCCGGACACAGCTCTCACTTTGGTCATACAAGGACCGAATGGCTCGTAGTAACGAACCAGGTACCCCATATTCCCGCAGTACCCCCACAGGACTCCCCGAGGGACACGGTCGAAGGCCTTCTCCAAGTCCACAAAACACATGTAGACTGGATGAGCAAACTCCCATGCACCCTCCAACAGACCTGCAAGGGTAAAGAGTTGGTCCGCTGTTCCACGTCCAGGACGGAATCCGCATTGCTCCTCCTGAATCCGAGGTTCGACAATCGGACGGAGCCTCCTTTCCAGCACCCTGGAGTAAACTTTCCCGGGAGGCTGAGCAGTGTGATACCCCTATAATTGGAGCACACTCTCCGGTCCCCCTTTTGAAAATGGGAATCACCACCCCGGTCTGCCACTCCACAGGCACTGTACCCGACAGTGACAGTGAAGAGACGTGTCAACCAAGACAGCCCAACAATGTCCAGAGCCTTTAGCATCTCCGGTCGAATCTCATCCACTCCTGGCGCTTTGCCGCTGAAGAGCTTTTTAACTACCTCAACGACCTCCGCCAGGCATATGGACGAGTCTTCCCCTGAGTCTTCAGACTCTGCCTCTTCAGACTCTGCCTCTTCCACAGAGGACGTGTTTGTCGGGTTCAGGAGTTCCTCAAAGTGTTCTTTCCACCGCTCGACAATATCCCCAGTCCGGGTCTGCAGTTCTCCCCCTGCTGAGCACAGCCTGAGAAAAGCCCTGTTTCCCCTTTCTGAGTCGTCTCACGGTTTGCCAGAACTTCCTTGAGGCCATTCGAAAGTCCTTCTCCATGGCCTCGCCGAACTCCTCCCACACCCGGGTTTTGCCTCAGCAACCGCCGCAGCTGCAGCCCTTCTGGCCAACCGGTACCTGCCTGCTGATTCAGGAGACCCCTCGGCCAACCAAGCCCGAAAGGCCTCCTTCTTCAGCTTGACGGCCTCCTTCACCGCTGGTGTCCACCAGCGGTTTCTTGGATTGCCGCCACGACAGGCACCGATCGCCTTCCGACCACAACTCCTAGCAGCAGCTTCCACAATGGAGGATTTGAACATGGTCCACTCGGATTCCATGTCCCCAGCCTCCCCGGGATGCACGAGAAATTATTCCGGAGGTGGGAGTTGAAGACCTTGCGGACAGGATCCTCAGCCAGACGTTCCCAGCTCACCCTCACTACACGTTTGGGTTTACCGGGTCTGTCCGGCAGCCTCCCCCGCCACCTGATCCAACTCACCACCAGGTGGTGATCAGTTGACAGCTCTGCTCCTCTCTTCACCCGAGTGTCCAAGACATACGGCCGCAGGTCTGATGACACAACTACAAAGTCGATCATAGACCTTTGGCCTAGGGTGTTCTGGTACCAAGTACACTTATGAACCTCCCTATGCTCAAACATGGTGTTTGTTATGGACAGTCCATGACTAGCACAGAAGTCCAACAACAAAGCACCACTCGGGTTCAGATCGGGCAGGCCGTTCCTCCCAATCACACCCCTCCAGGTTTCTCCATCGTTACCCACGTGAGCGTTGAAGTCTCCCAGAAGAGCTATGGAGTCCCCAGTCGGTGCCCTTTCCAGAACACCACCCAAGGACTCCAAGAAGGCCGCGTACTCCGAACTGCCGTTTGGTGCATAGGCACAAACAACAGTCAGAGACTTTCCTCCTGCGATTCCCAGTCGCAGAGAGGCGACCCTCTCGTTCTCCGGGGAGAACTCCAGAACAGCGGCACTCAGCCGGGGGCTTGTGAGTATCCCCACACCCGCCCGGCGCCTCTCACCCTGGGCAACTCCGGAAAAGGAAAAAGTCCAACCCCTCTCCAGGAGTTTGGTTCCAGAACCGGTGCTATGCGTGGAGGTGAGCCCAACTATATCTAGTTGGTAGCGTTCCACCTCCCGCACCAGCTCCGGTTCCTTCCCCGCCAGAGAGGTGACATTCCACGTCCCTAGAGCTAGTCTGTGATGCCGGGGGTCAGCACGCCCAGGTTCCCGCCCCAGCCTGCCGCCCAGCTCACATTGCACCCGACCCCAATGCCTATCCCTGCGGGTGGTGGGCCCACAGGGTGGCGGCACGATGTAGCTTTTTCGGGCTGGGCCCTTTGGCCCGACCACCAGACGCTCGCCGGCGAGCTCCCCTACCGGGTCTGGCTCCAGGAGGGTGCCCCGGTTTCCCTTTTCCGGGCGAGGTGCCACTACCTTGCATCATCCGATTCATTGAGGTTTTGTGAATATATATATTCATATATTCATACCATCAAGCAAATAATACATTATGCTTGAATTGGTTATAATCTTTTCCATAATGCATTGTGATGCAATAACCCAATAATCACTGATAAGTTCCTTGATACTTTATATGTTGTCTGAAAAATGCTTGACATAAAATTCAAACTACCATTTCCAGTTTCAAAAATGAATCTTTAAACACATAATGTTTGATTTGTATCTTCACAACAAACTGAGCTGTCTTTTACTGTGTCTTTATCTTTGATTGATGAGCAGCTCAAGTGTCTTTTTAAGGAGAATCATCTGTAAATAAAAAAATATTTTTTTATTATAGTTATTTTTTGGAGTGAAAAGACATGTTAAATGAGTCACACTTGTTCTTAAGAACAAATAGCAACATAGTTGATGAGGTTATAACATTGCTTTTACTTGGGTTCCATACAAGGCTTTTGGGGAGATTTCTCTCAGTTAATACACAATATATTATAGTATACAGTTTATTAGTACATCATAGAATCATCCCAGTATAGCACAGATGTTAACATTGGGTTGGCTTTGGGTTTTAGGTCAAATTCTGCTATGAAAAATCATATTTCAAGACAACTTAATTACTTTCATGGCAATTTGTCTAATTGAATTTCAGACATTTTAATATGTTGGTCCATTATGTTTTGTTTATTTTAGGTTTTTATATAAATCTGTAACCACCCAGTGGTGTTCCTTATGTATTAAAACATGGATAATTATTATGCAGAATGATGTCATCTGACTTTCCGGATTCTTTGACGCATATGGGACAAGTTTGCCTTTGGGCTTTCAGCCAGAAATCTCTTAAGGTTAAGGAAAATAAATTGCATCTTAAGTTTAGTAAAAGATCATGTTTTAGGTTAAAATTGACTTTATCTTGCAGAAAGCCCAAAAGACCTTCTTCTCCCATGTGAAAAAAATATCTATCTTGACTGAGAAGTCAGATGATGTAATTTTGCATAATAACTAGCCATGCTATTCCGTTTGATGCATGTTGAATGAATATTTTCTGAAAAATGGGCCTGTGGAACAATGGGACTTTTTCTAGATAGTTGGTGTTTCAGAATAATGTTCGGGTTGACAGAACAATGGAATGGCACCGTCCTCAGTCGCTTTATCCTTCAGTCAAACAGCACTTCATGACGGGGGACTAAAGCCGCTATATCGCTCTCTTCAAAGCCACCAGACACCATTGATAAAAAACATAATTTTACCTTTTAGAAGATGGGAGTATACATACAACCTCTATTGTAAAAGAAAATTGAAATAACCCTTTCATCAATTTCCAAACTTTGCACTGCTAACGTTGATCAGCTAGTGCTAATATTCACATTATTCATAAACATATTGGTTGGCTTACTTTGCAAATCTACGTCACCGTTTTTGCTGGCGGCTGAGTGGACATTTACATTTGGAAAACCGTGAAAAGAATGCAGACGGAATGGACCTTTAAGGACTTGTCGAATACGGCAAAATTGATTGTGGGCCCCATTTAATTTACCACATCAAGATCACAGAATCAAAGAGCCCCCACTGAAATATATTTCAGTATGTTTCACAGAGTAACTCACACTGCTATACTAAGCCTAGCTGCTTGTCAGAGACTATTGAGCCATTATCAACAGAGCAGAATGAGCTGTGTGATCACAGTGTCACTGACCACGGTGATGAGAAAATAAATACACAGATGGACGATCTATGTTTTTTCCAATCATATAAATGGAGTCATTTAAAAACTATTGAGCGGCTCAACACCACCACACTGAATCACTTTCAAAGTGAGGATGCTTTCAAGGGGCCTAAAAGTTGACTTTTCCTCTAAAAGAGGTGAAAAGTATTAAGTGTTATTTCTGCAGCCAATAGCTCTAATATATGGTACAATAGCAGCTAAAACATTTCCTGAATGATTGTCCATATTATAACAGAATGATCTGCACATGATGTCAGTGATGTATAATCCTGAAAAATCAAACAATGACAGACAGCATCTGCGTTTTTAATATTATTCAAGACTGGTGACAGCCTGATTATTAGAATGAATTTGTTATTTTATTTCTCTGCCTTATCCAGTCTGACATCATGCTCATTTTACAGATTTCTGTCTGAGGGGTTTATTTGTTTTATTTCGCCCTAATCAATTAGCTGAATGGTGGAAACTAAGTAACGTTACTCAAGAAAAAAATAAAAATAAACAGTATGGTATGTTGATCTCTAAAGCATATTTCCCCGTTCATGACAAATGTTAGGGTTAATCTTTATATAACTCACGTATTTTAAAAAAAGGCTCTACATATTTTTTCTGAAATAAGTTCCCATGGGGGACACAGGAAGGGACGTGACTTCACTGCTCTAAAAATATGTACGGTAGTCAACGCGAGAGATAAATATATTTTTGATCCCGTTTGGATTGGGTCATTAATTACAGATATGATGTTTGTCAAGTTAAAAGAAAAATTCTGCAAGTCAAGAAAGTCCCAGTTTTCAAAGATTTGTTGCATTGTCATTTGGGAAACGGTTCAGTGAATTATATATCTCGTTTCCCACACTGTCAACGTCACCAACGCTGCCATTACCTTGGCTTGATAGCTAGTTAGCTATATCCATGCACAGGTGTAATGTTATCTTACCCTGGACTCAAACCTCATGCACCATATGTAAAGGAGAGGACCTATTTACCTTGGATGCTAAATCATACAATGATGCTTTGGAATTAATGCTCGTAGACAAAGATCTGAACATCCTGTGATGATCGTTAAGAAAATGGTTCAAATATTACCAATATTAACTCACAACTGGTGAAAACACTTTATTCACTATCTGAATCCAGAGGAGGAGCAGGTTCCGAGAACGTTCTTTCAAGCTAATAGACAGAATAGAAAAAGCAAGGTAAAGTATCCCGACACAACGGTTCGTATATCTTGGGAAAAGCTGCTTTTCATTTTTTGTGCGTTCTCCAACGAAAAAATGTCCAGTTGTTATCATTGCATCTGCAGAACAGAACCCTAAACAGGTTCTGTTCTTGGTTAGATTTATGAAAAGGTCATGGTTTGGGTTAAAACAAGTACCTTTGTTATGTACATGGAGTTAGTTAACTACTTAAGTTATGTAACAAAAGTAAGGTAAAATAAGTCAACGTTGACTTTTGGGTCTCACACAGGACATGAACAGTGGTCTCCAGGGTGAACGTCCTGTGTTTGTTTGACCCACTCATCTACCTAGATTACGAGGGTTAGATGCAATTTACAGTGCATGTATTTTTCCTAGGTATAAGTGCCAACCGTGATTGAGAACAGCCTGATTCTTGACCCTGAATGTTGACGCCAACATTCAGACACATCTGACTGGAATGGGGCCACATTATCACAGTAATGTTGGTGCGGTAAAAGAGGGGGCTGTACTAACTGTAGACGCTCCGTAGCAGCAGAATGCCTGAATCCTGATGACATGTTTTATTATACACCTTCTTCGACCACCGCAGGTAACATTTTTCAAGATGATTGATGACGTTTGCTGAATTAATTAATTCTGTATAGCTGGAATTATGGATTTCCTAAGGATACAACTAAGGGTCTCAGTCGCTGTGCACACCTCCCAAAACTGTAATTATTAGCCTTGTTGGAGACACATGGAGGGTCTCTCTAGTTTCACGATTTTCTGCTCCTCTCCTTGATCCTCCTGCTTGCAACCTGGGAATCGATCTCAGTGCTCCATCTTGAAGGACGTCTCAACTCCTAAATTGCATCTTTAGGATTGAGGATCGAGGAGGCTGACCGGAGGAGCCATAAGCGAGGAAATTCTAGTGTGTCCTGAATTCTTTTCGGCAGCCGTGACATTTAAAAGAGGCGTGACACACAGCTGGAATAATCTCAAACCACGGCAGGACTCTACTAATGTAACTGTTCCTTTTGTATTCTTCCAATGTCGTCTTTTAAGATGACCCTTCACCTTTTGTGTCAAGGTATAACAGCATTCCTAGCAGCATTTCAACTTGATATTATTTATGTTTATATATATATATATATACTGTATATGTGTGTGTACAGAATAGTTACAATATAAAATATATAAACCCTATTATAGGTATGTTTATTAAAAAAACATATGCCATCCGTACATCCGTCACACTACGCCACGTTTTGAATTGAATCAATAGTAGATATATAAGCTGACATGATTACTGTAATGCTCATCTGACAGATCTCATAAAATACATCTGTGTAACTAAAGCGCCACGAGTCAAATTGAAATGACTTCACTCTAAAATGACGCCCCGAGGAGAGGATGTCTCATCTGTTAAATGCCTGTTGTCTCGACTCCTTTCTCCTCGTAGCCTCCTCCACCCGCATCGAGGCGAGGAAAGGAATGGAGGATGTACAACCTGGGAAATGAAAAAGGCCTACAGTTAAGTCTGAAGCACACCAGGAGAAAAGTCAGTAAAATAATAAAACTAATGATATACTCACGCATGCTGATGGGGTAGTAATCATCATGCTGCATTAGAACCAGTTCATGATAAGGGCTTTATGTATATGACCAGTGTATTAATCATTATAATAAATTAACATATAATCAATCAAACTTCAGTTGAACTATGGTTTGTCAATGATCCGTATTGAGTTACCCTTGGTATATCTTATTTAATTCTAATGGTAAAAAAACAACAACAGCTGTTCATGGCTTATTGCTCTCACTTAAGATCCAAAATAAGAATTTGATTTCAGTGTCCGACCACGTTACCAAGCCGTGGCATACGATCAAAGGTTGCTTTAGATCCCTCAGAGAAGCCCCTTAAAAGTTAGTAAAGTTAGAGTTAGTAAATGAGTTCCATCTGTGGATCAAACGAAGGCAATGCCTTCCAACAGGTGTAATCTTGAGTGAGATACCAGCCTCTGATCAATAGGTAGCTATTCTCTCAGTCATAACGAGAGCCGACAGATAATTATGGCATCTAAAAGCCCAAACAAAGGGGATCAGGGGCTGAGTAAAGGAGAATGAAGCCTGCGTCGTTTGAAGAAGCCGACTCGGATCTCGAGTGCATGCAAAGTACAAAAAAGAAAGTGTGAGGGAGAAAGGGGTTCTGTTATGGTCACAGGAAACTCTGTTCATGAATACAATTTACTGTTTTTAATGCCATAAAAATTCAAAAAAGTCTTAAGTAAGAGAGCGTATAGCTGAAAAACTATAGGTTATAAGTTGTGACAGGAGATGCCATGAAAGAACAAAACACATGTTCATGGAAGACATCAGACATGTCTCTGCAGGGAAAGGACACCAGCGTCTTAAACCTGTATGACAAGGTGGGTGGCTTCCTGAAGAAAGCAGAGCTGTGGAGAAGGGCCTCTGCACAGGGGGATTTCACCTGCTTTCCTCAGGTGGATGATTTTCTCTCTAGTGAGGATGTGGACAGAGCTCCAGTCAAGTCGGTCATAGTGGGACATTTCAAAGATTCAAGATTTGCATTCCTACTTTCCTGACATAGAGGAGAAATCTGCACAGCTGGATTGGGTGAGAAACCCATTTCTCTTGTCCGAAGCAAACGGAAGCAAGCTACCTTTCACTTATCAGGAAAAACTCCTGGAAGTGTCATCTGACCGTGGCCTCCAGATGAAGTTTGCCACATCCACACTCACACAGTTTTGGGTGTGTGTGAAGCAGGAGCACCCTGACCTGGGACAGAAAGCTTTGGAGCAGCTACTACCCTTTGCCTCCACATATTTATGTGAGGCCTCCTTCTCTGCAATGACTGTGATCAAAACAAAGCAGAGAAACAGACTGAGCCTGGAGAAGAGCTTGATCACAGCAGTTGCCTCCCTGCCACCAAGACTGACAAAGATTCTCAGTGAAGCACAAGCACAAGTTTCTCACTAAAATGTAATTACAAAAGCACTCAGTTCAATGCAACAATGTTCAATGTTCAATCTTCAGTGTTGACAGTTTAATAAATCAGACACTGATGGCACAGCGCTGTGTATTACATCTTTTTTTCAACCAAAAATGCTTTGCGCTGGTTAGGGGGTACTTGGCTGAAAAAATATTTCACAGGGGGTACATCACTGAAAAAAGGTTGAGAACCACTGCTCTAGAGTACTTTCACCTTCAACACCGGCTTCCTGAGGCTTCCTGAGGGCTTCATCTCTTTGGTCCTGACTTCTGGTCACCCTCCAAAGTGGTACAGCTCTTCGGCCCTGCCTCCTGTCCTCCACAAGTGCTCCCACCGTCTGGTCTTCCTCCTGGTCACCCTACAGAGCAGCTCTGCCTGTTTGGTTGTCCTCCAAGCTGCCCTCTGGAGAGGTTCTGCCTGTCTGTCCAGCCCTGAGGCAACTTACCACAGAACACACTATGTGATGTATGATGTGGTTAGGGTTGGTATTCTTGAGAAACTAGTAAGAGTATGCTAGAATTACGAAATAAAAAACCCCAGGTAGTGTTGCCAAATCTTTTGCACTGAAAATTGCTAGCGGCACTAGCTCCAAAAGTTGCTAAATCTAGTGAGAAAGCTGCCAAGTCGGCAGGCCGTCCCTTCAGGCCTCCCTCCAAAGACACTCTGAATGAAAAGAAATCGTGAAAAATCAGGAACGTACTTAACAAACATAGATATTGTAAGTACTCACATCTGTCAAGCTAGCAGCTTGTGGAGACCTCTGGTGGCGCACAATGAGTGATGAGGCAGAGGGTCGCAGGTAGACAGGCAGGTAGCCCATCTGATCATTTTATTGGGGCCAAATTAAATGATTGGACGGTCTTATTACGGTCCTAAGCCACAAACACAGGATATTAGCATTAAAGGCATTGATTGCTAGAGGGATGGGAAGAGAATTTCAACAATTTAAGATTTTTTTAGCATTGAAAAGGTGATTTAAAATGACACACCATAGCTCCAAAAACCCATTGAAACAGCCCCTATTATGCTATTTTCCGGGGGCATATTTTTATCTCAAGTTACAGTTACAACATGTTTACATGCGTTAATGCTCATAATCCTCCTTGTTTTTCTCATCCTGGCTGTCCTGCAGCACCTCTTCTCACCCTATCTCTGGAACACTCTGTTGTAGCGCTTGCTCCTCCCTCCAGAAAGTAAAGTCTGCCCTGAATGGTCAGCCTGCCTGCTGTTGTGATAGGTCAACTTTTCACATTTCAAAAAACTCCTTCTCTTTCTTTTGTTGTTTGAGGGCGGGCCAAATTAGCCGGAAGGAGTTTTACGTCACTCCTGTGACATTGTTACCTCATAATGTTACAGAAGTGAAGGAGAGAATTCAATGGAGCTGTTTCAAGCAGCTCAGGAGCTTCTGAGGGGGAGGGTAACTCCTTTTAGGGGTGGACTTCAGGTTTCACACTCTACGGACCTTTTACATGTACAAAAATATATAACACACTAAAGAAGAGGGGAAAAGTGGAAAAGCATAATAGGGCCACTTTAAGTGTTTTGATTATAAAGAATAAAATAAATTTAAAAAAACATATGCAATATATGTCAACTGAAAATGCCGCTGTTAATTGCCCTGAGGTTCACCTCAACCTCAAAAGCCAGTTCTTTGATTAGAAACCACACACTAACCAGAAAGCCTTTTACTCCACCCATATGATTTTGTATCCATGAGTGGGAGGCAGAGACTTAAGTAGCCTCCATCGCCTTTGGGTCTCCACATAAAATACATAAACCCTGATGCAGCTGCATTCCATAGAGGTTTCATAAGGATACAGCACATAGGAACATGATGGAGAATCGAGCATGCTGCTACTAGAAGATAATTACTGGCCCTCAGCCAGTACCAAAGGCTATGAAAACAGCAGCAGTGACATGAATGTCATGGTGTGGTGGTGTGCCCAAGGCCTTAACTGAATTAACTATGGACACACACAAGCACCTGGGCGTCATAGTCACACCTACAGTCAGACAGAGTCTACAAGAAGAGGAACCCTGTTGTGAACAGACTTTAGGATCAGGATGAAGTTTGTGGCGTACTTCACCCTACTCGGAGTGCCCACCACCGCCGGCTGCTGTGTGACTCCGTCCCCGGTGGGAGCTGCAGTGTGACTCCGTCCCCGGGGAGCAGCGGGCCCCGCGGCTCCTGCGTGTGCGCCTCCTCCGGCCCTGTGTGCGGCAGCGACGGCCGGACTTACCCCAGCATCTGCCGCCTGAGAGCCGAGTTCGGTGAGGGTCCCCCGGTCATTCTGATCCAGAGGGGTTGGTGCGATTCAGGTGAGTCGTGTGGTCAACTTCATTTCATTTTCGTTTCAGTAATTAAAATATCTTTACTTGCACAAGTTATTATAAGAAGTATAAGTTGTTATAAGAAATTAACAGTAATATACGTTATATTTATTCAACACCTCCTTATTAATTAATTTGAATGTTGTTACCATCACTGTTTTTAGAGTGCTTCCGTATCGTCTGCTTCTACTACTATATATACTGTGTGTATATATATATATATATATTATATATTATTATATTATTATTATTATTATACGACTAGTAATAATAATAACAAAAATAATAAATAGGCTGATATAGTCAAACCTGCGTACCAAAGTGAATTATGAGTGTTACTTTGAGTGGTCGGAAGACTAGAAAAGCGCTATACAAGTACAATCAATTATTATTATTATTATTATTACTTATTGAGCTTAAGGTGGATTTAGTTTCCTTTGGATGGAACCAGGCCAGCTGTTTCCAGATGTTGAGCTAAGCAAGAAAGCATTATTTGCTAAAATGTCAAACTGTCTTAAAGTACAAGCTGAATGAGCTACATAATCCAGTACCTATCAATGATCAAATTTCAAACATTCCTAAGAGGCAATGATTCTATATTCCTGCTGCTTTTTCCAGACATTTGTTTACAGACGGTGATAAAGGCTGTTGGACATATGAATATTTATAATAAACTAACCTCACATGTACAGTAGGTCATGGGTTTATGTTTGTTAGTACTGGACAGCAGGGAAAATAAATGAGAAAAGCTTTACCATGCCCTGACAGCAACTGCTGAGATTCTCTCGAAGAAGAACTCCACCAATTTCCCACATAAAAGTCAGTCTACTTGTCATGGTTAGGACTCACTCAAACAGTTTGTAATTTCTTCTGTGGCTCTGGAGGCGTGTTGCCAAGTCTGAGAAAATAAACTCAGCTATTTCAGCTTGGTCTGAGAGACTACACATTTTTGAAAGGAACCAGCTGTGTTGCAAACTGGGGTGTGAAGTTTGAAAGACACATGGGCTTTAAGCAGGTGGAAAGAAAAAGTGTAATGGTAAATTGCCAGAGTTCTTCTTAAAACTCAGCTGTATAGGTCTGAAGGAATGATATATTGATATATTGCTAAATATAAAAAAAAAATCACTGTGCTCCATTATAATTCCCTGAACAAATGAAGGTTTAAAATATGTTCTGATTTTTTTATTTTCCTGGTGTTTGGCACTTGAAAAACCCCACTCATCATCACCTGCGCTCTTTAATTTGACTTCAGGAGATCCCTTCTCCGTTCTGGAGACTGTGCACGACTCTTACATTGGATGGAAACAATATATGTATCTGTAGAATGTCTTCCCAGAAGGCTTGATGTAGTGTGCCTCCAATGTTCTGCATTTTCATGCTCATAAGAGCAAGACAAAAATGCATTTACAAATTTTCCAATGATGGAGTTTTATCCTCCAGAGGGAATCCACCATGCTGCTGTTTATGTATATATATATATATCCTCCTCATTTTTACCATCTGGTTCAATCCCTTATCATAATGTGCAGTTTCTTATCATAGCCATCAAAAGAGGATGCACTGCTCTCCTATACAAGCAGGTATGCACAAGCTTACAACATACAATGAGGCCTTAATACTACTTGACTACAGATGGCTTGGAGGCCTTTCTGGTAATTCACAATATGCCACGGCAACTTTAATTCAGAATCCCCTGTCAATGGACAAATATTAAATATTAAATGGAGTACCCTGCTGGCAGGGCAGCTGGATATTACAAGGTCGAGAGAGAATCACAGGATCAAATATATAATGAGAATCCATCTGTAATGTGTCTGTTTCCGTTGAGCCAGTGCACCGACCAAGCATCCTGGGATAGGAGTTACTGGCAGATAGGGGTGGGGTTTAGATGATCATGACGACACAGGTTTGTTCAAAACAATAATGGCAGCTCCTGGAGAGGTTAGCTTAGATGCTGCAATAGCATCAGTTATATCAGAACTAAAGAGTATTCCTTCATTAAAGAAATTAATCAATGGATATTATGTTTTCTCTCCTCTCCCGACTGACTTTGGCAAGATATTGATTGACAGATGGTTTAGCAAATCACCTACCAAGTATTTTCTGAAAATGCCTGCCTTTTCAAAATATGAAGGTTTTTGACCTAAAACGATGCAATTTCACAGCATTGTGGACCATTATTACTACTACAAATTACACCCAAAAAGCTTAAAGACAAAACTTGCCATAGTTGAATGATTATTTTATTATCTGCACATATCACAACCTTTGTCAGAACATTTAATGCCTCTGACAATGTTTGCCGTGTAAAATCCTATTCTGTAAATCAATAGAGCAGATTCAGAAAACTTGTACATAATGTTTAATTAATTGGGTTCCCAGCTCCAGACCTCCAGACCCCCCTACATGCCCATTCTACACATCTCTCTGCTCTAGCACACTTGAGACCCGTTCCATAAAACGAACTAAGAATAGTGGAGCTTAAAGTCAAAAAGCTAACTTGAATAAACATGTCAGACGGGGCTAAAGAGGTTCAATAAACGTCAGTTCAAGTTCATGCAATCAAACTATTTAGAGTAAGCAGTCAAGATACTTGAGTGTGAATGCTATTCTTTAGAAACCCTTGAACAGAACCCTTAGCTGATGTGGGACTCTGTAATTGGCTAAAAGAAATACAATCAAATAAGTTTGTGCATTTGAGTCGCGTCAAACCACAGTAATTATAGTTCTAGACATTCTAGTGAGGTTATGTCCATTAGGGGGGTCAGGGTCTGAACAGGCTCAAAGGTAATCAAATATTTTGATTCAACCATATTAAATCTTGGCCACACTATATTCAAACAGTAAGAACAGAAAACCTGTAGGTTATATACCTATACTGTAGGTATAATACATAGATATTCAACCTCAAGGCTGCAAATGTATACATGTTTAACTCTTATTCGTCACAAAAACACAATGGGCCCCGTTCACCAAAATCTTCCTTAGTTTGCTCTTAATTTGTTCTTAAGAAAGGTCCTCAGAAAAGTCTACGTCAGATTCACGACGTGTTCTTAAACCCCAGAATTGTGCATACTTGTGTTCTTATAATGATGAATTCCATTGTAAATTAAATTCATGTGCCAAGTGATCCTAAACAGCACGAGTAAAAGCCCTGACAATCGCCAAATAAAGTGTGCAGGGCTGTGAAATTGAAACACCCAAACAAAAGTTGGAGCAACGGACTACAAATGTAAAAAAATTCAAAACTTCACTTTTTCAAGTGGAGGTACTTCTGCAGGAAATAAGCACCAAAGAAGCTGTCAGATTTAGTAGCATCACTAGGGGATCCAAATATCACAAAGAATTGAATGGGATGCAATTACTCGTTAAGCTTTTCAGTGCAGTGTTCATTTATTTGAAAAGACCACAATGTTTTGTAAAATAATTAAAATATATATTCTTAATTAAAAACTAAATTTAAACCTATGTTATACAACTGTAGAATTGACGAAAACGCAAGAACCCAATATTAGCATAAACACATGAGCACTCAAATGTGCTGTTCTTACCTAAGAATAAATCCCAAATTAAAAAGAAAACAGTGAAGGCCAGAAATTTGTGAAAACTTAGATTTAAGATGAAATGTCTTTCTAAGAATGGTTGGTAAATGAAACTCATTGTGTGCGTCTTTGAAGACTAACAAACATATGAATGCATAGAGTTAAACCAACTACACTGTGACTCACGAGGCCCACTTGAGGGCTCACATACAGTATATATTGCTTTGTGGTGCAACTAGTGGCCAAATGATCCAAAAGGTGCCTTTAAGTACAATAAATCCTTTGACAAGGGAAAAATAATCTATGTTTGAGAGGACCATTAACTGGTTAAAACGTGTAACCCTCTTTGAAATGACATATTTGTGATGGAAATGTTGAATGTGTGATGTACATGGCGTTCTTAAGCAGATCTACACTTGTTTTCCAATTTAACGACCTGATAGCAGATCAGATGGCATGTCATATATGTGGTATTCATCTGATGGGTGATCCATAATAATCACACAAGTTGGCACATAGCATTAGAGTATAATTGAAAGGGTAGTAAAAGGTACAGGATCTCCATGCCAACAGAGAGGATATTGTTGATTTGTTAGTTTAGCTCTCTGACAGGCAGAAATAGTTGGTGCCAAGGTAGCTCTTGGCAATAGACATGCTGGCATTTGCATATGAGGTTGTTACTGCAGAGACAAGTTAATTTGTGCCACTCAGTAAACACAGCATCAGTCAGAATGCTGTGGCTTCAGAAGAGGGATTGCGTGTTTGCTTAGAGAGCAAAGGAAGATCATTTTGGAGATATATTATCGGGAAAGAGATTGCACTGCCCTCAGATGACTCAAACACAGGTGTCCACAGCAGATAGGATTTTAAAAAGATCCCAACCCGCCTTCTCAACTAGTGAGGTTTGACCTTCCATTTCCTGTTGTTGGCACTCCAGCCTTCAACTCTATCAGATTTGAAAAACATCTAATAAACTGTATATATAAAGCAAGGCAGCAGAGATGAATAGATGGCTTTGGCACTTGCTTTATTTATTTTTTTATGAAGAGGTTTGCCTGTCCTTGATCTCTGTTAGATCCACAGCAATACAAGATTTGAGATTTGAGATGTTGAGTCATGTGCTCTGAAAATTCAGCCTAATATTTACTCTCTAGCAATAAATGAAAAAAATATTTATATTGAATTAATCACAGTCTAAAGCCAGACTAGCTGCAGTGTGATTGTAAAGACTTCACAAAAGAATTGTGCGGCTCTTGCAAGCGCTTAACCTGCACAAATAAGACAAAAATAACCTGTAATTCTTAAAGCCCGATGAAATGCAGCCCTAACGGCAAAGGGCAAATTCTGCTCATCTGCAAAACTTTTTGGGCATGTTATGTTTTAGTGCATCATCTTTTGTGAAACAGACCTTTAAACGGAGCAGCTATCAAATGATAGCGGAGTCTTGCAGTGGACTTAAATCCAAGCGGATACCTCGGGGACAGACATTTGTTGCCAATCCGGATGTGCCAAAAACTGTTTGTTCAATGCCCACTTGAGGCTGACTCTAAAGCGAGTCAATCCTCATAGAATCCCATGTAAAAATGCACAACTATACGACAGAAATAACATGTTCACTGACTCATGCAGAAAACGGTTTTGATTCATGACAACTGAAATTTTTGCAGTGTTAATTCTATAATGCACAAATTGAAGGAGCTGACATGATTGTATATTGTTGAAGTTGTTATGTTACCTTGATCATTTTCATTTTACAAATTAAACGATTGATTGACTGAAGAAGTCCTGCTCCAGTTTTTTTGGTGAGTGAAATTCTAAGGTTAATATTGTTTTAATTATATATTAACAAGACCACAGGCTTAATGATAGCTGGCTAGCAGTAGCTTTGCTTGTTAGCCTTTGGCAACCAGGCTTCATTTGGCACGCCCCAACTCCAACCGCGCTCCACCTCTTTGCCCATATTTTGGATTACCTAGGAGATAGGCTGTGGCGTTACTGCCAAGATAGCGACGTCCGCAGCCACCCACTTTAGCTTCATTTTGGCTCATCAGAAACCCACTGGTTCCCCCAACAAAAAGCCAATGGGACTTGTCCCTTTGATTTTGGATTAAATTAGCTCTGTGGCAAATACAAGTTTATAATGCTAACACGTTTGTTTTCAGCAAGATAATAACTTTTATGTTTTTTCAAATGTGAACGCAATTGTCAGCAGTAAAAAGCTTATGTAAGGCTATAAACTAACTACACCACGGTTTCATGAGCGTTATTAAACACAACGAGTCTGTGAAGGCGGACAAGTCGGCATAATGACGTTTTGTAGTCTATTTAGCCAGCATCAGGACTGATGACGGTCCAAATTTTAATTTGTCTAACACTTTTTGGCTTATGATCTTATACCTGCAAAACTGGACTAATAGGGTATAAGGTAGTGGTGTAGTGGAGAGCAAGGTAGTTCTCCAATCAGAGGGTCGGTGGTTCGATACCCGGCTTCGGCAGTCGATGTGTCCTTGGGCAAGACACTTAACCCCAAGTTGCTCCTGAAGGCTTGCCATCGGTGTGGACTGGATGATGAATGTTAGTTAGAGTCTGATGGTGACACCTTGATGGTAGCCTGTCATCAGTGTGTGAATGGGTGAATGATATGTAATATACTACTGACTGTAAGTCGCTTTGGATAAAAGCGTCTGCTAAATGACTGTAATGTAATGTAATGTAATGTAGTGCTAGCTGAGGGGTTACAGCACATGTCACATAAAGGCTATGTTGCCAGCAACTTTTTTTGTGTGTCATACCCCAATCACTCCCTGTTTTCTGTCCTGCTGTTCACTGTCAAATTGTTCAATAAAGGTGAAAATGCCGCCGAAAAAATCAAAAAAACAGGTTGGCCTCGACCTACTGAACATCTGCACGTTAACATTGCCACCGTGTTAGCATGCTGACGTAAGCATTTGGCTCAAATCTGGCTATTCCTTATTGACCTTTTGCTAAATCCAACCCTCAAACGCAGAATGGCTAATCATAGTGTAGCTATCGTGAATTTTGAGCTAGTCATAGTAAAATATTGTGTGATAGGGATGTACGTTTCTAAAGCTTTCTATGTCTACATAAAAACCTATGTAGCTAACATTGGCAGATTAAGTTATCACATAATTTACTAACGTTTACACTTCTATGCTACCTAAGCTATTGAAGGTATACTATATGTCATAACACATGCTGCTTTTGCTTTTCAATGGTTGTATCAGTGAATAAAGACCTACTGGCTTGACAGGAACAGTGTAATCCTTTACTTCATTGTCTTCTGTCACAATCGCCAGGTGATGTAGCGGTTCACTTTTACAGTTGGATCTGTAGCTTCAACATCTATCTTTATCTTTATAACCTGTTTTTGCTGCTTAATCAATTTCTCATCCTGGATAGATTATTCAAACACATATTTTATACCCTTCTGTCAGCTTCACTCTAAAATCTTTTTTTCGTTTTTCCAAAAACGTGTATTTCTTCAGGGAGTGCAGTTACTGACAGTGTGGGCTCTATGCTAACAGTGACAGCTTGACGCATACACTCTTGTTGAATCCGCCAACCTCAATGGCCAAAGCTGTCAAGATATTTTACTCAAAACCTCAACTTAAAACCTTTTTGTTGCGGTACAGGTAAAGGCATGGGACCACCAGAATCAATAGAATTCATCCTGTGGGGAACATGACAGGACCACCAAATTTTACGTTTGTCAATTGTTGTTGTGATGTTCAGTCTGATGAACCAAAAGACCAACTGATCAACATTTACATTCTAGCATGGCTAGAAATAGTTTGAATATTGTTCCTTTTTAAATTTACAGATTTAATCCATCACATTTTAGAGAAGCTGAATGTCCTAGCCTGTCATCTATTGTCCTGTGTCCTCAAAGGAATGCATCATCAAGGAAGTATGCGCTACAAGTTCAACTTCATTGCAGATGTTGTGGACAAGATCGGCCCAGCTGTGGTGCACCTAGAGCTTTTCCAAGGGTAAACCTAACCAAAGCAAGAACATTATAATTGTTACCTTCAACACTCATATTCCTGCAGATCCACAATCATGTTTCCCTTTTGCCTTTTCTCTTGCCAGAGTGCCATTTTCCAGCGAGGAGGTCTTGGTGTCAAGTGGCTCTGGGTTTGTGGTGTCAGAGGACGGCTGGATCGTCACCAGTGCTCACGTACTTAACAATAAGCGGCGAATAAGAGTGGAGCTGAAAAGCGGCTCGCGGTACGACGCTTCAGTCAAGGACATTGACCAGAAGATCGACACTCAAAATCGAACCTGACGTGAGTGCCCTCTATTTCCCCGTCAACTCCTCAAGGGCCTTAGACTCAATTCCTTCCTGTGTTCCTCTGGCCTTACGGTTTGTCATCAAAGTGTATTAACCACCGAACAATAAGTTATTCCATGGAGCAAGTCAACAAGGGCCTCTGCCCTCAAAAATTAAACTCTACGGCTTCACTTGGTGAATGTCTTGTCTGAATTCCTCTGGGGCAGTGTTTGGTCATGTCCCGTAAATTGAAAGCCTCCGATTTTTTTGTGTATTGGCAAGTGCTGTCCTGAATAAAACATGTCACTACTCAGACATGCTTTCACACAACCAGCTGCTTTGTATGGTAGAGGGGGACGCTCTACTCCCTCAGTCAGACTCCACTCAGCATGAAGCACATTATTAACATTTTTTAGTACTGATCTGAATACAAGAGTGCCTCAAGAATCCCAAAGAGAAAGTCAGAGGAATCACTGTCTTTATACTGCTTTATAGGTGAAGGAGAGTGTCTGAAAACCAATCAGGGAGTGGTGACAGCTGTACAATGCTATAACTCTCTGGGTTACATTCCTTGTAGAGAGGGTTCTAAAGCCTGCCTAAAAGGCAAATTTGTGATGACATAAGACTCCATGCCGCGGGAGATATATGGCTAAATTTGGCAGAGCATTGCGAGCCACCCAAGAGACAAATGGCATCAGCCTTGAGGAGGCAGGCAGGGACAAGCTAAGGTTTAGTTTAGTTTTTTGTGTACTCAACAAATCCAATGTCGAGATTGGTGCTTATAAAAGAAAAGCATTCCCAGTGTAGTGCTTTGTCTCAGGAAAATAGGCAAAGATTCATGTAGAGCAGCTTTTATTACCAGGGGCATTGATTCAGCCTGAGATGAAGCAATCAAGGCTCAGAATGAAAATTTGTGGTTTAAATTAATAACTTTACATGTTGTTAATAAGCAGAGATTGCTTTGTTTCTAAGCCAGAACTGAAGTGGTTACACACATACCACCCTAGAGACTTGATGGAAAATGATATAAGGTCAGGGGACATAAACTAGACACAACACAGGTTAGGTCCATTGGAGCACTTCTGAGAAAAGCGTAGTACTATTTTCTGATTAAAATTCCAGTCCAAAGTTCCACAAATGCTCTCAGAGCAGCAGGCAGAAATTATTTAATTGATGGAAGCAAACCTTATTAAAAGAGTAGGCCGCAGATTTAGGGCTGCGTTCAAATAACACTGTTGGACTCACCATGAAAAATAAATGCAGCATAAGTAAAGTTTAGTGGTCTTTATTTATTCATTCTATTCTTTCGAGTCATAACATGCCACCTACATTACCCACAATCAAGTTTGTTTTAAGGCCGAGGTTACACTTTTTAATGCGACTTGTCTTCCGATCATTAACTGTCATGTCTGTTCGCTGGCATTGGGATCCGATCAGCCAGACTACTTGTTCAGTTACTGCTGATGGACACCCAACATATCCTCATTTTGTTGCTTCAAAATAAAACTTCTTAAAAACAAATTAACGGGGGACTTTTATCCTAAACATAATTGCAAACGCTTCACAGTAATGACTTGGCATAAAGTTCCACGCAAAAAGCTTTTTCACAACTTTAAAACTTTTGGCATATAAATGAGACGCATAAAGCTTGAAATGATCACTTGTCTGCTAGGGTACCGCTGATGGACAACCAACATAACCCTAACCAACATTATTACATTTTTTGCTTCAAAATTAATATTCTAGATAACAAATTAAGGGGGGACTTAAGATTTGTTAGCGGCGACTCAAAAAAAAAGAAGTCTACTAATAGAGAAAGAGTAAGCTGCAGAAATAACAAATTTATAGTAAATTAAATCTGTTTATCCAAAGTTTTAAAGCCGCTCCTTTGACCACGAAATACCTTCAATCACTATCTGATCAGGCAGGTGGCATTAAAGTCAGGTGTGGCCACATATATGGGGACACAGCTGAGTTCCAATCTGGCGCATATGATCAAAAAAGTGAAGTTTAAAAGACAAGAATAAATACATCTTTGGTTAAAATCAAGCCTTACTAAACAGTGTGTCAGCAGTGTGTATCCTCATTGACTTTTTATTCAATCTATACTGACCAATCCTAGTATCTAGGAGGGCTAGTTAGCCTGCTGACCTTAAGTAATCTTACCAAGGTAAGCTAATAAATGAAATAACGACATTCATTCACCCAGCATGTGTTCCTGTTCCATAAATAACATTGATTGGTATCCTTCTCTTGTGTTTTGCTGCAGAGTCCCCTGCCTGTGCTCCGTCTCGGCCAGTCCTCGGATCTGCGTCCCGGGGAGTTCGTGGTGATGCTGAGAAGCCCTTTCTCCCTGCAGAACACCGTCACCACGGGCATCATCAGCACCGCACAGCGCAAGGGCCAGGAGCTGGGCTTTAAGGACTCGGACATGGACTACATCCAAACTGACGCCATCATTAACGTAAGTGAGACAACAAGCACTTCCTTTCCTTTCTTGGTTCTCCGTTTTAATTTGATCCGTCTTGACAATTTTTGTTCCACTTTAACAATGATAAAGTAAAATGTTTCTTTTTCTCTGTTGATTCACAGTATGGCAACTCTGGTGGGCCACTTGTCAACTTGGTAAGAGGATTTATAGTGCTATAGCGCATGAAAAGTGATGATACCATTATTCATCATTTGCATATTTGTTATGCCGTCTGCTATGCAGGCAATCTTTCCTGTTTTATTCATGACAGTGAAGACTAAGGTCATGATTTTGTTTTATTTAATACCCAAAGTCTCCAGTCTGCTCCCTCAGGTTCATCATTAAGCCCTTCCCTCACAGTATTTTAGGACAAGACCCGATTATGGAAGCCTTTGCATTGTTACCGTGGAATAAAATCATACAGATGGTACATTCATTTATCAGGGTCGCTGCCTCCAGCTTCCTTTCCCTTAAAAATGCAGTTCTTTCTAAAGGAGAACAGTTGCCATACCGACGGTGCATTTTATAAATCGCCCTTCACTGTGAAAACCCAGATAAGTTGCTACAATAACCAAGACTGATGGGTTTTGTTGAAGGTAAAAGGAACATTTAATAGACTATGAGCTTTGGAATGTGCATTGGAAGAAAAAGAGCCGTACTACTCTCGCCGAGAAATCAAACCGAAATCAAACCGATGATCACAATTCAGATCACAATTGCCAGGTTTCCATCCCAATTATCCCAATTTTCAACAGAATTTCGAGAAAATCTGCAAAAGAAAAGATGAATGAAGTCACATTTCCATCCACTACGTTATGCAATTATTAGAAGTTGGTTCATGGGTATATGGCCCCGATTCTCCACTTGGAAAACCATTATATGATTGCAGAAGAAGACGGCTCGTTGACATGACTCGCCTGCTCTCACCAAATGGCGCAGGAAAGACACATCATTTTGCGTGCATTTAGTCTGTACTGACTGCAATATAAAAACATCAGTTTAACTATTGTACGCTCTCAACAAGTGTCGTAGAATAAAATGTGAGAGAGAGTGCTGATGGTAGGGGGGTGGTGAGGTGGATGGGTCAAACAAACAGGAGACCGCCGTTTGAGACCAGCGTCCCAAAGTATTGTTGTATTTTTTTTTTAAGTTACGTAAATTATATAAATATTTTACTTAGTTCACATAGTTATTTCAAGCTAAACTATAGTGTTTTCCCTAAACCCAACTAAGTGATTACCGTGCCCAAACACCACTGCAACTGTTGAGAGGTAAAGGGCATGACACAAGAAAACGGTTAAACTGACTCAAGGAAATTATAGAAAATGTCGGGATACTTGTACGTTTTGTTTTTTTTCCAGGCGCAACACCATTTATTTCACTCGTTTTAAACAAACTCATAAAAATCTCAAAACTTCCAAACATACCGTTTAAAACTTGAGGACCAATAGATTAACAAGGCAAAAGGCAAGATTTAGAAAAATACAAAATATTTTGGTTAATTGCGTCTTCCAATGAGGTTGAGAAAAAATATGACTTTTCTGTTTGTTTAGAAAAATACAAAATAGAAAAATACAAAATATTTTGGTTAATTGCGTCTTCCAATGAGGTTGAGAAAAAATATGACTTTTTGTTTGTTTGTTTCATGTAATAATTAGAGGAAGCTCTAATGAGATCTGTGCGGAGCGAAGAGGAGACGATTTTTTCACATGCTTCATATTAGTCACCATTTATTTGCTAATTCTGTTTACTTTGCACTTTGTCACATTTTGCTTTAAAAAAATTACTTTTTCATAAAAGCGTTGATGGATGGAAACACACCTGGCCTCATCCTCTTTCCATTCAGTTTTTTTAACAGGATGGAGATGTAATTGGCATAAATAGGAAGCAGGAATCTCTTTTGCCATCCCTGTAGACGGAATACGCCAGTTCCTCGCTGATTCCTACAACAGACAAGTCAGCGGTGAGCAGGATCTAATGCTGGTGTTGTGGATCTGGTCTCTAGGAAATACTGGATGATCTAATTCACTCATTAAAATAATTCATTATTCAATCTTTCATTTGCCTTTAGTAAATACTGGACAAAAAAAGAAATTGCGTGTTCTGATTTATCATTGTGGTGTTGCGTCCTCACAGTTACCTGATAGTGACTCAGAATGATGTTCAGTAACAACGCTGGCTATTTATATATATATATATATATATATATATATATATATATATATATATATATATATATATATATATATATATATATGTTTAACCTGTCATATATATATATAATATATATATGGCTGTTGTTTTCATTTGGCATGAGTCTTTTTGAACACTGTTTCTAGATTTCTCTAATCCATCTTCGTCTCCACTTGTCCAGTTTGATCCGAAATCTCAAGGAGCGTGAGTTGGAATTTCCAGATGTGAGCTCAGGCGTTTACATCTATGAGGTAATACCTGGAACAGCTGCATCCAGGTAAGAGTCAAGCTACAATCACTTTCTACTGTGGGCTGTGAAATCCCATCAATACAATTTACTGATATTCGTTGATATTTGCCGTTTCCCCTTCTTTTGGTTTGTTGCTGGTTCAGTCTCACCGCTCTAATCCGCTTTGTTTCCAGTCGTGGTAGGCAGCTGTTTTTAGTCATTTAAAAAAAAAAATCAGAAAAAGTACTATACTCTACCTGCTCAGCAGCAAACAGCAGTCCGATAAAGCCACCCACTGGTGAACATAGTGGGGCATTTAGCAGTTACAGACTCTGTGGCAGTCTGAAAAGGCTGAGAAGAATGATATTGATATCACTGTATTAACTTGTTAGCAAACCTTTGCCTAGCAGACAGAGTAACTTTAGCATTCATTTTGAATGTAAGTTCAATATTCCAAACTGCTTTAACTGCTAAATTTCTCAACAAACACTGCTTGTCAGTGGTCCTGGGTGTCTGATAGCGAGGTACCGGGGCACCCTTTAGCGTCCGTATGAGAAACCTAACCAACAGTGGCGTAGGGTAGTTACTAAGGGCCTCAGTGCATAATATTATAACGGGCCCTAGTGATGCTAGTTACTAGTTATAAACAGGTGGCAACCCCCGAGTGAAGCCGATGCGGAACTGTCTTAAAACTTGTATTCCTCTCTACTGACCATTATTTTAAAATCTAATATTTTGGAATGTGCAATGAATCTGTGCAGGTTTTTTCAATGTATCTTTCCTGTGGTTTCAGTCCAAAACACATCAGCTAACAAAAAAAACAGGAGTCCCTAATTGTCACATTCACATGTCAACGTTATTCTCCAAAGTCAATTGTTAGTTCTTGCATAAAAGATGTAGTTTGCGTCTTTTCCAATTGGTGTAAGTTTCATACTAAGCTTGATTATAGTGAGCTGGGTTTTTTTTAATAATTATTATTACACAGCATTACCTGGAGCTAATCAGTAACCATTGATGGACAGAGCCTGCTAAGGCGCTAGGTGTTTTACAAAATGCAACAGCAGGGCTGTGAACTGGCATTCAGTGGCCCTCTGGATATTTTTCCAGCCGTGGAATAAGTGCATCCCTGCAGCTCTCAAGGCCGTAGATCAGTCCGGCTGCTCATTATGCCCGAGCTTCCCCACAGGCCAAGCTCTGACATCTTTCTCCTGGTGAAGACAGGATCTCTCTCTCTCTCTCTCTTTTGCTCTCTATATTCTTAATAATCCAACACAGCCTCCCGTGACATTGAAGCCTGACACTTTGAACAGCACACAGCAGTGTTCTAACATACAACAGCAGAGGATGTCTATTCACCATGACAGTGCTGAAATTGTGCGCTGAACTGCTCCTTGCATCCCTCGCTATTGTCTGAGATCAGAATGTACAATCTTACAGTCTTGTGCGTATTCAATCAATCAGTCTGAAAAAGATCATCAGAGAGAGTAAATGCCTCACGTGTAAATGTCCAAAACCCTTCAAAAGCGTGTTTTCTTCAAACAATCATCAAAACTACAACTTTTATCACAGGCAGAAGCTGTGAAAACGCTGTTATTGTCAGATTTTCATCTTTCCGGCAGTAAAAAAAGCATTCAATTCTGAACCCCTTGACACAACTGGGAATCTGTGATTGATTTCGCTGAGACCAACAGTCAAGCCTCAAAAATTCTGTGAAATTTTGACGGAACTTCAGGCTGCTGAACACAGAGCAGAGAGGAGAGGCTGTAAAAATGTGAATAGATCAATAAATATAGGCAGATGGAACATTATTTTTCCCAACATTGGTAACACTTGTAGACACTGGTAAAAAACGTTGGATATATAGAATCCATTGTTTTCAAATTTTTGTAAAATAAATTATCAAAGAAATTTAACCTGCGTTTCTTTCTCTTTTATGATTTATGGCATAGTAATTGTGTTACTCTGCACAAAAAGACATGTTTGAGTAATATCTACTTAAGTCCTGGTTGTGTAGTTTCCATAGAGATGCAGGACTTTTATTTAGCAGCGAAAATTCAATTCCACAGATAGAAAAATGTGACAGGAGCAAAGAAAAACTGCTTGGGGTTCAGATGGTTAACGCGTGAGTGATGCCTTTTGTCTCTTCTCCGCAGCGCTGGCTTGATGGATCATGACGTCATCATCGGCGTCAACGGCCGGCCCGTCCACACCACGCAGGAAGTGAGCGAAGCCGTCCAGAGCGGCGCCGCGCTTTCAGTGACGGTGAGACGAAAGGGTGAGGATGTTACTCTGACCATCACTCCTGAAGAGACTGAATGACAACGCTCACTGTACATGGCAACCAACAAAGGCTCAGATTGACTTTAATACACAATGGAACAAACAGCTGTTGGTGTGGTTCCCTGCATTACTTGGTCAATTGTTTGGTCACGAGAGGGGCACATTTTGTCACTTTCTGGAGCCACCACTTAAATCAAATAATGTTGGACAATCAGAGGTAGCAAAAAGTAAAGACGCTAATTCTTCATAGTCAGGAACAGGACAAAAATAATAAACTGCAGGGCACGAGGGAGCTCTGCACACCACGAGGCTCCAATTAAATAGTTTATGGTTTGTTTTAAAGCAATATTTCTCTCTGTAAGATTTTCCTCTAGCAAGAGTGAAAGAGAAAATCAGGCAATTTCTTGTAGAGGCAGTAATAATCATTATCACCTGCTGGTCAGCCAACAGGCAGGGAAAAAAGCAACACCACAAGATGGCCATCACAGTACTAAAGTAAAGTACGAAAACCTGAATTATAACAACAAATCTCCTTTAAACCATGAAAAACAATATACAAGAGGGAAATCAGTGATACGTGGTGGGAAAAGTACAGTGGTCGAGTAAACAGTCAACACGTATTATGACATTAAACAAAGGGAAACACAAATCTGCAGAGGACAATATCTAATCCATGAGTTGCTTTCATATCATATCATCATTTTTTTTCTTTGCAAATAAGAACCATGTGTTTTTCAGGTTCTGTCAGATTGAACATTGTATTCTATGAATATGTTTTCTGGGTTTCCTGATGTTGAGTACTGTGATGGTGTTGTGTTTTTCCCTTCCTGTTGTCTGACCAGCAGGTGATAATGATTTGAGTTGATTACTGCCTCCACAAGAAAGGCCTGATTTTCTCTTTCACACTTCACTGAGGAAAATCCTACAGATGGAATGGTTGCCTTAAGAAGAGGAAAAAAAATAAGAAATTAACAATTTATTGAAAGGGTCAGTTGATCTAAATACATGCAAATAGTCTTGATAGTCTAAGATTTCTGCCTCCAGCTCAATACAATGGTGTTAAATGGAATTTTCACATGTGGCGTTTCTGCACCAGACTGTTTCTCTGGAGACAATGTGCTGATAATCCACAGGCCTCACTGTGTTTTAAGTGTTGAAGTGTTATACAAGCTGTTGACAGTGTGTTGTGTGTGTTATGCAGTTTAACAGGGACACTTTGCCTCATTCAAAAATATTTAAATTTTCTTATCCTGAGATGCTGATCTGATGAATAGAATATTAAATTTGCCTTAAGTAAGTCATATTTGTTATTCTAATTACTTTCTGCATCATATTTAAACTTCAAATCAATTCAGATTAATGATTTCCTCATTATGATTCCAGGTCACATGAGTGTCTGTCTTTCCCCCGTGGTGAAAGGCAGACTGTGTGAACATGAATCATACAAAAGGTCTGGACCACTTGTGAATTATGTACATACCTCAGAAAAATATTTAAGCACCAGAAAATTGGTGAATGCCACAAATACTTTTAAAGCACCAGTGTGTGGGATTTGGTGCCATCTAGCGGTGTGGGTGCAACCAACCGAATACACCTCTGCTCACTCCTCCCTTTCCAAGCCTCAGGTAACGTGAGTAGCCGAATGCAAAACCCTGGTAACGCTGTTTGCTTCGCCCCCAGGCCATCCATACCATAATAAACACTCCTTTAGGTACTACGGAAGTTCAAATATTGCCATTTCTGCTAATAGATCTCCCATAATGCTACATGCTGGCCCTTTAAATCAGCGGTACGTGCCACTTAAAGTGGCCCTATTATGCTTTTCCACTTTTTCCCTCTTCTTTAGTGTGTAATATATATTTTTGTACATGTAAAAGGTTCGTAGAGTGTAAAACCTGAAGTCCACTCCTAAAAGGAGTTACCCTCCCCCTCAGAATCTCCTGAGCTGCCTGAAACGGCTCCATTGAATTCTCTCCTTCACTTCTGTAACTTTATGAGGTCACAATGTTACCGAAGTGACATAAAACGTTTGGCCCTCAAACAACAAAAGAGAGAGGGAGCTGGAGCTCCGGAGGAAGAGATTTTTTGAAATGTGAAACGCTGACCAATCACAACAAAGCGGGCTAGCTGACCAATCAGAGCAGACTTTGCTTTCTGGAGGGAGGAGCAAGCACTACAACGGAGCATTTCAGAGAGAGGGTGAGAAGAGGTGCTGCAAGACAGCCAGGATGAGAAAAACAAGGAGGATTATGAGCATTAACGCATGTAAACATGTTGTAACTGTAACTTGAGATAAAAATAATCACCAGGAAAATAGCGTTATAGGGCCTGTTTAAGAACAAACTTGTTCCCAAAAAGTGGTTCTTGCATGTTCTTGTTTCTCCAAATAGATAGTGATGTACTTTTTAAATGTTCTAATAAGAAGGGAATTCCATTCACCTTTATTGGTTTGGGCTGGACGCACACATCTCCCCGACAGATATCTAAAAACTTCCAAATAAAACCCATACTATCTGCATAGCTACATATAGATACCATTATAGGACAACAGTGTGGTTAACATATTACATATAAAGTCAATAAGTGTTATTGACTTTTATAACGATTTCTATTGGACGACAATTGATTGAAAATCATGAGCTGGATCATCTTGTATTCATCATTCAGAGGGTTTGAGTTTAGTGAGAAAAAGATGCACAGTGGAAAGCCAACCCAATATATGGTGTGACTCTCTGTAACTTCATGCTACATGGTTATGTTCAAGTTTCACGAGGTTCATGCATATTTACTGCAACATAAAACACTCCACACGCTTTTTACTGCTTAACCGATGATAATAAAGGTTATTTTATAGACCTGCTGTTGAGACCAAAGGGATACGATCTAACATCCGCTGTCAATATAATATAGAACCTACTTAAACATGATTTAAACTAGATTCAACTTTATTGAGTAAAAGTACTGAGACATGGAATTGCAGTTATAATACATACAGTCAGTGCATCCTCAAACTTTGATAATACAACATATAACAGATAACATTTTCCTCAACATCAATGAATATATGGAATAAGACTTTCTCTAAAAGCAGAAAGAGTTGAATTGCTTGGTGCAAACCATTATATAGATTATTTTTTTTTTACACAATGAGCTGATGACTCATAGATAATTGTAGATAATTGAATGTTATGTGCCAAGATGTCAGAACTTTGATTGGTTGTTCTAGTTGCAAGTTCAAACAGATTTGACTTTATGCATTTAAGTCACACGCAACTTTCTGGGTCATACAACACACTGAGAAACTCAAAAAATGTATGGAATTCAAGTTCTATCACTGTATATACTACATATTCCTTAGTAAAAACTATTTTAAGGAAAAAGTACTGAATACTTGTCTTTTGGTCAATATGGACATATTGATCCTAAGTGTGTTTGGCGTTTTGTGTATTTGGAATAGTGTGTTCTTTGTACAATAGCAGATACTACATGTATTTCTTTGATGTTGGTGAATGTAACTTGTGTACATAAATGTATTAATAATTTAGATTAATACTGATGGTCTGAAAAGTAAAGGATAAAACAACATAATGTGTCTTAGTGAAATGATTGACTGCGTCTGTCTTTATTATCAATATTAAATGTCAGTGGTAGTTTACCCTCATACTAATTTGTAGTCTTTATGCATTTGACAAATTAATTAAGGTAGGTTTGCCAACAAAGACATCTATCTCTACAAAAAGACAAAAAAAACACAGGGGGCTTTGTACGATAGCGAGCCAACTGGCGACAACCTCTGATATTTAAAAGTAAAGCCAAAGCTGAAATGCCTTAAACTTGAATTATCTCTAATGTCCACCAGGGGGCGACTCCTCTGATTGTATAGAAGTCTATGAGAAAATGACTCTACTTCTTACTTGATTTATTCCCTCAGTAAACATTGTAAACATGAGTCTATGGTCTCAATCTCTAGTTTCAAGTCTTCTTCAATACAGCATGATGTTCATTTAGTAAATGATGGTCCATTTAGAGTCAAATAGATCATAAATCAGGGTATGCTTTAGGGCGGGGCTACCTTGAGATTGACAGGTCCTTACTATAGACGTACACGGTGTCATTACGTCTCTCCTCCTCAGTCCAAATATGGCCACTTACATTAACTGGTAGCAAAAAAAAACCAAGATGTCGACCCCAAATCGCCGAACTCTAGGCTTCATAACATCAGTCCACAGACCAATGGGTGACGTCACGACGACTACATCCACTTCTTATATACAGTCTGTGGGCATGCCCCACTTTATCTCTTGATCCACACGCCGTAGGCCCCTCTAGCTGGTTTTCCAAAAAGAAGAACAAGTAGATAACAACAAAATGGATGTTTGTAAAGAGAGGTTGTGGAAGGAGACCCGCCTTTAGCTACAATATAGTTTGTCTTTAAAGGAATACTAAGACAGCTGAGTTGAACTCCTGCCAGGAACATGTCATAACTTTGTTTCTTGCTGCGCACGGTTCTTTTTCTTGGCTTTTAAGGCGGTTGGCGAACAACATAAACTGTGCATTACCTCCACTAACTAAAATGGAGTGTTACAAGCAAAGTCTTTTTCCGAAGGCAAGAACTGAGAGAGAAAGAATGTTCGCTGCTATGAGTGTGATACACTACCTGGTTTGAATCATGTCATCTAAGCTATGTGAATGATTTTTACCAATAGAAACGACACAGCGATATTCAGAAAAAGATAAATGCAATGTGATGCTATGAAATGTCCACTAGGTGCCTCCAAGACAAGATACACTGAAGCATACATTGATATTGTGTTTCTTCAACAAATGTATTTAGTCTTGTTCAAAATATTGAACATATGCTGCATCACTGGTGGAACTCAAGGTGCTCAATCAATCCAGTCTTGTAACCTGCGTCGATACCTCGAAGTTCTGAGAAGAGACAACAATCTCTATTAATGACGTCCTACACCGCACCAACAGCAGCCCATTAAATCAGACCAGAGAACTAAGAGAACACAGCGTACCATGCCTTCTTTATTGAGTCATAACGGCGGGGAACAGTGATAAATACAACGTGAGACACTCTGGATGGCTTCTCATCATCACAACGGGAGGAAGTCTGGATCCCCAGGAGCACACGTACTTTTAATTAAAAAGTTGGGAGAGCACAATAAAGATGTACAACAGCCCAATCTGGTACAACCTGAACCCCCTTGTCCCTTAGCTTCATTTCAAATGGCAAACGTTGACATATGTTTTTGTTTTATTTTTTATTTCAGGAGAAACAAGCCAATTGAGATCACTTGAAAAGAAAAGAAAAACTGTCAAATCAAGAAAGTTAACATATTAAAGACAGTATAAATACATAAAAGAAAACAGTGGATTACATTTCAAGAATATAAAAGCTTTTGTTTGGCGGAACAATATTATATACAATATCTTACAAGGTCAAGAGACTCCATAACATTAACGTTCAGTGTGTTTTATCCTCTTTTTAATTAGAGAATTCCATCCAGATTAAAGGAAAGATCCTTTGTACATATTTAAATACAGCATATAAACTGACACATTGTGAATTAAGTGGAAACTTGCTGTAAAGCGTCGTCTCTCCGTTTCCTTCCTCAAAAGCAGTTTAGCCAGCTGAAAATATATCACCTTCAGAAGCAGATTAGTGCGGCAGCATGAGACGAGTCGACACGTTGACGATCGTGTCTTCAACTTTTTTTTTCTTTATGATCTGAGTCGAGTTTGATGGATCTTTGCGTAATGAAAACCTACTCCGACTATGAAAGAGCACATAAACCTTCGGTTCAGGTAAAGATGAGAAATTTAACAAAGTGGAAGATGAAAGATTTTAATATTTAATGCGAGGCCCGAGCGTGAACTAAATTAGTTTTAGTTGAAGGCATCTGAACAGGGTCAGACAGGAGGTGAATCCTTCCACACACAGAGCAGATTTAGGGTTTTTCTTTTTTTCCTCGGGTAAAGTAATTTACAGCTTGCCCTATCTTAAAACGTTCCTGGAGCAAAATACCGGAAAAATACACTAAATCATCACCTCGTCAGCAGGACACACTGTATATATTGAGTATTGTGCTTGCACTTGCTTGAGGATGAGATGTCAATCAATCCGAGTACAGAACGCAGAACGCCTCCAGCAGAGGAGGAAAGGAAAAACTACAATGATGAATTCCTTTTAGGAATATTTATGCGATCATCACTCAAGAGTTTAACTGTAATGGAGGATTCTTTGTGAGTTATTATGTATGCAGACAGTGACTGTCTAACTAGGCTGTTACCATGAAACCAAGAGTGGGACCGTAGCTGCAGAAAGTGTTGATCACAATGTACATCTAGAGTAAACTATATTTTCTATCATTTTACTTCAGACATTCATTTAAACTTGTTGGATTTAAGGTCACTTTCACACCAGAAGTTCAGCTCAGTTGGTCAGAACAAAAAAAATAATATATATTGTTGCCTTTTAGATATGGTCGTGTTCACACTGGCTTTTTACAAATGAACCTAGAGCTGTAAACGTAAAGTAATGTGGGCTGAAAGGAAACTCTTTACCTTTTTGGGTTAGGGTTACATGGGGAAAGTTTAAAAAAAGATGACAGTAAGTCATGCTGCACTTCACTGAGCCTTATGTGTTTATTTGTATTCTCTGGTGTAACAAAGAGCTCCTAAAGAAATAAGTGATAATGACTTCTATTAGTATAGACTGAAACTGGACTGTGTATATCATATCTACAATCAAGAACAGTGTGCTTAAATATACTTATTTACCATCACAAGACCCTGTGGTTGGTTTTGCTTTCACAACCACAAATGAACCACTCTCGAGTCTGCTTAGATCCTTTCTGGTGCGGAATTAAGCAACTGGACCCAGACCCTCCTTTTCAGTCGGTTTGATTTAAAGCAAACTCTCCACCACCTGAAGTCATGATGCGAGATGTGTTCGTTTTAGCACAGACTACTTATAGATCCATCTACTGATCGTCAACGGTCAAATACGCAATCTTATAAGCAATGCATCTATTTATGCAAACCATCGGGTAACCACGGTAACGCATCATGCCACTATACGAGTGCAGTGTTTTATTTCCCCGACACATCACTAGTACTCCAGACCTACTTTGTGTGTTAGTCAAGTCAAAGCCATCATGAGGCAGACCAGGACAGAAAGGCAAGAATATGTCCCTGGTCCAGACCTTACGAGCGGGTCTGCAGGTGTGAAAGAGACCCTAGTTGACAGTTTGGTACTCTTATTATTATCATCCTCATCATCTCATCATCATCATCAATCTGTCGCCACGGTCGCTCTCGGGAACGCTGTGAGTGTCATAGTCATTCTTACGCATTCTGGGAGACATTCCAAAGGATTAAATTATAATTAAATGAGTTCTCATTATTCTGGGGAGGATCCTGGGAACCCTCTAGGAGTCCTCAGGAGGTCCCTGGACTCCACTTTGCCCCGAAGAGCCCACAGGTTCATTACTATGGCCGGCCGAGGCCCCATCGCTGGAGTTCTCAATATTTAACTCAGTCCTCAGTCCCACTCTGCCGGTCCGTCTCAGTAGTAGGTGCACCAGTTGCTGTAGTCGCTGGGCATCAGGCCGCCGGTGATGAGCAGGATCAAGTCCACGAACCACCAGATTCCCAGGCCGCCCAGGGTGAGCAGCTTCCCGACGGCGGTGCCGGTGTGGCCCAGGCAGAAGCGGTCCACCCCGAAACAGCCCAGGAAGAAGGAGTACAGCAGCGTGGTGATGAAGTAGTGGCCGGTGTATCTGTGCAAAAAAGGTCAGTTCAACAACCATTTAATACCAGGAACCTAAATCATTGTGACAATATTCAAGAAGAAGAAAAAAAAAACACCTGCAATTGGATCTACAACCAGTGCACACATTAAAAGCAACAGCTGTTTTCTACAATAGAACAAATGTAGAATGTATCCTTGTACTAGATAGCATGGGTGTCTTTGCTTTGATTGTGTCCAACCGCTACACCTCTCTGATCCGCAGATACGACAAAGATTAAGCTCATGAGCCGGTGAATGCGGAGAACATGTTGTACTGTGAAAACATGACCAGAAAAACGGGAGCGTGATGGCTCTGTACGTTGGTAAACATTGCCCTCTAGTGGTGACAGATCGAATCACTATTTATGGACCTGGAAGCATGTACAGTGCATATTGCACAGGTGGAAACAGCTCCAGCAGTAAATAGTGCATCTCTTTTCAGGGTATATCCATAACCTGTCTGAGTAGCTCTACCAATACGTTTTACTGTGAGTATGTAGTAGTCAAAATCTTGTTCCTATGTACTGTGTTTAGTCTCTGCTGAGGGCCATCAGCAACTCATTCACCAAACGGACCTCGTATTCTAGCTAGCAGATATTTCGACAGGCGGCTCTAAGTAAAAGGATGTGCTAAAATGAAGAATAATTATCAATTTTAATTTCTTCTTTTAAAATGTATCCAGACTGGAAAAGACTGGATATTTTTTGCAGGACGTCTTGAAACATTGTTTATGCCTTTAATGACACTGTAAAGGTAAATGTCTACATAAAGTAGAAACATAAAGCCAGAGAATATGACAAAAAACAAACAATCATTGTGATTTTTACCTGAATATTGAATTCAAACATCAGCTGTTTTAAGAAGTCATATTTTAAAACGTAAGCATGCTTTTTTTTTTTAGTATTCTAACAATTAATACATGAAATACTTTTTTCCTAAAATGTTGGGTTTTTGTCACATGTGAACCATCAGCGCGTCCCCTTACTTGATGCAGGGCACGTTTCCTCTGAGGAACTCTCTGGGTCCGGCACACTCAATATCGTCGAGGGCGGTGCAGATAACCCGTGTGCGGTTCACCTCTTTCTGAGTCTGGCCCCCCCACTAAAAGACAGAAACAGTAAAAAAAATAAAAAATAAGGTGAAGTGGTCGGTGATTAACAAAATCATGTGTTCTTCAAAAAACAACACTTACCCCGACACAACCGTGGCCCATCTCCTGAAAAGCGCTGTGGTTCATTGAATGATCGACGGGATCTTGACAGTAGATGAACTCCTCTGGTCTTCATCGGACATCGTGTGTGTAAAGAAAGATAAAGAGGGAGGGAGGTAAGCTTGTATGCCACTGCTAGGAAAATGACACGATCACCAATTACCTATTATCTATTGTGTAATTTTGAATATAAAGAACACAAAACGTCATTAGAGATACATTACAGATATCTGTTCTGGATATCCAAATAGATAATAATATGACAAAATGGCTGACTTCAGTTATGACCAGTTACAACTGGATTGTAGATCTTATATAAGGGAGTTTTTATTATCTATTGCAGGTAAAAAAAAAAAAATAATGCAATTTTGGATATCTGAAACTGAAAGATCAATACATATGAATGGAGAAGGAAAAAAAACATAGTGGGATGACGTTTATGTCTTCCTGGTTTTTTTCGACCGGGAAGACATAAACGACAGATTTTCTGCAGTATTTAAATTGAGTCTCGCAAGTGAATATCAAAATGGTCATTTATATTTTTTACGGTTTTAAAGATAAAATTTCGTTTTTGACAAGTAAAATCAAAGTTGTAGATAAATTGAAATATGATTTCTGCTGATAGGAATGTAATTCAAGATATTTTTTATAGACATTCTGACTAGTGAGAATATCATTTTTGCTCAGAGAAATGCTATAATGAATATATATATATATATATATATATAATATAAATATAGAAAGGGGTGTGGTTTGATTCAATGTTCAAACGGCCTAGCTATAGCCACCTTCATTTTAACATTAACAACTCTGGTTTTAGGCTCTCATCTCACTTCATAGCAGACCCCTCTAATAGAGCATGACAGGCCCAGTTTCGTATATGACCTCACAGACCCTCTCCTGATACTTAAGACTGGTCCACATCAGCTCGCAGCTGTTCCTCAGATAATAGATCATTCTTATATTGTATTACACCTGACATTCTGAATGTAACGTTGATTAAGAAAGTCAGACTGTTGGAAACAGCGCTGCTTAAGGTAAAGTGTCTGTGTTAAAGATGGACAAGTGAGTGATGATTTCTGATTTTAGGACTAGCATCAACGTTAGCTAGCGTAGAACTGCACCGCCTCATCTTACTTACAGGTAGCTGCAGAGGACGACCGGTGACGGGGGTTTGTACTCATAGGGCTCTGTATAATTCCCGTTTTCCACCGGTATTTCGTATTTCACGACGATTTCCGGCGGCTGCTCGCTGAACGGGACCGCGGTAGCTCCCTGCCCAGGAGAAGCGGAGGGGGTCTCCGATGTCGAAGAGTTTTGGGAATGAATTCCTTCCAGACATTGTAACAGAATCACCGCCAGCAGCAGCAGTAGCTGTCCGCACAACAGAATGTAGCTCACCGAAATCATTGTCACCCTCAAAATGCTGCTTTCATTCTGATAAAATAGCCGTTCATGGTTAACGGCGACATTTAGCTAGCTAGCTACCGACGACGGTTTATTTGGGTCGCGTGTGTATGACGCGCCGGAGGTACGTCATCAAATCCCGCCTGGATCTTTCTTTTTTTTTTTTTTTTTTTTTTTTTTCAACTTTATTTAATTCTCTGTATTTGTTTTGCAAACTTCCTGTTCAAAACAGCTCCTACCAACCTAGGACATAACGATAAACTAGTTATTTATCACTATGTCTTATTAGTAGGACTATGCTCGAAAAAAAAGAAACATTACTGAAATACATTGAATAAATACCATTGGAATATTTTGTGTCAATTTAAAATATCTTTTTTTAATTTAAGTCATGTCTTTTATTAAACTCAAGGCAAAAAATCTTTAACCAGAAAAGAATGTAATGAATAAAACACAACTTTGAAGATTGAATCCATTAAAATTTTTATAATCTATTCATGATTTCGAAATCTATTGCTTCTATCCCACCATCTTTATATTTCATATCTTCCTTTCTGTTGTACTGTAGCCTATTACTCTAAAATAAATTGAAATTGTTCTTTTAAATTTCTTTGATAATCTTGAGAGATATGGCTTAAGTATGCAGCGTAAAGTTTCAAATTGTGTTCTTCCAAGCAATGTCATGTCTCTTTGCAACCAATTGTTATTGTTGTTGTTTTTTTGTTTTTTTAAAATTAATTCAACAGCATATTTAACATAATATGTTTCACTAGTATCTGAATATTTGCAAATATTGCAAATTGCTATTGCAACACAGCAAACTCCCCCCAAAACTCAATTTGTTGATATAAAAAGAAGACACTTAACACTTAACACTAAATTTCTGGCTTCAAATGTTTTAAAAAACACATTTTTGTGAACTATTTTTGTGATACAAGAGTAGGGCTGTGTTCCACATAGCATACTTTTTTTCTTTTATTCTTTTAGTACATAATGCAGCTGCCCTTACAAAGTTAGTACTGTTGCGTGCAGTATGCATTCAATTGGCACATACTACTTCAACATTGCAACTTGAACTTTGACCCGGTTGCTCATATATCTGCTGGTCAAAGGATTTCGCGCCAGGGCAGCCAGAAATGCATGCTGGCTTGTTTACTGCAAAATGCCACCAGATGCAGTAGGACATCCTGGTCTTTCTGTCTGTTCCAATTGACATAATATGTATTCTGACAAACTAAATCTTTTGTATCCCTGGCTTCTAAATAGTCTGGCAGTATGGGTATTGGAACGCACAGAAAGTTACCCTGATCATCCTGCGATATTCCGCATCTATTTCCCGTAAAGCAATTGCGCTAGCTAAAATGACAGTCTTTATGGAACCTATGACATCACGTGATGGTAGGGAGGCGCATGAGCAACAGCGCTTATATACGCTAGCCGGATAGATGTGAAACTATATAACAACATCATGAATAATGACCTCATCGGCTTTCTATAACATACGTCCATGAACCAATAAGGTTTTAGCAAAATATGAATCAGTGGGTTGTTGGTCACTTTCAATCAAATCAGATCAAACTGGCTGGACTCATAGACTGTATATGGTTTGACTGTTAAACTCTTCGTAAATAATAGATGTTTTTGACTTGGTATAAAAAACACTTGAAGCCAAGTTTACAGAGGCTTTAAAACCAGCTACAAAAAGGGACTCTTTGGATAAATATAATTTTATCTCATTTATTGGATTGCAGTTTTTAAGAAAAAAAAACTTAAACTAATGGACAAATAAATTGATTCTTCATGTTTTAGCTTACTTATTTCAAATGTATGTGTGTGTGTGTGTTAATAGTACAAATTTTAACGAGAAACTCTGTCTGGGTTTAAATGTAAGACATTTTCTGAATTTAGAGAGCAGTTAATTCAGCCCCTTATGATCCACTACGCAGCACCTCATTTCCATAAAATCACATCAGATGTAATTTATAAACTTAGTTACATTTGTAGAAATAAAATGCTCGTTGCACCACAGTCATTCACTCTTCATTCATAAAGGCAATAAGATGCAGATGGATGAGACTTTACCGATACAAAACTTTCATTTTGAAACAAGTTCAGTGTCGTTCCCACAAAAGAACAGCATTCCGTTGCATCTCTTTTCATTCTGGGAGCGGGTGTACTGCATGCAGGCGGAGACACTTTAAATCAAGAGTGACTGCTCTCAAGTCAGTTCTTAAACCCTGTCAATCAATTTCAGCGTCGTCCCCTGAGTCCTTCTGGTCTGTTTTGGGTAGTGTTAGCAACTCTGGGGCGAGATATTTCAATCCACCAACACCCAAAGCAGGAACAGTGGAGGACATCATGTGAGAGGGGAAGTAGTCCCGGCTGTGGACGCCTGGATAGGCTCTGAAGTCCACTCTGGACGGTGTCGGTGGGATGAGGTACTGGGCTGATGCTGCAGAGAAGCTGGAGTAGGGATAAAACAGGAAGCCTCCAAAGTGTGAGAGGCTCACCAGATCCTGTTAACAAGGGAAGCAAATACAAACAACAGGTTATCTGCTGTTCTTTAATGATTAAAGGGACAAGCACTACAATTAGGTATCATTTTTTAGGTACTTTAAGGGGAAAATATTGTTATTTTCTACATTTATTGGACAGCTGTTGTGACTTTGCAAATTCAGATAAAAAACAAATAATGACTAAAATACTTAACAGTGAGTTCCACACCGACACACTGTAACATTAAAATGCTCCTTACACATTAAAGTATGGTTTCACAAGTTTTCCTATGTGAACTTTTAAAAAGGTTTCCTCCTGTTAGTGGATGAAGATCCCTTCGTGATGCACCATTGATGTCAGTAATGGAAGACAAAACCTACGGTCCTCTTTCTGCATAAAAATGTGTTCCAAAGTTGAAACTAAGTTGAGCCCCTACGCAAGAATGTCTCACGGACATGAGCTGACGTGGAATCGGAACAAGGAAACCTTTGGATCTTTTATACTCTGTGCGGGTCTCTCCTTGCAGAAATCTAACATTCTTTAAGCTCCTAAAAGTTCTACATTTTCTCTCTGACATTGGAGACCATCACAGATGCAGAATGCATAAATCACGCTTTAATATGAGGCTGAGTTGGAAAATCAAGAGAGGATCTTAAAGTAGAGCTACAGTCTTTCTTGTACAAAATGTCTTGTGTTACTATCGCAAACTCAAAGCTACAAGTCTGTACTAAAAACACTGTTAAATTGGAACCCCCACTTAATTTGTTTAACTCAGACTGAAGCTCACACCAGCATCAAATATCTTTGGAATATAAAGTACTTTGACTTTACTTTACTACATTTCAGAGGCAAATTCTGTACTTTTTACTCTTACTTGCATTACTGAATAAGAATCATAAAAACGGTTTTGTGTCCATGAACGGTCAACTGGCTACAACATCAAAATGCTGCTTATATTTTACTAAGCCAATAATAATAATAATGATGATCAAGTATTATATTATGGACCAACCCTGAAAGAATGTTAAAGTGACTACAAGGAACTTTCATTTTGTGATGGTTTTGGTGGTCCCTGTGGACAAAAGCGGTGGTGTTTCTGAGCACCAGACTCCCTTTGGAAAACATCTAATTTTACTGCAGCAGGGGTCTGACACTCATCCCCACGCCATCCTGGTTCTGGTTCTCCAGAGCCTCACTTCCCTCCATCAGTATTGTCCTGTCGTTTGTGGCTCCCAGCCAACTGCAGGGAGAGGCTGCTGCCTGGGGCTGAGCTCTCCTCCTCCTGCCGGAGCTCTAAATCAAAGTTCGCAAGTCCGGATCTAGGTCTGTCCGCGGTGGGCTGGTCCCTGCTGGACTCTGAGCTGAAGGAGTTTCTGGAGAACCTGAACCCCTTTAAATCATTTTGTTTTTGGCTTGTGGTCTCGTTGGAGGTCATGTAGGTCATATGGAGGCCTCAGTATTTAAATGAGACTATTCATATTGTTTATGTTTATTTTTAGAGGTTCATTGTAGTAATATGAAGTACATTTGTAGTGTTACTTCTTCTTTACTTAAACTTATGTAAGATTATAAATAAAGGATTTTGAATTACATTGGAGGAATTTCTTTAAAGCGGTATTGCTACTTTTACTTATGATCTCAAATTGTTCAAACACTTTTTCTAAGTTGTAATGAAACATAAAATGATATGTTCTATAAGTATTATGTATAAGTGTTTTAAAAAGCATTCCGCTGGTTTGTAGGTAGTCCCGTGTACCTGTAGTGGTGCGTGCCGTTGAAGGCCGATGGGGAACCCTGGAGTTCCTGGAGTCCTAACAGGTGCTGCCAGTCTCAGTCCACACGGCGCTGCTCCATCCACGGCGGCACAGCTGTTCCAGGTGTTTACCTGAGCAGAGTGGAGAAGACTGTTGGGGATACTGGGATCCCGCAGATGTCTGTTCAGTTCCGGTGGATAAACTGGGCTGTGTGCGACACCGCTGCAGGATTTGCTCACTTGTTCCCTCTCAGAGTCTTGTTGCTCGTAGCAACCGGCTCCATCAGTTAATATACTGATGACGTGGGTTTGTCTGGGCTCTGATTCTGTCTGAGCCCCAACCGGAGTCTGTGCTGTCCTCTCCTCTGTGGGGCCCTTCGACTTAGTCTGTGTCTCACTGATCTCTTGTCCAGGATCGTCCTCAGCCTTTTCACCTTTGTCACCGTCACCTTCATGAGCATCTTGAGAACAAAGAACAGATACACGGGAAAGTTAGTTTTGATTCATGTTTGTAGACTCATTGAATGTTACCTATAGACAAAATTCCATTATAATGTGTTTTTTTTACCTGAAGATTTGGAATCGACTGAATGTTGTGAAGATGATTCCTTTACAGGTTCAGATTTCTCCTCAGTCATCCGCGTCTCTTTAGACTTTTGTGATGGATGTTGTAGTTTCCTGATGTAAGAACAGAAAGAAAAAAAAAGACTGATAATGATACATAGAATGATTCAAATCATCATTTTAGGATAAATGTGTGAGACATCATTCAATAAGAAGTGGATCTCTTTAATTTATTTCACCATCCCTTTAAAGGTGGAGTCAGTGATTCTGATATCTGAACTCAACACCCCAACAAGCCCCCCTCCAGATTTACCGTCCCTCGTGCCCCACACTGCCTTTCTCTCTAAACAACCATGGCCTTTGCTACAGAAACCTTTAGAGGCGATGAGAAAAAAAAATTGTGGTTATCCATAATATAATTTATTTAACAGGTTAAAAAAAAGTTTTGGTGTGTGATATTTTTTATTCATAATCACCTTTCTAAGTGTTTGTTGTAGAAATACTAATTTATGCCACAAGAAGTTGAAGTGCAAACTACCTCACGAACTAAATAGGACTAAAAGCATTGGTGTTTTCTTCGAGGTGAGGTGAGTCAGTCCTATTTAGAGCATGGAGTAATGGGTCTATTCAGCCTCTTGTGGACACAATAAGTATTACAACAACAAACTTCCTACATGTTTCACAAGGAAAAAAATACTAAAAACAAGATTATTAGAACCTTTTTTTGCACCTGTTCTTAATAAACATGTGTCATAAACACAAGAGAGAAAACAATTTAGATCAGACTCAGAAAATAAATGACCAGCATTTTTACTAGCCTCTCAGGGCTTCCAAATATTTCCTCTTTCCTGTGCACAGAGGGCTGGTTGTTGTAGAGTTGTTTGGCACGCTCCGAGACATTATATTGTTTCCCATTTTCAGAGCCAGATTCTTTTTCAGCGTACATACAGAATGAACAGTTAGCAAACCGTGAGGATAAATCTGCTGAATTTGAATAAAAGTGTATTGTTTGTCTGCTCAGATTGACAGACAGCAGAGTTGACCAGAGGGAGTTTACCAGTATAAAACTGACTTGGTAATACTGGAAGAAGCATGTTGACTTAAACAGGCTTGCACCATGAGATTATCTCTGTGTTCTCCGTTCTAACAAAGAGGACTTGTTAGGAAAAACATTTTATTCATCTTCTCTGGTAAGTTTATGGTTTAATATGTTTGAATTTGCAACAACTTGGCTACACCCTCTAACTTTGGAGATAGCTTTCTGTGGCTTTACCAGATACAAAATATAGATGGGCAATGCATGTAGGACATTCAAAGGTAAATTATTTCTAAGTGATATCTGTCAACATCATTTTCCTGTGTGAAAATATCCGGAATTATTCTGTGATTTTGTATTATTTTAGGGATTTATCAAAAATAAAACAAAGTTTATCTTCACATATATGAATGGATCTTCATTAGTTTGGAAAAATAAATACTATAAAATAAACTGCTATTGCTTTGATTGTCAATTCATTGTTATGCCGTTTTTCATTGGCAAAAGTCCAACCAACTGTAATCACAGCTTCTCCATTGTGAGGATTGTATTAGTTGGTCCACAAAAGGAGAACTAGTTCTTGGTGAATTGTCAGTTTTTCCACCACTGCAGCTTTCTTTAATTTAAGAAATGTTGCAACGTTGTTTTAAACAGCTTACACTTCTGTAATACTTTCTTCACCGGTCCCTCAAAACAATCCAATGACGAACTACAATTCATTCTGAACTCTGCTGCCAGGATTTTAACTATCACCAGACAGAGAGAGCATCAGCCCAGTTTTAGTTAACCTGCACTCATGTCTTCTGGGATTGATTTATAAGTTATTTTGTTGACAATGCTCTTGATGCTTTGGGACCGGCATACATTAATAATGAATCATGGCCTCTTAGATCCTCTGCTGCCATTTCTTTTTTTCCTCAAATTCAAATAATCAAACGAATATGAAAATCTGCAGCTCAGCGGTTTTTAACTATGCACCAATACTATGGATTTAGGTTATAAGAGATGGAAGCTCTGTGAACATTTTGAAACGACAATTGAAAAGGTATTTATTCATCAATGCCTTTAACTACCTCTCGCTATTCTATTGTTTGACACTAATCTTATACGAGTTTATTGTTCTTATTTCTGCCCTTGCTTTAATCCTTTACATGTTTTTTTGTTCTAATGCCATCCTCTGTTTTATTGCCTGCTGCAGTGTTTGCAAGTTTTAATCTGTCTGTTTTTATTTATTCTCAGGCTTCTTCGATTTATAATAGAGCTCATTTAACTATTCCCATTGTATGACAGATGCTATATAAATAAAGTAGATTATTATTACTACTATTATTAAAAGTGTTATTATTATTTATTTATTTATTATTATTATTATTATTATTACTATTACTATTATTATTAACACACAATACCATTATACTCACATACAGGCCATTCTGCATTGTGTGCTTTTATTTTGGTATATTTTGCATGATGATACTTTAAATGCAGAAAGTCTACATGAAACAACAATGAGCTCACGAAGCAGGACAATGATACTAATAAAACACACTTTAAATATGACTTTTGCATACTGTAGCAACAATATGAACGTCTTATTGAGTAATAAACATGAATGATAACTTGCCTCTTCTCTCTTCTCCCGTTGCCCGTGTCTCGGAATCCTTTAGCGAAAGGATTGTTGTCAATTTTCAGCTGCGTTATCTGGAAGTTTGTACAAAGGAGGGAAACATTTGTTAATGTCACGTTATCAATTATAATGATGTACTTCAAAATGAAAAGAAAAAGCGTCTTTCTTCTCCACATCTCTCACTTTGTCGTTTTGGTAAGCTGTCACTGCGATGAACTCTGTCTCACAGAAGACATAAGTCCTGAAGGTGCTGTAGGGAAGTTTCAAGATGTCGTTTGTCTTCACGATGTGAAATCGTGGCTGATACTTGTGCATCGAGTTTAGAATTGTCTGCAAAAAAAAAATTATAATGAAGAGTTGAAACCATATAAAATCCTCAATTGTCTTGTTATATGTTTTTTAAAACGAGTGAATTGGTTACGGTGAAGATATAAGCAAGAGCATATCATCATGATATTAAATTCAGTGATTACTTCATGCATCACAGCAAATGTACTATTTAAATAATAAATACATATCTTTATCATAATTATGACACACTTTTTTTAATTTAAGTGATCAGCATTATTACTTAGTATTATTATTACTTTATATTATAGCCTAATATTATTTATTATTATAATTGTTAATTCCCGATTGAAATTCCCAACATTTTCAATATTAAAAACCTAAACATACAAATCCGTGTTTATCGGACACGTTGTTGGTCAGTTTCAGTTTGTGGAAGTTGACAACTTTGGACATCCACTGCTCGCCCGTGGCCGGGCTGTCCGGGTGGATGTACATGCGTTTGGGCATCTCCGGGTCCGCCTTCCCCGCCACCATCCAGCGGGAGTTGTGGAACTTATATCTGCAGTCGTCGGCCGCCACGATGTCCATCAGGACAACGTACTTGGCTTTTCTGTCCATGCCGGCGCACCTGGCCCTGAGCGGCGGGAACATGCGCCTGTATGGAGAGGAGGAGAGATAACGGTGCCGTGATGCCTTGGATAAAAACTCAGTCAAAACTTTCCAGCCCGTGCGTAATTCTTAGTCGTTTACCGTACCTCCCAGATTTCGTAATGACCATTTCAGTGCCGCATTCGTGGAACTGTGTCCAAAGGTCGCTGGCTTCCAAATATACCTTCGGCTCGTCCTCCGTCATCTCCCCTTCCTCCAGAGTCCCGGGAGGCCTGCGCAAAACCAAAGACCGCTGCTCCGGTGGAGACGTGTGCCTCATCGGGTCCGTGCAGGCTTCCAATCCGGGATCAGATGAGCCTCGGCAGGACAATGGCATGTCTGAGAACAGCGAGGGTCCGGCCAAGATAGTCCCGTGCAGGGCTGCATCTCCGACTCTCGTGCACGGCCCCGAGAAGCTGCGCATGATCTCCAAAAGGATAAAGCAAACTTTTACGCACGACGCTTGTCGGGTCACACTTTTACGCCACGTTGAAACCTGCGTGATTCACGTATCTGCATACTTTAAACTCACGTAAAAGCATTAAGAGAAGTAAGCTTTAATAATATTTTTTTGCTTTTGCTCTGGATGTTTTTCGTCCAGTGCGCTCAGATGCCTCCCAGCCTGCGTCCGAGGCTGATTTGCTCCTTGACACGTTTGGACTGGAGTTTGACACCCAGCAGTGGGTGGAGTTCCCTTCTGTTGCACTTTATGTGCAGGGAAAATGCTGCTTCAAGTTTTTCACTGGCTGATGAAGCTGCTTGTAACAACTAGGGATGATTTTTTTATTAACCTGAAAAAATGACGCACACGGAGCACTTTATCAGACACAAAAAGGACCTCAAACTATCTTCCCCTCAGTTCAATATATAATAGACTCTTAGTGCACCATCAACCCAGCTACAGACACTGACTTTCTTTCTTCACACAATCCTTCCAGCAACCTTTGGTTTGATTAGCTCCACGGATGTGCTCTCTCCACCCATGCGGCGGTTCTACTTTGGAGATGGAGCCTTCTGCCAGCGATTGTCCTCGGCCGGATTAAGGCTCTGGGTTTGGTTACATGCTTTTTATTGCTCAATGGTCCATGACAGCGGAGGAACGTTCCCGGGGAGAACTAACTCTCTGTGAGTGAGAGATGTGCGGCGCTACAAGGGCTCCACGGTACGACAACATGAAACCATTGTATGAAAAAAAAGAGAATTACTCACAGATGTTTTAAAACAAGAAAACAATCAGAATTATTTATATTAAAATCCTGTGTTGTTGATGATAAAGGTTTTCACCATGTGAATGAAAAACTCATAAAGAGAGATTTAGTAAATTGTCAGATTTTGCTTTATTTTAAAGAAGAATATTAATTATTACATTATATTACATATTTTGCACATTATGTTACTTTACACTCAGGGGTGGAGCAGGGCTTTTGTTTTCTCAAAATCCTTGAATCTCTTTAGACCTTAAACATTGTGTCATCTCCCCACAGTCTCTCTGACTGGACCGGCAATAAATGGAGCAAAAGTTCTATAACTTGGGAAATATGTCTCTTCTACTACTTTGCTATTCCCTAAAGACATCTAATATAATTGGGAACATGTTCTTCTGTCAGCCCGATAATCAATTGAGAGTATTGAGGACCACATTTAGATGCTATTTTTGGGGATCCTAGTAGAGCAGCCAATATTATTATGGCCTGTTGATTCAAAGGTAGCACATTTACCAGCTAAACATTAATTCTGTGATCTCTCCTCCAGCATAGTAGAAAAAAGAGGTTTCACGATGTCATTTATACCAAATTCCCACCCTACTTATGTATGTTTGTAACTTAAAAATAGTAACATCTCACAATGTTGTTGGAAAAAATTAGGTTTTCTGGGATAATATTTTTTCTATCATGTTTCAACCAAATATTATAAAGATTTCTAGGCATTCTTTTATTTGAAATGGCTTAAAATATTATGCACATAGCTGCCCGGGGAGCACGTCCCTGGACCCCCCCTTGAGCCCCAAATGTGAAATAAATCCTGGATTATCTGCTATGTTTGGCTTTGTTTTTCTAAATCATTATTTTTTACGCATTCTGAAGTTCCACAATATCTGGATATGGCAATTTTGGTATGGTTAAGATCAGGGAAAGATCGTGGTTACAGAACAAGGATTTGTGGAAACCCCCCCATCCACCAACCCCCATAGATCCACCACTGGACTAACAACTGCATCTATCTAAACTGGGGTTGTCTCATTTTCTACAACTAACAACTTCTGCCAGGACTCTCAGGGCTCACATTAATTTATTAGGGGCAGAGACCAAAAATTAGGGGCACTATTTTAAAGAAATAACATTAATACATCTCTTATAAACAACAGACATACAGTATGAAAAAGACACAAGGGCAAACTGAAATAAAGACATCAGAACTCTGAAACACGGGATGTACTTGGAGCGGAACAAAAGCGATATTTTCTAGTTGATATATAAAAACCTGGGAGAGTAAAATCCCTGAAACAATTTAAAAGTGGAGCTTCTTCTGTCATCCTATCGTCAGGTCACTCACAGAGTTAACATAAATTAGCAACAGCTGATAAGACCCGCTTCGAGGTTTATCATTTTGAACGCTACGGTCAGTGATGGCTATAAATGAGAAGTTGTTACCTGAATGTTATTAACTACTCTGTGCTAGTAAGAGACACCAGATATAAATGACTCAATATTAATTTACATCAAAGCTTTGTGAATCCGACCCGGGTGTCTGGCCTTGCTGGTGAACTCAAGTGTATGGATGTTTAACATTGTGCTGAATGTTCTGCCAGTAAAGAGCGTTGTTTTGTATTGCATATGCATATGAGAAATATATATATTTGCACTGTACAGCCTGTTGATACCCAACAGTCTCATGGCAGTTTGTGAAATTTCTTAGTTTCATCGACAGGGACACAGCTTTTTTTTCAGGACCACATCACGTTAAAACACAAAAAGTAAGGTCAAGGCAACAAAACCACTTAGTTAGGTTAAGGAAATACATCATGGTTGGGCTTAAAATAACCATGTACAGTTAGATTTGGGCAACACAACCAACAGTTAGGTTTAGGCAACAATACCACGTCATTAGGTCTTAGGAAAACTCTCAGTAACAGTTTGGGATCCACTACCATAAAACCAGCGGTGTCGAACACCTGTCTTCTGGTTGAAAGTCCTGTTATTTGGACCCCTCCACCTCAAATCCAGCACACCAACTCTTGTGTTTTTGGATATTACAAAGTACGTCACTTGCTCTGGATGTTACTTAATTTAATTTGTGTTTCCACTACAAATAATGCTCCTTATTTACTTTCCATTGGCATTGTTTTGGTGCTGTGCGACACGAAAAAATAATTTGTGTGGCTGTATGCAAACCAAAAATTTTGTGACTATTTCACTAGCTGCCATGATACTGATCCATGGTAACATGATTCAGCCCTAAACCCAGACAATACTTATACCCAGACAATTGTGTGTTAACTTGGTTGTATCTTAACTGAAAAGCAATCATAATAAGTGTGATTTGGATTATTTCAATCGGCCTTCTTTGACGTGGATGACAGGTTTTACATGTTTGAGAAGCTTTTTAAAAAAAGAAAATGTGACTACTAAATCACAGATAGCAAACTGAACGGAGTAGTGACTTGATAATCAAATAAGTTGATTCTCCTTGGAAAATAAAAGAGTAGCAGCCACTGGTGTCAATGACTGTCCACTTATTTATAGTGTGTCACAACTTGTAAGTCGTGGCCTTTGATGAAACAATGGTAAGGGGCAACAGCAGTTTTTCTAAAAGTATCACACCAAGGCTTGTGTTTCAGCAGGGACTTTGCTGTGAAATCGGGAAACGCCTCACACTAGACCCTTTTGTTACGGCCTCCCGACGGCTCTCTGATCAGATGCCTAAGTAAGCACGCATCTTATTCCGAGGTCATTCAAGATATGCAGTGGGTGGCGGAGTTGTTGATGACCCAATCTTTTTCTGGCAGAGAAGCAGGGGAAAACCCTGCCGGTCCGTCAGCCAACTTCAAAGAGCCCGTCGGTAATCCGAAACAGGAACGAGGAGGATGGCAAACAAGACGCCTGGCTGTTATTTGTGGGTTTGGCCCGCAAGCTGCGTGTGAAACCTGTCACTGAGGATAAACCCGCAGATCTCCACTGGGTCACTGCCCAGTAACACACTCTCCCCAGTGAAACCTTCCCATTGCTGTATGGTCCGTTTTGGGGTGTAGGAATATGGTCCATAAGACAACTAAAAGTCCCTGCTTGGTTTCTTTACTTTAAAGAATACCCCACAAAAATTGTCGGACTCACTATTGACATTGAAATAGTGATCAAAATGAATGCAGCTTTTTCTGCAGATTGTTCCTTGTCAAAAAGCTGGCGCCCATTATGCAACTCAACCGCCTGCTTGGTCATAGATTTGGGTGTGTAATGCTAGAAGCGGCCAATGTAGCATCAAGCCGCTACACGGGTTTGGAAAGCTCACTACTTTCAACTTTCAAAATGTTGTTAAAACAGTATCTCCAAACATGTCAGGAACCATAATTAGATTTCTGTGTATATACCTTATGATTTATGGTGTAAGATATAAAATGTTAAAATTGGGTAAAGTAGAAATCCCCCTCAGCAGAGAGTGAGAAATTAGAAGCGTTTATAGTATGGTGTTAAGCCTCAGTTATGCTTTCCAAAGATCTCTGATTGTCTGGTATTGTGAGACCAAAAAAAGCTCCTGTCAACAGCATGGTTTCAAAATGGTTTCAACATGGGTTCCGCCGATCCAGGATAGTTAAAGAAATGTGGGATGTGCATGGACAGATGAGAACCTGAAGTACAGGACCCCCGCGAAGGGGTGTTTCTGTTGGTGAGATATCTCTTTGGCCCTACAAAAATTCACAACCCTTGCAGATGCATCAAGAATAAATCAAGCTTCATGGGGTTCCTGTGCAGCCACAGAGCCAACACATAGCTACCGGAGCTTCACCATAACTAACTCGCACTTTCTCAAAAAAGTCAGTTATGTTTTATATGAAACATGTTTTCTCCTGGATTCAGTTTTTTTTTTTTTACACGTGTTACAAATATATTTCTTATCAGTGAGAAAGTCAGGATAGATGGGTGGTTCAAAAAGACACCAGCCAAAATGTATAAAGGCATCATCAGAAAATACCTGGACAGGAAGTTAAACAAACACAGGACACATGAGGCAGTGATTACAAAATGAAAATGCAAAAAGACACAGGACTTTCACCCAGGGGACCGCTGTTTGTGTCCCATATAAAACCAAAAGTCAGCATTGAATTTACCTTTAATGTAACAAACATACTTATTTTCCGGCTGAGCAAAGCAGCAGCAGGAAAAGGAGATGACCCAAACACGGACACACATGGTGAGCAGGAGGATGATTATGGGTGATTTCAATAAAGAAAACTTCCAACCAAAACTTACACAGGCGGTGATGCTGGTCCAAACAAGTGAAACAATGAAACAGAAAGTCCATAAACAGCCAAAATGTATAAAGGCATCATCAGAAAATACCTGGACAGGAAGTTAAACAAACACAGGACACATGAGGCAGTGATTACTAAATGAAACAGGAAGTGAGAAGTCCAGAGAAACCCTTACACTCATTTCAAGCCAACCCTGATGTTTTACTAAACCTAACCAAGTAGCTTTGTTACCTTAACATGAATGCATTTTAACCAGTTTAAAACTATGTTTCCCTTGAACAAAAAATGGGGTATGCAGTTAAGTTGTTTGGGTAGGTGTTTTGTAGGAGACATGGTTGTACAGAGATACCACATGGAGAACTGTGTATCCTATTGACTTTGGTGAGCCCCGGACTCTTCCTCCAGCCCCACCATGAGGTTGACAGTTGTGGTTCAGACTGAAATATCCCAACAACTATTTGATAACTATATCAAGTCTTTGATGTTCAAGAATGTCCACTTTTACTGTGAAAATCTCAAAATCTACAACATGGATTAGCACATTTGGTACGGTTAACAAAGGTACCCAGGTGATGATTGAAATATCTTGTAATAAAATAAAATAAAATAAAAAATAAACTGTGCAGTAGATTGTTGTACACACATTCACAGGGTCCAGCATGGATTTTAATAACTTTGATGCCCTGACCATCATCTGGTCAAAATGTTAACTTGTCCGATACATTGGTTTATGACCAAATATCCGCAAACCTCATGCCATTCCAGATTACTAAGTGTTAAATTCAAATAATCAAACGCTTGCATTCTAAGATGCTGAGCACAGGGAATACAGGTGAGTTAAAACGGCTAAACGTCAACGTGCTTTGTGAGCATGTTAGCATATTGATATGAGCATTTTGCTCAAATACAGCCTCACAGCCGCCACATGGCTTCAGACTCGTAGGGCCTTACATCTAAATGCATTTACAGTAGAGCGTATCAAACTCCACTTTTGCTAGCTGAACCATGCATAACCTGGGCGCAAGGTAAAGTGCAAAGGGGTTGTATTTATACTCTTAACTATTCATAGGTGGGTTTTGAGAGGCTAAACGCCAACGTATATGCATTGTAGCAGAAGTTATCGTTAGATAAAAATGTGGACTTGAAATGATTACATATCTTCCAATAATTTTTTTTTTTTTTTATTACTTTGCAATGCCAAGAAATTATTGAAAATGTTTGGATAACACAACTCGGAAACAATCCTACACAGCCACCACTGGAATCATATAATAAAATAGGAAAGATCAGACGGCAACCTCCGGTTCTGCCAAGTGAAGCCAATGAGGAAGTGTTTTAACTTGATCTCTACTGGCCAGCAGGGGGTCTGATTGTATAGAAGTCTATGAGAAGATAACCCTACTATGAGAAACTAGTGATTGAGACCATGAGTTCATGGTCTCAATCGCTAGTTTCAAGTCTTCTTCAATACAGCATGATGTTCATTTAGTAAATGATGGTCCATTTAGAGTCAAATAGACCATAAAGCAGGGTATGCTTTAGGACAGGGCTTACTGTGTTAACAGGTTGCTGCTGTTGCCAGAGCCCTGTACGCCATCTCTACGTCACTCCTCCGTATTCCTAATATGGTAACTTATGTTAATTGGCTGCAAAAATAAACGACATTGCCTACGACCGTAGTCCAAGATGACGATGTTGAACTCGCCGTCTGTAGAACTGCAGTCCATAAACCAATGGGTGACGTCACAATGACTACATCCACATCTTCTTTACAGTTTTTGGTAAAGATGAGAGTAAAGAGTAAAACAATATTTTGAAAGGTGTAAAGCAACACTCAAAAGGACAGACTCTAGCAGATCTTTCAGCCCATCAGGAAGCCAGCTGGTACGTTTCCCCTTTTAATAAGGTTACTGTTGTTGGTTTAGTCATCTGTAGCATCAAGCATAATTTATTCCTCAATAATAATTTTCATTTGCGCTCTAACACACCTCCGGACAAGTCTCCCTGTCGTCTTTCTGCAGACTTTATGTCCTCTGACTGGAAATCTTCTCCACAGCCAGGGTCACTGGAAAGCTTCCAAACCGTTCTGGCCGCACTGTCTCCCTAACACCTCTCGTGTTTGGACAGCGGAACGTTGATGAATGGCCTAACGGTAACAGGTTAGTGCGAGTGAACATAGTTGGGCTTCGGAGGTGGGAGGAATGTAGTTTAACAGCAGAGCGGAGGTGTTAAAAGAGACGGGCCCGAGCTGATATCAAACACAAACACGCACAGAGCGGCCACATGTCTCGAGGTGGGGCGGACTGCAAGACAAGCCATGAGAAAGTCAAGTGTAGTCGATCACCATCAGACTGTAGGGTGTGGTATCATAACTACATTCCAGTCATATTCAGTCTAACAATGATTGAGAGTTCCCCCTTAAGAAATATAAATATTTTATCCAAAACTAAAGAATCAGTTGTGGAGTATCATTGTATTACAAGTATTTATTGGAATTGCTTTCGAGTATTTAAGGATTTGAAGAAGATATGAATAACTATCGGAATCAAAGTAGGGAATATAGCTGTATTAACCATTCTGAACATTAACATGTCAGAAAACAACTATTGTCTATGCAAAGATATAGTGGAGTAATGTCGACCTGAACAGAGAATGAAGTCACTATCTCTTTATTCGAAATTTGTTACCCTGGGCCCAGGTATTAGTAGCGCTGTAGAGCAAAGTTTTTTCAAGCACGTAAATAAGAAATGTACGCAGTCTAGGTCATATCACCCATTAGTTTGTGGACTACAGGTTTTAAAGCCACGAGTTTGGCAATTTTGGCCATCGCCATCTTGGTTTATGGCTGTCTTCAGTACACCTGAGTGCTGTATGGGGTGTTTTTAGACAGCCAAAATGTTAGTTAACTTTCATGAAGTGAAAACACACTGTGAAAGGGTTGTTCTAAGGCTAAACAATGGACATATTCAAGACAGGACAACGCGGTGGTAGTGACCTGTCAATCACAAGGTAGCCCCGCCCTAAAGCATGTTCCGCTTTATGGTCTATTTGAATCTAAATGGACCATTATTTACTAAATGAACATCATGCTGTATTGAAGAAGACTTGAAACTAGAGATTGAGTTCATAAACTTACTGAGGGAATAAATCAAGGGAGAAGTAGGGTCATTTTATCATAGATTTCTATTGAACCAAAGGAGGACCTTAGAGAGAATGCAGGTTTAAGGCACTTCAGCATTGGCTTCACTTTTCAGACGCTGAGGTTGCAGCCTGGTTCGTGGATTCCTAAAGTCAGTTTTAACAGTTGGTGGCAGTCACACAAAAAGAAACATAGTAGTAAATCACGAAGGAGGCTAAGAGGAAGAGTGCAAGCTAACAAGGTATTTGTAGATGAGTAAGAAAATGCATTCAACACATTGGTAGCCCTTTAAGATAAACATAAATAAATAGATATCCGCACATGGTACTTTTAACACCTTTCATTGCACCAGGCATTCCCATCACAACCACTAAAGCTGTTATAAACTGAAATGATAAGGGCCTTCATGCAACACCTGCTTTGCCACATAATCTTGAGGCTCGGTGTATAAGAGGAGCCCTGAATTAAAGGTTAGCTGTAGGGACAAGATTATTCGATATCGTGATTCCAGGATAATATAAGTAATGCACATATTTTTGCCCCCCGGTTTGTGATGTCCTCTTATCATTTAATACAGTAGATTGAGCTGGATGTTCACAAGGTTCTGTTGGCAGCCAGCAGTAAACAACACGGAGGCCAGAGCCGAAGCTCTGTTTGAGATGTGGCTGCCGGACACGATTCACACCAGCACGGTCCAGTCACAAGTGTTTTTACAATGAAACGGTATATGCAGACAAGAACGGCAGCAGATAACCTTTGGGTCGCAGATGAGTGGGGGGGTGGGGGGGTGGATTTGAAGCAGAGGATTCACAAGGTGATGCTAAGCATTCCTCACATTTCACAGATCCCCTTTGGAAGAAGTCAGACACAGTTAAGACATATTTGTGTGGTGGGCCCGAGGATGAACAACAATACCCATCAGCTCTGTAGCAGTGTGGCATCCAAAGATTAAAATGTTGGAATAACAACCCACGTTTCATGTCCAGATGAACAACTATATATTTCACAGCAGTGGCTCCTTGTAAAGAAATGTGTTTTTGCTGCCAAAAAGGATATAGTCTTGAAAACAACACAAAACACAGCAAGAAAATAGGTTTAAAGGTGTTTAAAAAAAGAAAAACAAATATAATATTTTTTTTCTTTTACCTTAATGGAGACTGCAAAATGCAACTCACTGAGATAATACTGTTCAATAACATACTATGACCAAAAAATCTGTTGAGGTACAGTAAGTCATTGTTTTAATACATGTCAACCAAATTTACAGATAAAGGTCCAAAGTGACCTGCGATAACCCGTGAGTAGCCAATATAACAAAGAAATCTACATGGACGTGGAGGTATGAGGTATCACTAGTTGGGGCCACTGTGGCTCAGAGGCAGAGCGGGTCGTCCTCGAATCAGAGGGTCGGCGGTTGGGCAGTCCATGTCGATGTGCCCTTTGGCAAGACAATTATCCACAAAATTGCTCCCGAAAGCTGTGAAAGCACGAGTGTTCTGCAGATGCGTGCAAGCATTTATAAGAAACAATAAAATCTGTTTTCATAAATTTGCTTGCAAATTTTTCACATTACAATTCCTGCTTGGTGTTAAATGGCTATAAAGCTTCCGAAAGTCTGCGGAAAGCTGCAGATTCAGCTGACGATTCTCTGTACGTTAATCAATACAAGCGGCCCATTTCATATTGTCATTTGATACATTCTTGTTGTAAAAAATACCGATTATAGCTGCTCATAAAATGAAGTCCCCAAGTTTCTAAATGCATAAATAAAATTGAGCAATATGGTAAATAATCGTGTCTAAACATTATACTTTTCAATCTTTCCATAGAGTTTAGGAATGAAATTTAGCATATTGACATAGCTTTAAACAACTCTGGTGGCGTAATGGCGTCCTGAGCAGTGATTGAAATAACTCTCCCTCAGTGTATGTGATGTATTCCATGCTTCACTGTTGTCCAGCTGTGCGTGCATGGTAGTGCATGTGAGTCACATTGTGTGTGCACTGTGCTCATTGCCACCACTCTGCACTGTGCTCATGCATTGGTAACAGCTGATATAGCCACACCGACCCGCAGCGTCGTTGTGGAAGCCTAGCGCCTAATCTCTGTTTTCTCTCTTATCCAGAATCAGTTTTGTATATCTCAGGCTTGTTGTGAAACTGTTTACATCATAAAGATTTATGTCAGGTTTAACCCACTTTAGCGCCATCGATGACTGTTAGAGGCAATTTTATTCAACTTTTATTCAAAAAACTATTTAAAACTATCTCATTGAAGCTTTTGAGTTAATTTTGTTTTTCCAGTTCATTCATACAAAACAAAGAAAAAAGAAAAAAAAATCAATACAGTTTTTCCAGCACCAACATGGCCATAAATCAGCTATATAGGAAGGCGAGCAGAGAAAGGGGATGGGAAAGAGCTGTGGGAGGAGGAGGCAGGAGGCCCCTAGAAATCAATTTTGACACATTAGACCTATTAGCTTATTGAGAGGTGAAAGATGGATTGGAGGCTGGATGTTAAAGAGAGCTGTAACTGTAAAACGGCTTCTCCGCTGATGAGCTCTGTGGAAACTAAGGAGCAAACACTCCAAGTCTCTCTCTCCATCATTATTTTATGTCTGAAGAAGAGGAGTCAGCTTGAAATATATAACAATCCTTTACATTTGTGTCTAAGGCCACAATAAGACGCTTTAATTGCTTAATGAAATTACCGTTATTTGAAAACATGACTGATATAATAATTGATCATAAATTTAAAACAGATTCTGCTCTTAGAACAACTCTGAATATTTGACATGCTGTCACCGAGTGTAAGGCAGAACCCAAATGCGGACGCTGGACAGGCCGGTGGGTGAAGACAGTCCTTTTATTCTCAGTTAAGTGATTTGGAGGTGGGCTGGTGACGGCTGAGGTGGTGAAAATCTTCAGCCATATGTTCCCTCAGCCCCTATGATTTTTCACGCATCCAAGTTAGGCCCTTAGTTCCCTCAGCTCTTTGCTCAGTCAGCATCATCCTTGGTCCATGTGAAAATCTGTCGATAACTTTTTGAGATATTCAGCTAACAATATCTGACAACAGACAGACTGGCTAGTGCTTGTTGCCTTCTTTGGTTGGGTTTGTTAGGTTTAGGTATAAGGATTGAGATTAGCGTTAGGGTAAGAATACCAGGATTAGCAAATCAGTCATACCCTCACCATAGTAGGAAAAAAATTCCCATCATTCTGCATAATAATTAGCCATGTGCTGTGCATGTGTTTTTTTTATTGCTTAGGATGGGGTAGCATAATGAGGGAACATAGGGCTGAGAGAACATATGGTTGAGAGACCATGGAGCTGATGGAACATAGGGTTGAGAGAACATAGAGCTGAGGTAATATAGGACTGAAAGAACATAGGGTTGAGGTAACATAGGGCTGAGGTAAAATTGGACTGAAAGAACATAGGGTTGAGGTAACATAGGGATGAAAGAACATAGGGTTGAGGTAACATAGGACTGAGGTAAAATTGGACTGAAAGAACATAGGGTTGAGGTAACATAGGGATGAAAGAACATAGGGTTGAGGTAACATAGGACTGAGTTAACATATGGTTGAGGTAACATAGGGCTGAGAGAACATAGGGTTGAGGTAACAGGGCTGAAAGAACATAGGGTTGAGAGAACATAGGGCTGAGAGAACATATGGTTGAGGTAACATAGGGCTGAGGTAAAATTGGACTGAAAGAACATAGGGTTGAGGTAACATAGGGCTGAAAGAACATAGGGTTGAGGTAACATAGGGATGAAAGCACATAGGGTTGAGGTAACATAGCACTGAGAGAACATATGGTTGAGGTAACATAGGACTGAAAGAACATAGGGTTGAGGTAACATAGGACTGAGAGAACATATGGTTGAGGTAACATAAGGCTGAGGTAAAATAGGACTGAAAGAACATAGGGTTGAGGTAACATAGGGATGAAAGCACATAGGGTTGAGGTAACATAGCACTGAGAGAACATATGGTTGAGGTAACATAGGGCTGAAAGAACATAGGGTTGAGGTAACAGGGCTGAAAGATCATAGGGTTGAGGTAACATAGGGTTCAGAGAACATCGGGCTGAGAGAACATTTAGCTGAGGCAACAAAGGCCTGAGGAAACATAGAGTTGGCGGAACATAGAGTTGAGAGAACATTGAGCTGAGGTAACATAGGGCTGAGAGAACATAGAGCTGAGGGAACTTAGGGCTGAAGTTACATAGGGCTGAGAAAACATAGAGCTGAGGGAATAAAGAGTTAAGGGGAACATAGAGTTGAGGGAACATGGAGTTGGGGGAACATACGGTTGAAGGAACATAGGGCCTTATGTTCCCTTATCCCTATGTAACCTCAGCCCTATTTTGCCCTGTTTTACCACTTTGGATTCAATCCAATAATCAAACTCGTTTACAGATCCTGTACATTTTAACGTGATGGACAATCCTTGGGGCAGCTCTACTTCGTTGTCCTTTCATGGACTGAGTGAGGACAGACTGGACACTGCAGTGACTAACTATCGCCTCTATTGGTACAACTGGTATTGCAAGACAGGAAGCTAGCTGGTTAGCGTGCTCATTTCAGTAGTAATCTATGCAACGCAATACATAGACATCCTTGATATTACCTCAACACTGGGACCTCTACAAATTCTGTTGATAATGTTAGTACATTTTTTGAACGTTTTAAACTAAAAGTCTTTCAAGATCTTACACTTTGCACCTAAAAGGGATTGACAATCAGCACTTTATCTCCCATGACGATTCGATCTCCTGTCTTTTCTTTTAGCTTGCATTCAAGTTCAATGCCCTAAACTGAGCGCCAGTGCACTTTTCAGGATAATTTACAGAAGCTGGCAGAGTGTCGCTAATTTTCCAGAGTAGCTTTTCACTGCGTGAGGGAGTCAATCTTTTTAAGAGGAAGTGTTGAAGTGTACAAATATGCTCAAAACGTAGATAACTTCCTGCTCTCCATCTTACTGCAGCCCGCCGGTCAAAATGTGGAAAATGGTGCCCCATTCATTCTCCTGCTATTGTAATACCTATGCAAACAGTATAGAGTGACTGGAATGTTTGTTTGAGGAACACTATTTGTGTTTATCATAATGTCATAAATCTAAATTTGATACGTAAAATAACCCTCTGCTTGTCATCAGCATGGCGATGAAATATTGACATGTGTCTGGGTAACACATCCTGAAGAGAAAATAGATAGGAAAAGGGCGTTTCAATTAAGAAGATGTGTTTTCCTTTCTGTCAGCACAAAGAGGATGAAAAGCTCATTAAAGTGCGTCTGAAATGAGCTGCATCCGTATTTCACCCTGCTTACCGCCCTGACGATATTCTCTCAGGCCCGTTGATTTGAATAGTGTGAATATTTATGTCCAGAGGTGTTGGCCTGCTCTTAATGTCTGCTCCCTTTAAGCAGACAAAGAGGACAGTTATTGTCTGCCGTAAGTGCTCATATATAACCAGAGGCATGTCCTGCCAGAAGAAGCATTAAGGTCTCCTCATTATTTAATCATTCACTTCCTCACACTGTGGGTTTGTTGTCAGCAGGCCGGACACTCCGGGTTAGCTGTATACTGTGTAAACTCCAAACCACACAGTGGCCATCCATCAAAAAACTGCTGTATGGTTAATGCTAATAGCTCATATCCAGGTGATGTCATTGTAACAAACAATCAACACAGCCTACATAGTAACCGCTATGGCCACAAGTGACTATCATGCCCTTTTCCCCCTGGACAAAAAAACCCCCACTAACATCTGGCTTTTGTCTTTAGTCGGAAAGGTTAAAATCAGCATTCATTCCTGGGACAAATGGCTCTGCGGTAGCCGCAGGTATCTATCGGCTCCATTTCTGATCCACAGTTGTGGAAACATGACACCCGGCTGGACATTCATTTTCATATCTTCACTGGCGCAACGCAATGACGCGCCCAAAAATTCCATTTCTCTCGAAGAAAGACTTTGTCCCCTGACTTCCTCAGAGCCTTGCATTTATGTGTAAATGCATTTGGTAGAGAAACCTAGCATGTAACGTTATATACAAGTCACCAGATGATCCAACTATGTTATCTGTTAAGAAAGTGAAATGTACCGACAGAGCAGTTCGACTTTATTGAGTTTTAAGATGGGCGCTTCAAACACAAGCAGTTTCAATCAGTCCAGTGGAAGTCAACAAGTTTATTAGTACATGGACATTGACGATGTTTCAGTTTAATGTAGGTGTCCTTCAAACAATTTTAAATACATACTGAATACATGATGTTCCCACCTCCAAACTTCACTGTCGGTATGGTGTTTTTGGGGTGATGTGCAGTGCCATTTGACCTCCAAACATGGTGTGTATTATGGCATCCAAAGAGTTCAATTTTGGCCTCATCTGACCAGACTATATTCTCCCAGTATTTCACAGGCTTGTCTAAATGTTGTGCAGCAAACTTTAAACGAGCTTCAACAAGCTTTTTCTTCAGCAATGGAGTCTTGCGTGGTGAGCATGCATACAGGCCACGGCGGTTGTGTGCATTACTTTTTGTTTTCTCTGAAACAATTGTACCTGCTAATTCCAGGTCTTTCTGAAGCTCTCCACAAGTGGTCCTTGGCTCTTGGACAACTCTTCTGATAATTATTTTCACTCCTCTGTCAGAAATGTTGCGAGGAGCACCTGGTCGTGGGCGGTTTATGGTGAAATGATGTTCTTTCCACTCTGGATTATGGCCCCAACAGTGCTCACTGGAACATTCAGAAGTTTATAAATCCTTCTGTAACCAATGCCATCAGTATGTTTTGCAACAATAAGGTTGCAAAGGTCTTGAGAGAGCTCTTTGCTTTTACCCATCATGAGATGTTTCTTGTGTGACACCTTGGTAATGAGACACCTTTTTATAGGCCATCAGTTGGGACTGAACCAGCTGATATTAATTTGCACTGACAAGGGGCAGGATTTTTTTCTAATTACTGTTAGATTTCAGCTGGTGTCTTGGCTTTCCATGCCTTTTTGCACCTCCCTTTCTTCATGTGTTCAATACTTTTCCCCTGTGTCATTCCATTTTATTACGCATAACTTAATTTTGTTTTTGTATGTATGGATTACTTGGGTTGTTAACGACATCTGGTGAAAATGTCATGTCAATAGGACCTTTAGAAATATATTTACTGAGAAAAATGGTGATGTGTTCAATACTTATTTTACCCGCTGTATATATATATATATATATATATATATATATATATATATATATACCCTAACCATATACGTAAGTTACCACCAGCAACCACAGACATATTTAGCGGAATATCCTCGATTAACAAGGTCCCTCGTTAAACTGAAACACCTGTTTTTCTGAAACAGTCGTTATCCTGTTTGATTTCTGTAGAGCTTGAGTCCGTTATTGGAATATCGATTCTGACAACGAAACATGCAACAACCAGAAATTTTGACGATGTTACCATTTTTTATTAAATCTTTATAGCTTGCTAACCGGTCTGGATGGCTGACTCTAAATGCCACTTGCGTCCCGAATCATATTTTTGATGACACCATATGTGACGGGTCTATATTGTCCCTTCATCTCCAAACCTGTACAGCACACATGGGCTGCATTGCTGAAAACAAAGAGCATGTGCTCCTGTAAAAGTGATGTCTCTGCTTCCCCTGGGAAACATTTCATTCCCGATTGTTTACACCAGAACAGGTGTGGACGGCTTTAATAAAGACGAGCACCGAATCTGACTGTGTGACCAACGGATATTAAAATATCTCTTGACCTTGCAAACGGGGGATTACGGTGCGAGTCTGCCACAGCAGGGAGGGCGACTGCACGCCGCGAGCCCCTGCCATCCTCCCCACTCAATAAGCCGGGGCAGAATTTATGGCCCCCGGCAGACAGCCCCCTGCGCTCTATGTGTTAGTCTCCGCCACGGATTACGGGGATACACAAATGGTGATGCGTGGGTGTCAGGAGAGGTGCTAGACGCTGATGTTTCAGGTTTCAAGGTTTCAGCTGGAACTCTGTGGCATTCTCAATGGAAGTGAACGATATCTACCCAGGGGACGTATACAGGAAATACTAAGGGCCCCCCCAAACCACCGCTGGATCGTAAACACCTTCACGTTTGCTCTCTTATTCCCGCTCTTGTCTCTTTGTCTGTCTCTGAGGAGCAATAGCATTTCCCTCAAGTTGACTGTATTACCGTATTTCCTCCCAGTATCCCGACACAAGCCTGGTGTCCACGGTGACAGGTCAATACTTGGCTCTGTCCATTAATCGAACCACAGTTTTGTTCTTTCATGAGACACAACAAGGGTGAGCACGCAAGCTGACTCGGGCAAAGACCTAAGTCAAGTTGAAATTACCGTTGATCCCATCGCAAACATTCAACGCTTTCTGTGATGAGGCGAATCGTACAAAATGCAGGGTTTGGAAAGTGTAGACCATAGAATTATCAGTCATCTCAATCTCACTATCTGCTGTTTATTCATCACTCCCCAACCCTGCATACTCTCATCACCGCACCAATTTGTAGATCTCCCATCTTGTGATTCAGGAGGGATTAAAATGAGCGGCCTAGTTGGGCATGATAACAGAGCAGAGGGAGAAAGATGCAGTCGGATCTGGAGAGCTGGTCCCCTTTAACTTTCACTGTCTGTTCCACTCTGTTGACCTCTGGCTGTCACACACAAGAGCCAAAAGTAGCCATACGAATTTGACGCCCGCTTCACAAGAGAAAGAACATAATGACAGAAGGAAAGAGGTAAAAGAAAAACTTAGCTTTACTTGGTAATTGTATAATGCAATTTAATAAATGTGCCATTCAATTATCAGTGTGTCTCCAACACCTACATTTACTTGTTTTTAGTGTCATAAGTTACATGTATTTGTTTATTAAATTACTTAACATTTTATTAATACCATTATTTATAACATTAATAATAACAATAATACTAATAATGATGATAATAACAACAATAATAGTAATCTAATAATAATAATAATAATAATAATAATAATAATAATAATAACAATAATAATCATGGTGATTCATAATAAGCTGTAAAAAACATGGTAATCTCTTGCTGGAATGTCCCCTATTGATCTTAAACCTCACACTGTGTTGACTCTGCTCAGTGTTGGAGTTAGATTTGTTTGAACAGGCAGATAGAAGCTTCTAAGACTCTGTGATTCAACATCAGAAACGTATATGATTTGACTAAATATTTATGTAACATAGATTAATTGTTAATAAAATCCTGCTGTTCCAATAAGAAACAGGCTCGTAACGTGATCATGAGAGCAAGGCCAACACAGTACCTGAATTAATTTTGAACTTGAAAAATACTAATTTATACATCTGGTTTTGTTCATAAATCTGTTACTTCTAACAGGACATTTTGACTTGCCATTTTATAAAGGCCTGTAGTTCAACCAGTTCTATGAAGTTCATGTAATGACACCAAAAACAGGAAATAGCTAAAACTGAAGACATATCCAATATTTGAAAAACATGTGAAAAAAAAAAAAACACACACACACATATGCAAATAAACATATCACTTATCAGAAAACAAAATGGATGCAGTTGAAGTGCTAGGAAAGTTGAGAATGGATTGTCCTCTGTCTTCATTAGAATATTGAAATGTAGGAAATGCATGTAATTATCATCTTAATATTTAAGCTTGTGATCGTTATTTCTTTTGCGCAAAACATTGCATTTTTTATTTGTAATCTGATGCCTAAAAATAACAATTTCTGTCCTCCAGAAAAATACTTAGTGGAAACTCACTGTAAGATTATTGTTTCATTGGAAAGTTACCAGAGGATATAACAGATTCAAAACTTTCAAAGAGTTTCCTCAAACACAGCATGATCTAATTTACTGCTTAGAACTCTACAAAAGGTGCTGTATATATACAATTATTTTGGCATTGGTGTTATTAATAGAGTCAAATCTGAGTGCCAGCCAATAGGAAAATATATATCAGTGGTGGGACCTTTTTTTTACAGTTATCCATATTACAATAAGAATTAAGCGATTGTTCCTGCAGTAAAAGCAGCAAGTTTACACAGTACTCTCACACATTACTCCACAAGTGATAATGAATCCAGTTAACAATCATATGAAGTCATATCCCTTTCAGTATTATATGGTTTCAGCATACTGAGGGGAGTAATGAAAACCTGAGTCCCCACTGCCAGAAGATGGAGCTGTTTTCCACCAAACAACTCAGAGATCAGGAGAAATAACCACCTCCACTTGAGCTCATAAACATGTTATTAGATCTGGTTAATCATCCCCGTACCATGCATTCTGGGAATTTATTGTGGTAATACTAATAATGTGTTTCCACGTTTCAATAAGTTCTGGGCTATTTTGATTCTTTATGGCATTTACATTTCAAGAATAAGAGGCTTCAAACAGGAATGTAATGTCAACAGGAATTTCACAGTGGATTTGCACGGTTGACCTGAAACGTTTTGAAAATGTTTTAAGAAAGGATTGCAAAAAGTTAGTTTGATGTGAAAAATACATAATTCTACTCCACTACACTTGAGTGAAATAATTTACTCCCCTACACTTATTTAGCAGCTATTGTTTTACATATGATAGCCTATAAAACATGATGCACTGCTTTAGATTTTAAACCAAATCCACATAATATTGGATTGTCAGTTTGAGCATCAGTTATAATTAAACAATAATAAATGTTTTTTCCTGAAGGAGGTCAATGCGCAAATAAATTCAACATATATATATATATATATGAATATTTTATATATATATTCAATATATATTAACTGTTACAAAACTATATATGCTCTTAACTTGAGTGTGATCATTTTGCCTTTATGCAAAGTCCTTTTTTTTTAGAGCAATATACGCAGATATTGAGTTTAACCTAGAGCAATACTATAATATGGGTTTTATTGAGTTTAACTTATTAAATAATATTATTGCCTATATATATGTTGAATTTATTTGCGCATTGACCTCCTTCAGGATGTTATATTATCAAAACGTTTATTATTGTTTAATTATAACTGATGCTCAAACTGACAATCCGATATTATGTGGATTTGGTTTAAAATCTAAAGCAGTGCATCATGTTTTATAGGCTATCATATGTAAAACAATATATATATATATATATATATATATATATATATATATATATATATATATATATATATATATATAGAGAGAGAGAGAGAGAGAGAGAGAGAGAGAGAGAGAGAGAGAGAGAGAGTTATCACTGGTAATAAAATAAAGTATATATATTTGTATCACTGGTCATAAAATAAAGTTATTTCTTTTTTATTTTAACGCATTGAATCCGACTCAATCAAGTTGAGGGGTTTTAATTTGGAAGGTAATAACCGGAAGTGTAGTTGTTTCCTGCTCGCTCGCTTGATACCACGTGACTGCTCTGGTTTGAAGTGGGAGTGTAAAGATGGTTGCCACTATAACCAAGACAAATCTGGGTGGATTCCGAAGTTTCTGCAGTTTATGTCCAATGTTTCATTTAAAAAACATCCGTGAATTAACATGTCTATTTGTCACCGTTTGTATGTTGATGAGCCAGTCTCTGGCGGACGAACAGGACTTTATAGAAGACTTTTTGAAGCGGGAGTACTCTCTGGTAAAGCCATACCGGGGTAAGTGGGCTGTCAACTAGGTTAGCGGTTACGTTAACGCGGACGATAGCTAGCTAACAAGTGTCACTGAGCTACATGGAGTTAGCTAGCAGTGATTGGCTAAATAACTAGCAGTTCCTCTCTGTATTGAGCATTTCTTCGATAGCTAATGCTGTATTAGCTAAGCCGCAGTGTATAATAATTAACTGAGACTCCTAATGTCACAATACATGAAAGGAACAACAATGGCTGTGTAGTTACTGTTAATAAAGCTGAGCTTACACTTAACACAGCTTAACAAGAATGATGGGATATTGCTTTAGCGACGTATCAATCATACGCTGAATTTACCGTAATAACCCGATGTTTAAATAAAGATTTGTAGTTTTGAGTTTAGTCGATGTTTATTCTGCCGGTAAGAACAATTTTATTGAATTCATAAATTCTTAACAGAAGTGTTTAGCTGTCCTCTGACAGAATAGCTGCTCTTGGACTCACCAATTGCACATTTCCCCGCTGCGGGACTAATAAAGGATTATCTTATCTTATCTTATCAAAAAGTGTATCATACTATCTTGATTGCTCTGGCTCACAGGTGTGTTACTGTTTTGCAGGGTTGGGTGGCTCTAGTTCTTCCCAGTGGGATCTGATGGGCACTACCATGGTAACACCTGACTATGTGAGGCTGACCCCAGACCTGCAGAGCAGACAGGGGGCAGTGTGGAGTCGAATTGTAAGTCCACTTCTTATATATATATAGTCAATGGTCCACTGCAATAAACTTCAAAACCCCACCTACACTACATCATTTCCAAACATGCCACACCTTGACCAAGGGCTGGGAGATATATAGAGAACATCAAATATCTCTGACCAAATACCTCTATCAACATTGCAACATTATGGTAAGGTTTACCATTGCTGCTTTCACAAAGTGTATTTGTTTTGATAGAATGTTATAAGTAATGTGAATTTAATGACTAAGTTGGTAAAATAAAATCCTAGAACGGCTTAGACAGTCTGGTATGTTAAGAAAGGTACATCATATTACTGTTATGTAGTCTTTAAAAACAGTAAAATATATCACTTATTCCATATTACAATATTACTATATCCCAAAATCTAAGAAAATGTATTTTTTCTAATATCACAATATCTGTTTAATATTGATATATTGCCCAGCCCTACATTAACCTCTCTCATCCTGCTTCGCTTTCACACAGTTACTCAAATTATTTTTGTAAATTACACATTTACATGCCCACCTAACAAGACCTTGATATGAAAGTTAGAGATCATTTAGGCATTTAATGAATATAATACAGACTCTTATTCACAGACTTATGATAAGACATTACACAAGTTCTGACTGCTACTCAATTCAGGTGAAAATTAGTTACTACATATAACGCCTAGCACAAGAATAACCTGCTCGTCTTCATTTCACTCTGTTGTTTTCTAGCCACTCTTCCTGCGGGATTGGGAGCTGAAGGTGCACTTTAAAATCCACGGCCAGGGAAAGAAGAATTTGAATGGCGACGGCATGGCTATCTGGTTAACCAAAGATCGCATGCAGGACGGTAGGTAGAAAGTGAACCACCCTAGAGGTGTCACGTCCTGTACAACGACAAGGAACCTGTGCTACAAAACATTTGGTGAAATGTGAAAAAAAACAGGCTGACCCTATTATTATTATTATTCCAGAAGCATATTTCCCAAAGCCTAGTGTTAAGATCTGCCTCATCTTTTTTATCAACAAAGCTGTTAAGTTTTAAATGGAATAAACCAACACTATGGGGAATGTGCTTCAACAAAGTCTGATAATAAGAGTTATGCATTTCATCTGTGTATATCCTGCACAAAGACTCGAGAGAGTGGGTAAGAAACATAGATCATCCTCCTCCATATTATGCATGCCATAACAATGAAACAATAATGAACATTGTGCACTCAACCCCCTAGGGGTCACCTGGATCCCAGAGCTACCACTCCACATTCAGTTCATACAGGTTACACGCCAACAAATGCATTGTTTAATACAGGTGAGGCAGCCTCTTGGCCGAGGATGCATTGTAGAGGATTGAGCTCAATAGGACATTGTATAATGGAAGATATGTGGTTGATGATTTCAACCCAAAATTTAAGATTTTCCAGACAGAGCCACATTAAATGCACATAGCTGCCTACATGCTGCTTACACCTTACACATACACCAGAACAGTCACTGTCATATTTACTCCTAAAATCATATTCTGTAAATCTAAAGAGCAGCTTTTAAATAATGTTTTGTTAATTATATTTATTTGCAAATAAAACAAAGTCTCAATAATGATAGAGATTTGTTCCAGCGGCGGAGCATTGTAAAAACATACTTCATTCAAACTCGACAGGAGCCAACATAAAAGTCAGTCTTTCCACTCTACGGCTCTTTTGAAGTGTATCCACAAATGCACCCGGCTTCAGGTGAATAGTGTTGGCATACGATTTGGCACAACTCCTTTTGAGCTTCATTAACCGGGATAAATGCGCTCCACGATTTTTGTGGCGCGTGTGAAATAGTGGACATTCAATTTATTTTCAATTCAATTTATTTTGTATAGCTCAAAACTATAAATCACAAATTTGCCTATGAGAGCTTTACAATCAGTACACATGTGATATCCTCTGTCCCAAAACCTTGCATCGGTACATAAACATCTGTTTAGGTCACAGGGCGTACCGAAAGGATGCCTCATACTAAACCAAATGCGTTGTGCCGAATGGTTAAGTGCCAATACACAAATCGTTGCCCTCCCCACACACACACACACACACACACACACACACTGAAAAACCCTGAATGAATTTGTGGTGAAACTACAATAAAGAGCTCAAACATTCTGTGCTGTTTGTTGTGAGGCCGTTTGTGAGGAAAACGCCCTGATGCACCTCACTCTTTATTCACAGGTCCTGTGTTTGGCAGCATGAACCAGTTCACCGGACTTGGAATATTCGTGGACACGTACCCCAATGCTGACAAGAACCTAGACGTGAGTGACAGTCGGTAGCTTCTGTTTCATGCCTGCTAGTCGCGAGTGGCCTCTTATTTTCAGTATTAACGTGATATCAAAAGTGTGTCATATTTTTCTCTCTGCAACCCCCTCGAATGTGCAGAAGACACAGTCTGGAACTCAGGTAGAATCAGAAACGGCTGTTTTTCCCCTGAGCAGGGAATGTTCCTCCATTACCTTCATCCCATCGCCATCCCGTGTTGTTTTATCATATGCATGCGTATTAATTCACACACTGTCTGGTACAACAGAAATAACTGTAATGGTGTGCTTTGTGGCTCAGCAGATGGAGGCGTCTGTGTTGTAGCCTTGGAGTTGTGTGTGTTCACCTCCTCTGTCTTCCTCACAGAGGGGGTTCCCGTATGTGTCATTGATGCTTGGTAACGGGACTCTGTCCTACGACCACGACTACGACGGGCGGCCCACGGAGCTTGGAGGATGCACGGCCATAGCGCGCAACGCAGTCTACGACACGTTTTTCCTCCTCAGATACTCCAAAACCAGACTCACGGTATGAAACCCTTCATTGGATTGACGCAGTTTATTTTCATTGTGTCTTTATATATACGTAGTCATGTCTTAAGGGGAAAACATTACTGAGAGGCCCGTAACATGAAAAGGCATCAAGGAAGGATTTAAAACCCAGGGTAATGATGTTGGTGATGGAATTAAATGTTGAAAAATATTCCCATTGTTAGCACTTAAATGATAAAAATGTTAAAAAGTTTATACAGATGAGTTCTAGTTTTAGTTTATTCGTCATCAGTGACTCATACCGACCCTTCCTCCACCCTCCAGCTCATGGTGGACGTAGAAGGCAAGCAGGAATGGAAAGACTGCGCTGACATCACAGGAGTGCGGCTCCCTTCAGGCTACTACCTCGGTGCCTCCTCGGCCACCGGTGACCTGTCAGGTATGGAATCATCTGAATGCTGCTTCACTTCTGGGGATCCTCTGTTTTTGAGTCTGTTCAGTGAATTCAACTTAGATTATATCTTTTGACGAATAGACTCTTTGCTAAGTCCCGCCCTCGAACGCAGACTGACCAATCGTAGCGTAGCATCAGTCAACTCGGACCAGAGACCGACAACTATCCTGCTCTTCTCTATAGTGTCTCGTGTGATCGTTTCAGTTTTTCTTCATTGTCAGGCTGTTTTTGTGGATTTTTATAAAACAACCACAACAGTTCCACGGAGTTGGCAGATAAGATGTAAAAGTTTCAATTAGGAGATTGAGGGTTCATGTCGATGGGGCAGACACTTTACCCCAAAGTTGCTCCCGGAGGCTGTGCCTGAGTTGTATGAATGGGTTAATGACATGTAGTTTTAAAGACATGTAGTGTTAAAGTAGTGTACGAGTCCATTTAATATTTACCATTGATGCTAAAACGACAGAAGAAACACTGAACTCTTTCTTCAAGTGTTAATCGCCCACTTCTCCATGTTGCTGTAGATAACCATGACATCATCTCCATGAAGCTGTACCAGCTGACAGTAGAGAGGACTCCCGAGGAGGAGGAGGATGAACAGGAGGAGGTCACCATCCCCAGTGTCGACAACATGGAGCAGTTCCAAGGTAGAAGCCCGATGGCCCTCCCCACTCTGTCGCCTCTGAGGTTATCTGGTCTTCCTAAGAATATTGACAGATTTTTGGAGCATATCAACACCTCGATTCAATACTGTTGCAATGAAATAATACCATCACTCATAATTCCCACCAAGATTGTGTTTGATATTAGTACACTTCACAAACTCCTGCTGAGAGAACGTTGAGAATAATTTTCTTGATCAGCAGATCAAGAAAATAATTCTCAACGTTCTTTTTTTAGTATAAAAATATAGTGGCGCTTCTTTGTTTTTATTTTCGGACTGCCTCATCTACTCAAAAACATATTCAACATCCAAGCAGCAGAGTCCAAGCTAACTTTTTAATCCCTTGAATGGGTCAAAAAAATGACCCATAATGCAACTCAGTAGCATTTTTTCATTAGGCTTCCCCTTCTTTGGAAATGTTTACCTCCTTTTAAAGTAGACTTATTTAAGACATAAAACTATAAAGGTTGCTTAGTTACACACATTTGGCTTTATGTACATCTAAATGAAGACGTTAGATAGATGTTGCCCATGTTAGGGCACTGTGATGATAGGTCGGTAAGTAAGGAGCCCAGTCACAGGGAAGTAATAAGTGTGCATTTTCAGCACATTGAAAAGCATAATTTACTAATATAAGATCATAGAGGTTGTTTATGATAGACTTTAGTAAGCAAGCTCCCCCTGGAACCAGAGGATCCGTCACACAGCCGCTCTCTGAGGATTAGTAGTGCTCCCGTCACGAGTAAACTGAATTTGATTACTTCTATTTATTTGATGATAAAAAACACACAGACATACATAACATTAAGGGATTTGTATTTGTTTAAAAAAATTTATGCACACATTTATATTACATAATGAGAAATACAGTCTCAACTGTTGATTTTTGTGACTGAAAAATGTGATTACTGGTTTCAAATGGCTTTTAAATAATATATGCACTATTTTTTTATGATTATATTTAACCCTTCTAGAATACAAACGTGCTAAATTTTCTTGTTCGTTTATTTTTTTCCGTTTAAATTTCAGGGTAATAAGTTGTTGGGAATGTCCCTAATAACACTGCACTGCAGTCATTACATAAGTAAATTGTTTTTGTCTGGAATAGCAAACTCTGGTTTGACTTTAAAAATGGCGTGAACTGAATCTCCTTCTTCATGCAGTGGTTGTGCAAATGTAAACTGAACACTGCCAGGAACCCCGATGTGTCTGCTAACGAAGCTCCATCCTCCTCTTGCTTTGCAGTGGAAGTCCAGGAGGAAGGGATGAGCGGGGTTCAGTTCTTCGTCACCCTCCTCTTCTCCGTCCTGGGCCTGGGTGTGCTGGCTGTGGTGGGACTGACCGTCTACGGCCGCTGGAAGGAGAACAGACGCAAGCGTTTTTATTGACGAGGGAGCAACCGATCTGATACCACTTAGGTTTACTCAGGATGTGACGATTCTTAATCAACACATCAACAACAACGAAAAGACTGCCGTAGCTTCACTGAACCATGCAATCGAAACGAACAACCTCACGGGTCTGAAGCCCAGAGCCACGAGAACATAATCAGTCCAGATGAATAGGTGAGCCAGATGTGAAACATTCTTCTTGTGTGTGTGTGTGTGTGTGTGTGTGTGTGTGTGTGTGTGTGTGTGTGTGTGTGTGTGTGTGTGTGTGTGTGTGTGTGTGTGTGTGTTTAATGCAACGTAGATGAGATAAAGCTGCTTAAATGTGATTCCTTCTGTTAAAATACGCCCATCAACTGAAGCACAGTGGGGTCTGAAACGTCTGCACTAACTGAGACACTGTAGATTTAAATATTCACCAACAGGAGGAGACAAACTAAAAGCCTCAGAATCGATTTCCAAAATCACAGATGCTGTGTGTAGTTTACTGACATCATGTGGCCGGATTTCATGCTGCTGCAGTGTAAATATCTCTCACTGCCATCTGGTGCTGCCACTGTGCTGCTTTATGTGTATTGGAGCGGCTGTGAAAACCAATCGACCTGTGGATCATCGTAGACTTCTTCTTGCAGCACTGAAAAAAGTCAAGCTGTATTCGAGAGCACCTTTATAAGCCAGTAACACACATACATGACATCAGCTCAAATGGATCTGTGTTAGCTGGTTTGTAAATGCATGGCTAATGAAAGGCGGTGCTCTCTGCTGTTTGAAGTGCCCAGGTAGGACTAATAAAGACCAGTTGATTGGTTCATTTACTTCCTGGTTTTTCAAACAGTTGTCAGCACCAGTTTTCATGTTAACAAAATCAAACTTGTTCTGTGGCACGGACTATTATTATCAGACCCGTTGACTAGAAAACATGTCGTTATTTTATCAATGAATTCATTTGTGATCATGTGACCTTTAGACTTTAGCCCGAAGCATCATGTAGTCAAGCTGGCACTAAACGGGGAAAAAGAACTGGAAGAATTGGATTACAGTTTTAAAGCTAAAGGACTCCTTGACTCCTGACAGGCCCAGCGTTTTAGTATCTAGTTTACATATTGTTTCAATATGCCTACATTACCCATAATGCAACTTGGATGCAGCCAATGGCTAATGTAGCCTCTAGCCTGCAGCAGTGTGTTTTCTGAAAACAGGCCTCTCTGATGTGAGAATTATTTCTTTTAACAAAAAACTCACCCTCACACCATTTAATGAAAAAAAAAAAACTACTGTGAAGTTTGATCTGTGTGTTGAAGCATCAGGAGTACACTATGAATGTGTGCATTGATGTTAAGTTCACACACACCACAAGCAGGTTAAAACAAAGCATCCTTATTTCATTAACTAGTGTCATTAATTGGTATAGACCAGTGTCCCAAAAGCGCACTAAACTTTTTATCGTCAGTGAAGTAAAATAGAATCTTAGCTCTGCGGTAGTGAAATATTTGTAAGAGGGTTGACCACTGGGGAGATTTATTTTTCTTATTCTTTTACATCTCATTCTATGGGCATGTTAAGAGTCAGAACGGAACCAAGTCCAGACGCTGGTGTCTTTCCTGTCATTGTCTCTTCTCTTTACTGTATGCCAAGATCTTTGTTGTAATGAATAATTTCACCATTCATGTCAATCATGTAGTTAATTATTTAAATATTGTTAAGACAATTTAAATTTTAACTGAAGAGCGTATGTTCTGATCATGCTCCTGTGTCTGTTTCTTTTTCTTTATTATTTTCAGTAAAAAAATTCTAATTTGGTTTCACTCATGTGGTTATGTATTTCTTTTGTGTCTTTCCATGACTGTTTTTTTTATGAATACTTCATAAATGCTTGTTAAAAAGATGTTAAAACTCAAGATTGTCAAAGCAAAAGCTAAGATCTTTATTTAGGGGGCTTCTTTCTTGCTGGGATTATTCTTCACCCCATTTCCCCTCGTCATTTCAAGTTTGTCTCTGTCTCTCTATCTCTACCTCTGACGCTCACTCTTTCTCTCTCTTTTTCTTTATCTCTGTCTCTCTACTTCTGTCTATCTCTCTTCCTTCATCTCTGTCTGTCTCTCCCTCTGTCTCTATATCTACCTCTGATGCTCACTCTTTCTCTCTCTCTTCCTTCATCTCTGTCTTTCTGTCTCTCTCTCCCTCTCTCTCTCTTTCTCTACCTCTGTCACTCACTCTTTCTATTTTTTTCTTCCTCTTTCTTCCTTCATCTCTGTCTGTCTCTTTCTCTCTCTCTCTGTCCCCCGTCCCCCTATCTTATTCTTTCTCTCTCTCTTTCTTTCTCTTTTTCTCTATCTTCTCACTCTGTCTCTTGCTCTCTCTATCTCTATCTCTCTCTGTCTCTCTCGCTCTGTCTCTTTAGCTCTCTTTTTTCTCTCTCTCTGTGTCCCCCTCTCTCTTTTTCCTTCTCTCTCTCTTTCTCACTCTGTCTCTCGCTCTCTTTCTTTCTCTTTCTCGCTCTCTCTTTAGTGCTCTTTCTTTCTCCCTCCCTTTTTCTCTTTCTCTCTTTCTCGCTCTGTCTCTTTAGCTCTCTTTCTTTCTCTCTCCTTTCTCTCTGTCTCTCACATCTGTCACTCTTGAAAACAAAGGAAAACATATATTAGAAACTGGTGTAAAGAGGTTATAGTTGTTGTGATGAGCAAAGTAAACTACGGACCTATTGAAATGAAAACCAGGCATATGTGTCCTCACATGTCTACGCATAATTTATTTTAATTTTATTTACATTTTTTAGCGAAGACTTCACAGTCATCGGTGTCCAGGGCTGCTAATCTAACGCTATAGACCTGTCAATGAAGCCTCCTGAAGAGACGGGGTGGACAATGACAGCGGTAACAAAAATAAGAGTAATAATGTTGTGAACTAGCGGATGTTACTTTGTGGTGTCAAAGCGGCTTTGTCCTACATTATCACCCTTAAAAAGTGACTATAGTTACAGTGTATTGCACCAGAGGAAGTAAGTAGGACATCTAAACTTGTGATGGAGGGATTCAGTTCAAAACGTGTCTGCTGACAAACCTGACGTCTCTCTCAGCAGCTCCTCGTTACTGTCCCTTACAAGCGTGGAGGCTCCCCCCTCTTTGGTGTCCATCATGTAGATATTTCTAACAGCAAGTGCGTAGACAGAAGCCTCCACCTCCTCCAACTCCTGTCTCTTCCTCCTCATACCTGTCCGTCGTCACAAAACACTGGGAATGTTAGGAACAACACCAACACACACGGGTCACTACATCTCCCACTGGAAATATTGCTGAACAGAGTAGTTAAGGTGAGTACTCTGAATTTGAATCACTTTTTATATGACGGATGAGTTGATCCTAGTAGTTACACTATAAATCTATACGCGTTTGTATATAAATAGCTCGATTTATGAAGAGCAACACACAAAAAACAAAGTGAATTCAGTAATAAGGGTATATACAATATTGCTAGCGTTAAAAAAGTAGTGATGTAGAGAAAAATCTTCAAGTATACATTGACTATAATGAACGTATGTTACTGTGGTGGTTGTGCTAACCCGCTTTATCGAAACCCATTGTCAGATGTTTAGTTACAATCTTGCAACAAATGGTTAACCCGGAGATAAGAGCAGGTCCCAATGATTAACTGGAGCCTGAATAGGTCACTGGTGTCCATTGTGCCCGATGGCTCAGTGTTGCCATATCAAACATTGGTGTCCTGTAAACACTCCGCCACCGCGAGGAGCAGCAGCATCACTTGTTTTTACTTCAGAGTGTTGCAGGATAGCATTCGATCTAAAATACCTCATTCTGTATCTTGTATTCTAGTATTTGAATCAACCCAAACTTGTGGACTCTTATAGATATATTTTTTACAGAGGAAGACTTGTCAGGAAGGATGAACCGGTCCTGTGTGAACTACTTGAAAACTTTGGTGATAAGTCTCAACTTCCTGTGCTGGGTAAGGTGGTTTAAGCAGACAGACACAAGAACAATCTAATTTAGAGAGCTTTGCTACCTTCCTCTATTCTTTAGTTTTTCTTCTTTTCTTATCGCCGCTTTTATGTTTGAAAAGCTTGAAACTCAATTACATTTATTTTGTATAGCACGAAATCACAAATTTGCCTCAGAGGGCTTCACAATCTGTACACATATGACATCCTCTGTCCCAGGACCCTCACATCTGAACAGAAGAAAAAAAAGGAAGAAACCTACGGGAGAGCAACAGAGGATGTATGTCTCTCCCAGGATGGACAGAAAAGGGTTAGATGTCATGTGTACAGAATGAACATCAAAATACAATTACAACACATTCAGTGCATATGACATGAAAATACATATAATAAGAGTAGTAAGCAGTATAATGATTGTACTTATATTAACAGCAGAAATGAATATGATATAATAATAATGATAATAAGCTCAGTGTTTCCTAGGAAGTGTCATCCAAAGGTTTTCTATGAAAAGAATTATAGGAAATGAACATTTTGAAGGAGTAACATTATGTAAACAAATGTTCACCTCTGAAATTAAGTACAGTTTAGCCCTAAAACTATAAAGTTTAGTCTTTCAGAAAATGAAAATGACTGTTTTATTCAACTAAATGTATCCTATATTAAGTTATATGACTTAATGTGAACAAGTGCTTAAATCGATATCACTCAAAGAGGTTGTCTCTGAGGTTTGAACGCTTCATTGTAATGCTGGCTGCATGCTGTGCAGTGGAACCACATTTCATATCCAGAATACTAACGTGAGGTGTCTCTCCTGTGCGCGTTGGAGCTGTGCGGCGCCTTTGTGGTGGCCTTGGGGGAGTTCCAGATGATGCACTCCAAGTTCGCCTCCCTCGTCACCACCTTCTGGCCCATCTTCCCCGCCAACACCTTGGTGGTCACCGGCACCCTCGTCACCTGTGTGTGTTACCTGGGAGTGTTCGGAGGCCTGAAGGAGAACCGCTGCATGCTCATCAGTGTGAGTATGAGACAGGGTTAAATAGTGAAGGCAGCTGTTTTTTTGTAGTATTATAAAACACATGTACAATAATGGCAAAATGAAGCATAGATCAAACAAACCAAGGATGTTCTTGACACCATTTTTGCCTTCCGGATACCTAAACTTGTGCCGATACGTATTACCCATCCAATAAAACTATGAAAACTATGTAAACAAATGAACTGTAAACTACTAACACTGTTTCACTATTGTATGGCCTTGCTCAAGTTAAACCAAGCACCTGCCCTATGAATTAGAAATTGGGTATCAAAAAGACATATATAGAAGTCTATGAGAAAAATGACTCTACTTCTCTCTTGATTTATTTGCCTCAGTAAACATTGTAAACATGAGTCTATGGTCTCAATCTCTAGTTTCTAGTCTTCTTCAATACAGCATGATGTTCATTTAGTAAATGATGGTCCATTTAGAGCCAATAGACCATAAAGCAGAGTATGCTTTAGGGCGGGGCTACCTTGTGATTGATAGGTCTCTATCACGGCGTAGTCCGGGTCTAAGAGTTGTCCGTGTTTTTGTCTTACAACTTTAAGCGTTTCAAAGTGTGTTTTCACTTCATGAAGCTAATTGTAACTGTTTGGTCTTGATCAGCGTTCAGCTGAACTTAGCTCCACCCTCTAGGGTTGCTTCTTGCAAAAACAAAACAATGAATGCTTCAGAACCGCAAAACCACCAATGGGTGACATCACGATATCTATGTCCACTTGTTATATACAGTCTATCGTAGAAAGCGACAGGTGTTGTTGTCCCTGTGTAGCGTAAATGAGCTGATAGATGATACGATAAGCTGATATAGGATCGGCGCATAGAGTCTTATGCTCGCCGGTACCCGATCCAGCATTTTTCAGTTGTAACAACTCTTACTACAAATTCACTCATGTTTTGAATCTGATTCCCAACCGACTCCAGTTCTTCGTCCTGCTGTTCATCCTGATGCTGGTGGAGTTAGCCATGGCCTGTGTGTTCCTGGTCTACAGCAGAGAGGTAGGAGACTTGACGCACAACACATTTGTAGAAGCTGATCTATACCGTAGATGTTGATTTGATTGATATGGCACCACTGAAACATTTTCACTTCAAACAGCTTGGTTGTCAGAATTTAGCAAAGTGAAATATGATGAGGTTAATGACATCAATATCTGAAAGCTGGAAGCGAAGGACAAACCACACAAGACCCTTTTTCAATCTCTCTTATATTGTAGATAATGTATCTTGCCTTGTCTGTCGTGCAGATTGACACATACTTTGAGAAAGACCTGATGCAAAGCCTGGAGATCTACAGACAGTCCAGTCCAGGAAGCAACATGACCATTAAAGATGACTTCGATGCTATCCAGTACCTGGTAAACCATCTGACACTCTGCTTCATCAACTTAAAGTTAACCTCGTAGCTATTCATTTCAGTAAAGTAGGGTGTTTTGTTTTTTTGTACAGTTCAGGTGCTGTGGAGTTCATGGTTCGGCAGACTGGAAGGGTAACGTCCCAATCTCCTGCTGTAGCAGGAACCCCTGCAACACCCAAATCCACCCAGACTGGCAAGAGGTTACTTTTACTGTATTATCACTGCATAAACACCTGGTTTCCAAAGGGATCTCCAAATAGACACACATTAGTCTGTCTGTTTTAAAAAAAAAATGTTTGCAGTCGTCAAAACTTTAATTTCTGCTTTAAGAGACTAATAATGTGCAGTCAAAACATTCTTTTAAAAAATGTCCATGTGTCTGTGACTGTGTCCCGTTCATTATTCTCTTCTCGTCATGACTCTTGTCTATTCTTGATGTTTCTTTTCTTGCCGTAACTCTAAACAGTTGCGTCTCTTGTAAACGTACACGTACGCTCAGCCAGTTCACTCTGTATAAATAAAGGATAACTGTAGAGATTTTTGTCTTTCAGGGTTGTCTGGTGAAACTGAGTGACTGGTTTTCCAGAAACTACCGTAGCACGGGCGCAGGCGTTGTCACCATGTTTATCCTACAGGTAGGGTACATATTATTTTCATCATTATGAGGCTCAGAGGGATAATTCCACCATTTGGCTTAGTAGTTACGATGAACTTCAGATTGGAAGCCATGAGCTCTGAGCACCAACGGCTAGAAACAGCTGATTACTTTTATGTGTATGAGAACTTTTTATTTCCAGTAGGCTAGCTCATGACTACATCCTCTGAGTCATCCATCAATGTTGCTATGGCGAACATGTTAGCAAACAGTTTAAAAATTAGCATTTATTTTAGGGCCATTGTAGGTAAAACAAAAAGGAAAAGGAGAAAAAAATGAGGAGAAAAAACTTGGATATTCTCTTAGATTCAAAAGTAAAAAATGTTACAACCACAAAAAAAATGGTTGTAATTCTCTGGGATTAAAGTCGGAAATTAATTCTGACATGTAAGGTAAATGTATTCAACAGCCCAGATCAAGCTGACGGGGAGAGCTAGCGACAGACTTGGCAAAAATGATCTGCATATACAAAATACATAATATGAGGAAATAAGATTGATTGGATTATATTCACATTAAGTATAAAACATGTAACCCGTGTCCCTAATTAATAAAAAATGAAAATACAGCTAAATTTGGAGGGGATTTTGTAACATTGTTAAATTTGAGTTGAGGACATCTGTGACTACATACAGACGAAAAATCAAGCATTTTCAGTCTCAGAGAATTTGAGATTTCTTTCTCTCAAATTTTTGACTTAAATCACAGGAGTTTTTCTCTCAGGTACACTGCCCCCTTCCCCAGGCTCCATTATCATTAGATATACTTAATTTTCTTTTTCAACAACAAATGGCCCTTTTTGGAAAATATCGGTCCCTTTAGCTGCTAAATGCTCCACTATGTCCATCTGCTAGTTTCTAACTGTGTCTGCTGCTATTTCGTGCTAGACAGGAAGTGGACAGTGGGTTTATGGGAGCTTTCTGTTGAAAGGATGTTGACAGGAGCAGTGTGAGTGAACTAAAACAAGTAACTTCACCTATTGTTAGCATACTAATATTGATAACAGCAGCTTTAAGATGTGACATTTGCACAGTGGCTTATGTTCTGTAAATAGCAGCTAGCATTAGTATGTTTTGCTTTACTGTAGTTAAAAGCCAGAACAATGTTCGGTATATCCTTTGTTCGTTTGTTTTATCAGCTTTTATATATTTTTGTGTCTTTGAAAACTATTGTTTCATAAATGTTTATCTATTATTTTTCTTGTCTTCCTTTTTTACAGTTCATTTGTCTGTCTGTCACTGTCCCTCTCTTTTGCCACTTCAGTCGACGTGGATTGGGTTACCAGTGAAAAAGGGCCAATAAAACTGACTTTCTGCATGTCAACAGGTCGCTTTTTTCTGTATAAACTTTTTATTAATCTTTTTCAAGTACCCAATGAAAAAAAAGGCCATTTTCAGCCTACAAAAAGTGAACCAACAGGAAAAAAGAGCTGTAGTTCTTTGACCAGGGACAAGCTGAGGCTGGCAGCTTATTATCCATATTGAAGATGTCCTGTGAGGTGACAGAGCTTTGAATGTGATATGATAAACATAATAGGAGACATTTCATTTGTAGATAGGGTTTGTCATGATTATATACGCTTCCTAACCCCCAAAGACCCCGAGAGATCTGTTTCCCCAATGAATGCTAGACTAGGTGATATGCACTACTTTGGACACCTGTCCCTACCAGTTTGTTGGACTTCAAAACATTTTGAACTCGACTTAGACAAAATAGAGTTAGACAAATCCGACATGGATAGTGAACCCTAAAAACAATCTCCCCTATAGGATTTTCTGCCAGAAATTATTATTTTATAATTTAACTTTTCTTTGATTATGTGCTTTCACTTGTTTTAAGCAGCTGGGAAAAAAATGACAGTTATACTTGTAAATACTCTAATAAAGACACATGCTGATTCAAACCCAGCTGTTTCCATTTGTCCAATATTTTTGGTGTTCAGTCTTTGGTCTCTCTGAAGTCCAAGCTTAGACGACAGATCACCTCAATGTTAGAAGGTGTTATATTGTTATTTGGCAGAGCTGAATTTGTAGTTGCTGTTTTATGTTACTTGTAAGAAACATGTCAGAAAATAGTGTCAGAACACACTTGACCTAAAATATGCGCTTGAAACTCCATTTGACTGTTTTCAAATTTCAAACTGCTTCCCACATGATGAATCAGTTATTACTCAGTTATATGCTTATGTGTGAGGTAGGTTAACTAGTATTTGTTCTGGCAACTGCTGCTGTTGTAGGAATGTTTTTTGTTGTTTTGTCTGATGGAAACTTTAGTTATCCGATTTTCACTATTTTAATACAACAGCAATAGTCCATGAGCTGCTGGCGATGTTTACACATTTACTAACCAGTGTAAAAGTTTTTAAGGTAAAACCCAATATCTTTTTCAAAATACTTTTGAAAATAAGGTGTTTGCTAAACAATGTTTTAGTTATTATGTAACTTCAAGGCTATATAGCCACACGTGCATATTGAGAATATAATTTATTTTTCACTTGAACATTAAAATGAGTCAGATTGAACATTAAAGGTACCATACTGTACAAGTGAGTTTGTTTGTTTTTTGTTATAAATTAGGTCTAGGTGCTAAGTGCAGTATATATCTGGTTGCAGTAATTGTGAATGACGTCAGCTGATGGGAAGTAAACATGGACCCAAATTGTTGCCTAGCAACGCAATTTAGTTGAAACTTTCTAAAACTGTTATATTAGAACACAGGTATATTCAGACATACAGAATGAGACAAATAAAAAATTGAACATTAAAGCATGCAAACATGTTATAGTATAACAAAATACAAGTATGGACCTGAAAAAGAGCAAAGTATGTCTCTTTTTAAAGCTCAGTCTCCGCAACTAGCTAGCTAATAACTCTTTAGGCTAACATTAGCATAATTAGCTAGCTACCAGGGGCGGCTGTGGCGTAGTGGAGAGCAAGGTAGTTCTCCAATCAGAGAATCGGTGGTTCGATACCCGGCTTCGGCAGTCGATGGGCAAGATACTTAACCCCAAGTTGCTCCCGAAGGCTTGCCATCGGTGTGGACTGGATGTTGCATGAATGTTAGTTAGAGTCTGATGGTGGCACCTTGCATGGTAGCCTGTCATCAGTGTGTGAATGGGTGAATGATATGTAATATACTACTGATTGTAAGTCGCTTTGGATAAAAGCGTCTGCTAAATGACTGTAATGTAATGTAATGTACCTACAGCTGATTTAATTTGCCAGAGAGAGTTGTAATTTCAGCTGCGAAATGGATGGTCATAAGCTAGAAATGGGAAACTTACTTTATGTCTAACTCAGTCTGAAGCATAGATTATATAAAAAGTAGCCTGAATGGAGAACATGAAAGGCATAGCAACAGTAACCAAGGGGGGCAGAGGGGAGTCACAGTGTTGAAAACATAACGTTAGCTACCAAACATTGAGCACATTTGAATAAAATTGCATTCACTTAGTAGTTAGGCCCTGAAGTAACAGCTAGCTCAGTTATCTGTTTACATAGAAAAATAAATTGTAATTCTTCTGACTTCACAAAGATGAAAGACTCAAGGACTCCAACTCTGCATCAATTCAAAACCTCAGGTATTTAAAAAGTTAGTTAAGCTAGTTAGTTTTTTTCCACTATTAATCTTTGAAACACTCCACTGTGAGATACCAAAAAAGAATAAGTATTGGAGCTAGCTAGGTTAGCGTTAACTTGGCTAACCTAGCTAGTTAACCTATCAAAGAACATCAGACACAAGTCACTGTTTGTCACTAATGTTACTGTAGTTAGCTGTATTACAGCTAGAGTTAGCTACTCTGGTAAACCAAACTTTTACATTAATGTTAACAAAATAGGAATGGCAATGCTTTGAAAATAGTGACATGTTAGCTTATCCTTCATTAGCTAACATTGCAGAACATATTTAGTGTTAGGTATAAATCTACCCTCTGTCATTCAACTTCAAACTACTATCAAGTAAAATAATGTCCTCCTTAAATTATACGTTGAGACGGAGACACTAATGTTTTGCCAAGTTGTAGCAATATGTTTTATAAATACACTAAATAGCATTAATCTTCAATAGAGCTCCATTTTCATTTCCAGAGAAACAGACTGAGGCAGAGGAAAGCGCAGCAAAGCAGCTCTTGGAGAGCTATGACAAGCTTATTTTAAGAAAGAAGCCATCGTTCAAGCTTGGACTTCCTCTGGAGGTAAAGCTGAACCCTTTTTGCTGGAATATACTGCCAATTTCACTTACTTTCTATTAGCAAAGACACATTTTTAAAAATGGGAAAACATCGACTTTGAATGAAATGTATTCTATTTGTTATTTGACTTTTATTCAGAAAAAAATTGAACAAGAGAAGCGGAGGAAGCTCCTCCTGATCAACGAGCACAACCGGCTGACGTTTGCTGTGAACAAAAAGGAAGCTAAGTTGAAGGAGCTGGAGGAGTCATTGAAAGCCAAGAACTTACAGCCAACAAATTACAACAATGAAGAAGAAAGCAGGCAGGTAAGTGTGCTTCTGAGGACATGCTTCTGAAAACACATTTAACAAGTGACATAGTTTTTTCTTTTGGTCCATCAAAATATAAAACTGTTGATTAGTTCAGCTTTATCCCTCCCTCTGAGGCTAGGGTTTCTTCACGTGTCACTGGTCGGCCATCCACTGTGGCTCAAGCAAATCTCAGAAAAATGAGCGTAAGATGCTCATTTCATGTTCAATGTAGTGCCAGTGTTATTTTCCAGTTACCACTGTATTTATACATGGTAATTATACACTGTGTGCCAGTTTAAATCACAATGATTTAGTAGACTGGGCTTTGAGCTGGAGTACAGGAGTTTCTTTTTTATCCTGAGCATCCAACCCATATGGCTGCTGTTTCTTCGCTTTGGCCTCTCACATATGGTGATTACCCCTCACTGCCAGAGGGCGGAGACAAACGTTATACACTCCAGCTTTAAAATACTTTCCTTTTTTTTAAAAAAAAATTTCTTTACTTTGGCACCCCTCCATCTGTTGACCATCTATTTTTGTCTAAAAATGGACCAGCATCCTCTGGGAACATGAGCGCCCATCATTGACAGGGACAGTAATGCTGGATGAATTCATTTACATTTCAAGTTGTCCTCTATTATCCTACCACATTACTGATCACATTCTTCAACTTCTCCGCTTCATTTCCTAATGTCAGCGCATACGGCAGCTGGAGAACAACATGGACAAGATGAAGATTAAGTTCATCGAGGCTAGGGAAATCCAGACGGCCTATCAACACATCCGTGAACACCTGCAGCAGGTGAGCTATGCTGTTTGGTTTTGTTTCTCAGAAAAGACTGACACATGGAGCAACCAGTTTATCTTAATCAAATTAAGACCTTTACAAAGTAGTGTATATTATTATTGAATGAGTGCTCCCTCTCCTTCATGTAGTTTCATTTTCGTTGAACAGAGGCTTCTATTGGGTAGTTACGGTGTGTCAGCAACCAAGCCAATGAAATCACTGTTAAGAACTCTACATGCACTCAGCAAGGCCTGAAGATGTAGGGTTAAGGTCAAATTTCAAGAGAAGAAGTCCAAACAATATTACTTAAGTTAATTATTAAATACATGGTCATATTATGTGTACATTGAGTGAAATATATACATTTAATAATAATTTGTTAAATAATTAAAAAAATGATTTAAAACAGTCACGTCTAGAGAGTTGATTCAGAATAACACAAGCCCTGTTGTTGCTATAGCTAACAGGAAGTAACGAGCTAAGAGATGCAAGGGGTACGTGATTGGCTGAAAAGTGAAGGGGTGGGGGCTAAGCTGCTGTCATGAAGTAAAACTTGACATATTTGACACATTTCATGATTTTGAAAAACAAACTCAAACAAAATCTAATGTTGTAAAATAACACAATTTCCCTTCATTAGGAAACCAGATAAGCTTTAAGGAAGATACCTGAATGGGACAAATCTAATGTAAACTACTATTACCACAGCCATCAGTCATCTACTAGCACACTGAGATGCTAGCCACATGACAAGCAGTATTAAAACAAGCAGCAATGTAACATGTCGATACAAAACCAGTGTCTCATTCAACCGATTCTTCTTGTTTGTTATGGTGTCAGGAGGTCCGCGGTATGTACTGGGCCTTGGACCAGAAAGAGCACGCTATTGCTGTTGCACAGGCAGAGGTGGACAGAGCAAACAAACAGTTCCAGTCAGCAGCAGCTAATGCGGACAGCACACTGGTAAGACTTCACCACCACAAAACCTATAGCTTCACCTTCCTACAGGGAGTCTAATGTGAGTTTCAGACTGCCGGCAGGAGGCGAAGCACCACTGGGTCTCCGGTAAAACTGGAAGCAGTTTCTCTTTACTGTTTTTAAAAAAAAAAATTATATGAGTTATCCTTATTTGAATTAAATAGGATTGAAAATGGCTGTACAAATCTTAAACTTCCTTTTCAGCATCGTCAACTGTATCTTAGGAAATGTGAAGAAGTTTATTTGGGTGTGTTTTGACATGGATTACAATTGAAAGCCACTTTCTGACACCTGAAGCAGGAAAGTGATAAAGTCAGCCTGAGAATCAAATCAGCAGTGCACAATTACTGGTTAATTTTGCAGTCTGACACCTCTTTCTGTCACAATTTCACAAGTAAATCAGTATTTACCCGAAGCAATCTATCCAACATACTTGTTAGAACTGATGTTTTTAGAAGACAGAGATATTTATCAAAGGATGTTTTCCTTGTAGGAATTTGCTCACGAATGCAACGGATCAATTAACCAATTGAATTTTAGGAAAAACAAGAAAATCATTTTCTTTTACAGTAATTTCTCAAATACAAATAATTCATGACCTGATATTTCCACTGCAGTGTACCACAAATAGCGTGTCTGCTATGTTTTTGTTTTCCATATTTGTTTGAAACATAGACTGTATATAAGAAGTGGACGTAGTCATCGTGGCTGCACCTGTTTGATATGTGGACTGCCGTTACGAATCCTTGAGTTCGTTGAAATTTGCTGTCGCCATCTACGATTGCGGCCTGCGCCATGTTGTTTTTGCAACCAGTGAACAGAAGTTACCATATTTGGAATGCGGAGGAGTGATGAAGAGACTCCGTATGAGTCTATAGGCAGCGATCTGTCAATCACAGTAGCCCCGCCCTAAAGCATACCCTGCTTTATGGTCTATTTGACTCTAAATGGACCATCATTTACTAAATGAACATCATGCTGTATCGAAGAAGACTTGAAACTAGAGATTGAGACCATAAACTCATGTTTACAATGTTTACTGAGGTAATAAATTAAGTGAGAAGTAGAGTCATTTTCGCATAGACTTCTATAAATTCAGACTTCCGTATGCAAATGGAGGAGGTGGCCCCTGCTGGTCAGTAGAAAGAATGCAAGTTTTGAGACACTACCGCATTGGCTTCACTCAGAAGAACCGGAAGTTGCCACCCGGTTGGGAATAGTTCCAATAAGCCCAGTTCAGACCAAAGATTTGTAATGAGGTGAAACCCGCATGTGCTAGCATCTGAATCATGTCCCTTCGATATGTTCCGCCCCACGCAGACTATGCAATCATAGCATAGCACCTGCCGGCTCCTACCAGGGCCCGTCAACAATCCGGCTCTGTCAGTAAAGATCTTACCCGGCTTTAAAGGATCAGAGTTGTTCCCCTAATTTAATTGTCTTCTGTCTCGATCAGCTGACTTTACTACGAGCTGACTGGCTGTTGAAATAGGTGATGTTCCTTGGGTTCCAAAACCACTGAAACCTTGACAAGCTGAATCGCGGGCGACACCATCGTCCGGCTTTAGTCCAGCTGAGACGGGCCTGTTCACACCACTGCCTGTCCATGCAACGTCCTTATATATATGTATGGAACCTCTCTTTCTTTAGACATTATGTATTAACTAAAAAAATCTGTCAAGCTGTCAGATCAAGCCGAGATGTTGTTGAAAGAACTCACTTCATAAAAATGTTTGCAGTGCTCTAAATTTCCTCATATTAAACCATTCCTCAAAGCTGCCTCAGGTCTTTCAAAGATTGAAATGTCATCATCTTTGTTCTTTTCTTGTGTCTCTAACCCATCAGTACAGGGTGGTTCAGATGGAAGACGAGACAATGAGGATGAAAAGAGAAATGGATACTAAGATTTGCCAACTGACTGCAGAAGAAAAGGCGCTGAAGAGGCAAATGGAGACACTCGAGCATCTCAGCCCCACAGGGCAGAGCAGGCAGAAAGAGCGGGTAAGAGAGGAAAAGGAACTAATATGATACTTTGATGAAGACAAATTAGATGAATTTATTTGTAAAAAAAAAAAAGTAATTGGTTCTTTTTGGGTTGTCTTGCCATTTTCTCGTGCAGGAAATTGAAGAAGAAGAAGAACAAGAAGAAGAAAAAGAAGAAGAAGCACACTTAGTTCCAGTCACAGGTACTGTAGTATATCATAACAAAAAATACTTGTTTTATGCAACAGTCTGTTACTGTAGTCACGCTCTGCTGTTGTAGTCGTATTATAAACTTTAAAGGAGAATAATCTTTATTTATAGTTTGTGCATACAAGGCAAACTGATTCTGACTCATTCTTTCCTTAACTTTTACAATAAAATACCTCTACATATTCCCTGTATAACTGCTTACTAGAAGGACCTTACAATGGGTTACAAGGGTTAAAAGGGTTTTTTATTTTGCCATTTTACGACAGGTTTGCACAACAAACTCTAGATTGTAGTCCCATATTGCTACATAGGGAAAAAAAACATGCAAGAAAGCTGTTCTAAAGTCTGGTGGTTCTGCAGCTGATACTTCTGTATCACTTTCCAGATGGCAGCCGGTTGGACAGGTTGTAGCTTGGTCAGTTTTGTCTTTAAATATTCGTTGAGCTCTTCGCAGGCACCTCTTCTCACCAATATCACTGATGTTCAGTAGATGGGTACCAATGATGTTCTGGGCCGTTTTAATCACCCGCTGTAAAGCCCTCCTGTCCTGGACCTTTAACATCCCATGCCAGTTAGTAATGTTTCTAAAAGTTAACAACAGCTTGGTACGGGAATTCTGTCTTCTTAAGTTTCCTCAAGAAATACAGCTGTCTTTCAGCTTTCTTCACCAAGATGGAGATGTGTGATGACCATATCAGGTAGTTTGTGATGCTGATTCCCAGGAACTTAAAACTGCTAACTTTCTCCACCTCAGCTCCATTGGTGTAAACAGGGGATGTGCGTCTTTTTTTAATCTAAAATCAACAATCGGATCAATCTGAAATTCAATCAGAGCATTTCACAATAAGGGGCAACTGAACTAAAATCTGTATTGTCCACGACTTCTTAGACACCTTCCGATGCCAGGTGGAAGACACAGTGAAAGATGTAACGATACACATGTATAAGTAATGGGAATACGATGAAATTAACATGGGTGGCAAGTGGGGTGAAAATCTCCAAAAAGAGTCTTTATTAATCCATTTGCAGTATTCAGGTCATACAACTGAACCAGATCTGAACTAGATCCAAACAATACCTAAATCTAGATTTACAAAATAAAACTTTCAGTGCCAAAAATTGCTGAACATCCTTTGTACTAGGACATATTATGTGTTTTTTAATTTATATTAATGCTCTTTTTAATTTTGTTTTATTTCCAGTCTTCACTATTACCAGGAATTCTTGCTGTGCAGTGTTTCAAGCTTTTGTATTTTATGTGTAGCAGTGAAGCACCTTGTAAGTCTGGGTCCGTATTTCCCGATAGCTTAAGGTGAAAATTTGGTCTCGTGGGAAAGATGTACAAATACCCACTTGCTAGTTAATCGCTGCTGCTCTGCACTGGGCTAATATGGCGATTACTGCTGATAACAACCATCCCTACCCGCAGCGGCATCTCAGAAGCATAACATCCACCCACTGGTTGGTTTTTGGATTGCCGTGAGTTCGGCTATCCAAGTCGCCATCTTGGATTATGCCCGTCGCCATCTTGGCTTTTTTGCAACCGATGAAAGGACGTTACCATATTCGGAATGCGAAAGAGTGACGTAGAGACGCCGTATACGGCTCTGGTAGCGGTAGTGACCTGTCAATCAAAGTAAGCCCGCCCTAAAGCATGCTCCACTTTATGGTCTATTTTATTCTAAATGAACCATAATTTACTAAATGAACATCATGCTGTATTGATGAAGATTTGAAACTAGAGATTGAGACCATGAACTCTCAGTACTGAGATAAACCCTGCTGGTCAGTTTAGAGAATGCAAGTTTTAAGACACTTCTGCATCGGCTTGAATCGGCAGAATTGGAGATTGCCGCCTGATAAGAACACATTATCAACACTAATACTTTTCCTTCAGTGTAATGGAGCAATATGAACCCCTGTGTATCATAATACTGTGAGCATTAAATAAGTTATGTAACTGTGTAGTGTTGACGTGTGCTCTCTGTGCCTCTGCAGATCATCAGTGTCATGACGTCTGTGGTGCTTCCCAGTCCGACATGAAGCTGGTGGAGGAGATGGAGGCTCTGAGAGAAGCTCTGGGCTACGCTGAAGTGCAGGTAGACTATTTAATTCAAGTAACATTCACATGTGTTATAAAGGAAGCAGGCTTCACCAAGTCTGCCACGTTGCACCTCCATGTTGTGAAAAGGGGTTGTTCAGTTGGAGGCAATCTGCAAGCTCACCACTAGCTCCTCCTTTTATTAGGAACTAGTTGACAAAGTGGTGTCACAGCGAGCCACCAAGGAGCAGCTCCTCGCCGATGTGACCCAGTACGAGGACGTGACCAGGCAGGGTGCCGAGGCCCTGGCTGATCTGGAGCTCCAGTACGCCGAACTCAAGTTCAGCGACAAACCAGCAGCTACAAGGTACTGTCACTGATTTAAACGATCCTCAGTGTCGTGTTCAATCTTCAGTCACCAATTGTAAGATATGTGTTGGTTCTATTTTTGCCTACATAGATTTCTGTCTTAGTAAACTGACGACCTTTGGTTGTGAGATTGTTGGTCCGTCAAAACGGCAAACTGGACTGGACTTTGGGAAAGTGGGCAGTTTTTTACTTTTTGATGTGGGAGTTTATCTCCTGAGAGAAACCTCTGTACTTCCTCTTGTGGTGTGAATGGTTCAGATTAATTTGTCTGCTGATTTCTCCTGAGATGCTTTCAAAATCCCCTCTCCCATCACGGTTGGGGCCTGTGGTTTTTTTATCACTTATCACTTAATCTTAAACAGCTGTGACAGGAACATTTTGTACGGAGTGACAACAGTATCGCCATCAAAATTCAGTATATGATAAGTTTTATCATATTCTGCACATTGATACATTTTACTGTCATGCTTTGCTGTTGTGATTAGGGGGGGTTGAGGGCTGTCTTAAAGACCTCCATCGTTTTTTGTTTTGTTTAGGTTTGACCAACTGAGGGGAGAAATGCAAGCCAAGCTGACTCAGGAAGTGGTCCGTGTTCAGAGACTGCAGGCCGAGCTGAAGCAGTCTCAGGACCTGTTGGACTCTGTGGAGCGGGGGGTCGACAACCTCTACTTCAGGATGAGCTGCGTCCCTGTGGAGGTCTGGAACAAAACCTTCGCTCGTCATTGTCCCATTTTTTTAAAGGACAGATTCAGAGGGTTCTCTATTAATACAGTGCTCACATGGCATGTGTGCCTCCTCCTCTCCTTTTCACTACTCCTCTCCTTACTAGTCATGAAGCAATGCCTTCATAGAGCCAAAAGCTGTGTCCCAAATCCTTGCAATCATCATGGTATACCCACGTTTGCAAAAAAATCAACCATACTGGAATGATGTCATTTAAACGTCAGAAATAGAAAATGTTTTTCTTCAAAATGAATACTTGTGCAGTTATTTACCAGGATCTTTCTGGTGCTGTCTCACTGCTAACATGGTCACAATGACAACACGCTGATGTTTAAGCAGGTATAATGCTCACCAAAGCCTGAATCTCGCCGGCATCTTGTTAGCGTTTTGTCAGCGTCTGAGCACTGTAGTTCGTCCGCTTGTTGTTCACAGATATGTTTCACGTTCTTTCAGGAGTTGCCCTTTGCATCCAGCACTGACAGCACAGACCAAGTCAGGGACATCAGAGCCCGACTGCCAACATTACTGCAAAGAGCATCAGGGCAGACACCTGAGATCAGCGGCTTGGACCAAGAGAGGGTGCTGCAAATCTCTGATACCTTTCATATGTTTTTAATTTAGGTCTGACCTAAACCCATTTTTAAGGATGGGGCAGGTTACTGTGTTTGTTTTGATGTTATTATTACAGTTTTTCACAAGTTGGTCCTTCAACACTAAGATACCCAGAGCATTTATAAAAGTGTGTTTTTCTCAGAAGTTTTTAAATGTATATTAAGTTGTAAGTATATTCCCTATAATATGGAAAACAAATTTGCGTTTAAAAAAAATGACATATGTTTAAAAAGTTTTTCTTTTCTTTTCTAAATGTAAGTTTTTTTTATAAGTAAGACCATAAGCCTGTTTTCTGCTTAATCTGTTAACCCTGCCCACAACCTTTTCCTCTGGGTCTTCCTCTTCCTCAGGTGTACAGTTTGCTCGAACAGCTCAACAGGATGGAGTCAAGGAACGTCAAGAGACGGACCAGCCCTATACGTGAGTAGCAACAAAAAAACTTTTCCCACGCAAAATAGCACATATATGCAGGTTTTTCAAAACACAGGAAAACTCGCTAAAAATAGGTAATAGACTCCTTTTCATTGCCGGTAGAAGAGTTTGATTAGTAAACAGTGTAATTATGTTGGATACATCTGTTACTTATTCAGTCTCTCTTTCAAAACTTCTAAGCTGGAAATGGTGATTGTTGGAACAGTTTATGGACTTACTAAAATGATGAATTGATATTTTGGACGTTAATGCAATGTAATAACTGCACAAATCACAGTTGATTTATTTTATATATTCACTGCAAAGTGCGTCACATAGCATCGCGTTGGTGCTTCAGATTATCAAGCGACCCTGTTAACTGGCGACTTTAATTTCAGTTAATCTGTGCTTGTCGTATTTAGGACAGCAGTTGAAAACAGGATGTGAATACGTAGCTGTCCCCCAGAATGCCTCTTTGTTTAGTTTTTCATTAAAGGTTCTAACCATATCTAATTCGTCTTTGAGCAGCGGAGCAACCTCAAATCCTTCATTTCATGGTTTGAAAAACATACATTTTTTAGTGTGCAGTTGATGCAGGATCTTTAAACCTCGTTATTTCAATGGGATGACATCAACTTAAACATTTGCCTCATTGATTTGCGGCATTACAATAAGGTTTTTAATTTACTGCCGTTAATTGGACGCTTATTTTGAAAAACAGTAAAATACCAACACTGTCTAAAGGCCTACACAGACAGTTTGGTCACAAGTTGATCAGCTGTCTGTTGTGTTGTTTTATGATACGCCCATCATATAGCAATGTGGTGATAATGGTGGACCAGAATAGTCTCTCAACTTATATTTACTTTCCCACAATGATATGAGTTCAAATCCCATATGTTTTCTCTTTACATTTAAAAGGGCAGATTAGCTCTTCTACACGACACATGTTTAAGATTCTCAAAAAAAACGAATATGTAGAAACTTTATTAGAGATAAACATTCACAGGAAGAGCAATTTGCTTTCTTCCTGTCTGTAACATCAACAACCGCCGTACAGAACGCGACTGAGTTGACACATGTCTTCAAATGAGCCTCTACAGACGAATCAGATATGGTTTTTAAATTGTAATGTAAAGCTCGCAACATATTCTCTTCCTGTTTTCACCAGCTACCACACCAGTAAACACTGTCGCTTGATAAACCTGAAACATCAGTAAATGTGCGTATATTAGCGTTTTTACCTGGTTATCATGTGTCCTGTATCACTGCTGATCGGAGCTGGAGTCGATAAACATGCATACAATATAATTGCAGAGTAATTTGTCCCAGGAATGAGTGCTGATTATTACCTTATCCTAACAAAGACAAAAGCCAGATGTTTTGTGGGCGAGTGTTTTTTTTTTTTGGCCAGTGGGAAAGAGGCTTAACAGAACAGTATGCATCCAGCAGCTCATTGTTGTTAAGAGAAATACACAAGGAGAGAAAATACCGTTTTAAATCCAGTTAAAAACCCCAAGGAATCAAAGAGAGCACGCTTCACTTTAATACAGATGTCTTCAATTGTTTTGAATGGCATATAATGCTGAAACGGTGGAATGGACCAGTTCAGAGGTTCTGGTTCTCTGATACAATCACATACGCCGTCATCATCGGGTTTAACTGTAAACGGCACAGCTGTTTCAGAGCTGTGACACCAGCGATGTGACCAGCTGGAGAGACAGTATTAAATAATCATAATGCCCACTGATCTATATTCACCTCCACACAGCTGTTTGTACTCGTCATGCTGCTGCACACATGGACCAGAATAGAAGGTGCATATGTAGATGCCCACAGTCTACCACCATGCACTTTGCCTTTAATATTCAGACTTCAACTGAGGGTGCAAATATTACACGGGCGGTCAATGCATGCTTTTGTACCATTGTAGAACCGTGTCTGCAAGCCACGTGCAATGTAACCGTGAATCATGTTGTTGAGCAAGGCCTCGCAAGTCAAGTCCACACACGTCCGCATCCCCCCCTGTGACGGCCCTGACAATGCTTTAGAAGCTGACGGAACACAATGTTCTCTGTGGTAAAATAGAACGGGGGGGGGGGTTTATGGGGGGGTTTATAGGGTACGATGTAAATACTGTAAGATTATTAAAACAATTTCAGTGTTGATTGATTAGATTTGGGGCAGGTGTGAAATCTAAAATTGTCTATAAAAAATCAAGTTTTACAGAAAAAGTAGTATATATATTTTATATATATATATGTATAAATGTAAATATATATATATATATATCAGGATGTGCATTCAACGCTTGATTTTCAAAGGCCATCTGTCATTTGTTCAGCCGTCTTGACCGAGTGTCTCCGTCTCACAGACCCTCCGCAGCTCAGCGACGATGAAGAGGAGTGCTCTCCATCCCGCGACGAGATCAAACGCAGCAGCAGCAGGCTGATCGAGTCCGAGCAGCAGAAGAAGTCCTCGAAGAAAGCCAAGAAGAAGTCCTAGAGACACATCGGGTATGATAAGGCTAATGTAATAAACAAGAGAGCAGCAGGACTTCTTGTTTGTTGTCACTGATACAAATATGCAACCCACTTCCAACCAATGATGAAGAAGGAGAGATCATGGAATCCTCTTTTCAGTATTTATCTTAAAGATAAATGTTTTTTTTTGTCATGTTTAAGGGATTTCAATCAAACTGAAATTAATGTGAGTTATTTGGGGTTTTACAGTCTCAATATGTATTACAATAAACTGTTAGTGAGGCACAAACACAACCTCAGGTGAGAACTTAAAACCGCAGAGCAGATATTGAACCACTAGGTGGGAGCACTGTGCTAATAAATTAAAGAGGCAAGTTTATCCAACTAGGGGAAGACTGGATTTACTCTCAGCTGAAATGGAAGTGATGGAGCAAAACAGTGTGACTATAAAACAGATCTTGTCTGGGCACATGCAGATGGAGAAGCAGGCCTGTTGAACAGTTGCTTAAGCCTTACAGTATTTTACTTATGCTTAGTTGGATTAGTTTCCTATACAGAATTTGCAAAACTCTTGACACAAACACAAAGATTTGAGACATGGAAGTCAAAAACCTGCGTATAAACTGTACATATAGATTATGACGTGTTTTGGCGTCACAGTAAATCCTAGATTCTTATTTACAAAAGGTGACACTTAAATACTAAGTCAAAGTTAGCTTTTATTCAAGACAAGCCGTTTACAATTGGTTACATGCATTTCTCAGTACGACGTTCCCTTTTTAAAAACCGCCGTCCAGTGGCCTGGTTAGACATGACTTGTTTTCCAAGACTCTCCCAGAGCCACACCACATGCTGACCCATGATTACAGTCACCTGATGAAGGGTTGAAGTAGAACTGGGTCAGGTTAACAAGTTGTAGCAGGGAACTATTACTTATGAGTTGTAGAAACATAATATATAGAAAAATCTGCCACTGACACACTTCACTTGTTTACTGGTTTTAAATATGTTTAAAAAAAAAGGACCATAAGGCAGTGGGGAAGTTTTGTTTTCTAACTTCAAAGTCATTCAGGTGAAATGTGAGGGTGAAATCAGGGTTTAGTTTTTAAAAATATGTGAATAAAAGCTACTGACAACGGCAGCAAACATTGAAGTTAAGGCAACTTCTGTAAGCCTGGGAAACATAGAGTTGAAAGTTAACGGTGGCCTAAACACAGAAACATTACTCTGTGGTTTTTATAAAAGTACACATATCAAACTGTGTGGATCAGTGTGGATCTAGGGCACGATGTGACTCTTATATGACTTGTTTTTTGTAGGCGTTTGCCAGGAGAGAAGCTGAGAAGTGGAAGGAGAATAAAAAGGCAGAGTGGAAAGCCACTTCATAGACAAATAAAAACCCACACAAAAAAACATTGGAATAAAATGCTTTTTTATTTTATACCAATATACACTGCAAAAACTATACATCCAAGTAAGTGGGATAATATATTTAAAGCGTTGCGGGTATATTCTCAATATAACTATAGTTATTAAACAAGTCTTAAAGGTACAGTTCACCTGAATATGAAAAATAAATATTTTTCCTCTTACCTTTAGTGTTATTTATCGATCTAGATAGTTTGGTGTGTGGTGCCTAGTTTTGGAGAAATGGCCCTTGGAGATGCCTGATTTCTCTCCAATAAAATGGAACTAGATGGTACTCGGCTTGTGGTGCTCAAAGCGACAAAAAACAACAACATTTGTAAAACGCAACAGCTAGGTCTCTCTCTAGCTGTCGTGTTTGTGACAGTACGAGATGAAAACAATAATGGGGTCCTCCTCGGCTGAGATGAAATGTTAGCCAGGTTAGTTAACAGTATCGGCTAGCTATGAACTATAAACACGAGCCTCTCATCCATGAGTAGATGTACACTTCCTTCTGTGCGGTGATTTGATTGGCGGGTGTGGCTCTGTAGAAAGGAAAATAGTTCCTTCATGAAACTGCTCAGAAACAGGTCTTTGGATAATATCGAGTAACCGTGTGGGGATTCTGGAAATTATTTTTGGCGTTTTGAGCACCGCAAGCCGAGTGCCATCTTATTCCATTTTATTTGATAGAAGATATAGAACAAACACAAACTTTTCATCAGGTTACTGTAACCTCATGAAGGTCTGTGTACCCAAACGTTGTCACTAAATATCTTCTTATTCAAGTGAAGTGTGCTGAAGTTTTTGTTCTTTATTGTCTTCCCTAGGTATTCTCCTACGCACCTGCCGACCTACTGCTGAGCAAAAGTTTGCTCTTTTTATTGGAGAGAAGAAAGACATCTATCCGGACGATTTCTACTAAACTAGGCAACTCACACAAAAACAATTTAGATTAATAAATAGCACTAAAGGTGGGAGGCAAAATATGTATTATTGTATTTAGGGTGGACTGTCCCTTTAAGATGCTTTCAGGCAGCGAGCGGCTGCCTCTTGGCAATGCAGTGTTTTGTACCTTTAATTTCCTCCGATCCTACCGGCTGCTGCTATCCACCCAGTAAATATATCAGAAAGCATCACCATGTAGCTTAAGACAGAGGAAACGGTTAGCATGATCGATGTAGCAAGGTTTGCTAACTAGTCTCATAAAAGTTCATTTTTGTCACAGACCGGATCAAACTTTCACAGACAAATGAATTCACTGCATAATGCTCATATCTAAAAGTTTTCACTTTAATTTGATGGGGGGGGGTTTGCAGTGTATACAAGGAAAGTCAACTACAGTTTCACACAGTAACTTCAAACAGCTGCTCAGAACATTCACAGTGTTACTTTTATCTACAAATAAGGACAGATGAAAGCCATATAGATACTTAGCGTTGCAGCTATGCTCCACATATACACCACCTTGGCTTGGGGAAATTATTGATTTCATTTGTAATGGCAGCCTACATCTGTCTGCAAATTTTCTTTCATCTGGGGTTGTTTATCTCCAGCTCTCCTCCTCCTCTGCCTTTTTCTCCATGTTTCTCAGGGCATTCGCTGTCATCCATTATTAACGTAAAGCAAAGCAGGTCACACAGGTAACTGGGTCATTGCACAGCTGAAGCTGCGAATCCCTCTGGCTTCAGCACATGGCTATGTGCGGCGCGTGATGACACCCTGCCTATCGCTCCTCTGAGACGTCAGACATGTGCAGACAAGGCACGTTTCCTCAACAGGAAAACAGATCAATGTGCCAAGTGACCTGTTCTTTCTCCAACACTATCACAACCTGCCTTAATTCAATCATCACCAGAAAAAAAAACTTTTTCTATAAAAGTAATAAAAATGTTGTCAATATATTACTTCTCTGGCTGCAGTACTCGAGTTTGGTCTGTATCAAGACCTTTGTTTTTGCCTGTTGCACTCATTGGTCTCAACCAAGTTCAGCTGCCATATTTTCTGGCTGCTTTCATAGCAGACTAAAGATGGTGCTCTTCATGACCTGAACTGTGCTGCACTCTCATTTAGTATTTAAGTAGGTAGTGCTTACTTTCCATAGTGTGTATTTACAATCTGAACTCTCTCTTCAGGATATGTGAATTAAAATGGACTCTATGGAACCCCTTGTGGATCCAATGAGTTCAACTGTATTTATGTGTGATGATGTTAGTCCCCAAAAAAGCCATTTCTCGTAGTGAGACCACATTTTCAAACTTGACGTCACTGTATAAAATGATCTCTAGGATGATCACAGCCTCATGACACTTTACAACTGCAAATTGAAGACCTTGCTCATTCAGAGGATGTATGGCTCTCCTAGGTATATTGATAATGCCTTCAAACAGCTGGCCGGGGACAGCAGATGAAAACTAGCCTCTCTGGCTAACTCTGGCACACTTACAGTTTGACTGTTGATTGGTGTGCATTGTCCCTGCAAAATAAAATAAATAAATAATAAAGGGGTATTGTCCCAAGTCTCCAAATGTTTTTTTTGTTTTTTTTTATCATTTTATCAATTCTCCAGTGGCAAAATGTTTTATCTAGCGCCAAATCTTTGTCACATTTGGTATTAACCCCAAAATTGTGAGACATAATAGGGCATAGGAATGGCCATCATAAACTTCGATCATAATGTTCCAAGCCCTTTAAGGGGCATATTGATGATTTTTATGGGTGACTTTGGCACAGTGGTAGAGCAGGGTCGTCCCTCCATCAGGGGATCGGCGGTCTTGGGCAAGACATTTAACCCCATTTTGCTCCTGCAGGCTCTCATTGAGGTGTATGAATGGGTATAAATGGGTTTAAATGTTAGTTAGAGTCCTGATGGGCAGGTGGCATTTTGCATGGTTGTCCCTGTCATCAGTGTATGAATGAGTGTGAATGGGTGAATGATGACATGTAGTGTTAAAGTGCTTTGAGTGGTCTGAAGACTAGAAAAGCGCTATACAAGAACACTCCATTTACCATTTTACACTTATACAATTTATTTTAATTAATACAATTTTATTTCTGATTCATGACAACTTGACATCTAAATTAAAACTTTAGGTTCCCAGCTTTGAGATGATGTATAGCACTTCTATGTAGCATATACTGTTGACCTGATATCGCCCCCTAAAGATCCCCTTTCACCCCCTAAAAAAGACAAAAAGGGGTCTATGTGGGTATCTAAGGGTTTGAACAACCAATAATCATTGGTTAAGCCGTGTAGTTTGATGCACAGATGTGTGGAAAGATATCAGACTTTTATAGTTTGTGACATTGTACAAGAATATATCATTCAAGCCATGCCAGCTGCATGAATCTAGGGATGGCAATGTCAGCCTGTGTGTTGGTCGGTCAGTCCTCCGCTTTGGTCCAGATTGAAATATCTCAAGAACCGCTTAATGGCTTATCCAATAATCAAATTGTTTCCGATTAGCTTTTAGTGTCTGGCTGTTGTTGTCTGGGTAAATAATGAAGCTGCCATGTACAGTGGGGGTCAATTGTAACCTTGAAGTGCCATATGGTTTGATACACAGAACCATCTGGTGACCCTGTTAATCAAACTCTTGCCAAAGCCAGTCTGGAGAGGAGCACAAACATCTTTACCTTCTAGAAGAAAAGCTTTCAGTGCCGTTCTTTGCTCCTCTTTAATTGAAGAAACTCTCTCTAGTTCTGATATAACTGGCGCTATGACAGCATGTCATATGCTTACCTCTTTAGGAGCCGCCATTGTTATTGTCACACACACCTAGGCCACGGCCATTGCTGTCGGTATCTCTCAGTTTAGTTTAGCAAGTTAGTTAAGGAAGTTAGTTGCAAATTAGAACAGTTATTTTTCTTCAATAGCAACCGCAACTTTTTGAAGTGCAGACGCTCGACTGTTTGGTTGCAGATGAAATTATTCCCTGCAGTTTTTACGCGGCGTTGATGTGGCGATCAGCTGAGAATCCCGCCTACACTGAGGGGTTACTATCCGCAGTGTAAAACGAATAGGGAAAAAAACCTGGAACCAAAAAGCAGAACCTTGCAGTGGGAAAACGTCAATATGTCATGACAAGACATGGGTTCGCATTCTACTGACTTTTGTGATCCCCTGACTTTTCCGCCTAGCACCACCGGGAGGAGTATATTGATTTTAGTAAAATGTCTCAACAACTGTTGGATATATTGACATACAATTTTATCAACACATTCATGCTCCCCTCAGGGTAAACTTTGGTGATCCTCTGACTTTTCATCTCGCACCTGGTCATTATGTACTTCTTTGGTTTATGACCAAATACCTGCAGAACTAAAGGCATTCCCATGAGCCTCAGCTGTACTTTGTGTTTAGTGCTAATTACCAAATGTTCGCATGCTAACATGCAGCAATACAATTGTGAACATCCTAGCTTAGGCATATCTATCTATCCATCCATCCATCTATCCATTCATCCATTCATCATCCATACATACATTCATCCACCCATCCAGACAGAGAGACAGACAGACAAACAGACAGACAGGCAGTTCATACGATATCAATGGTTCGTATGATATCTTACGAAAAGTTACTCCTCATTTTTTATCCATTTTTCTACAAAAGCCAGCAACCCATAAATTTCCTGCTCGTTACACGTATACGTTCTTTTCCAAAAGACTTCACAGTTAACAACTCAGTGAGGTTCAAGCAACAAATCCACTTAGATAGGTTTTGGGATAATATTGGGTTTTGGGTCAAAATAACTACGGAAGTGACGTTAGCGAAGTACGCAAGTCTTTGAGGGCCAAACTAGCCGGAAGGAGTTTTACGTCACTTCTGTAACATTATGACCTCATAATGTTACAGAAGTGAAGGAGAGAATTCAATGGAGGCGTTTCAGGCAGCTCAGGAGCTTCTGAGGGGGAGGGTAACTCCTTTTAGGCGTGGACTTCAGGTTTTACACTCTACGGACCTTTTACATGTAAAAATATATATAACACACTAAAGAAGAGGGGAGAAGTGGAAAAGCATAATAAGTACGCAAGTCACGTGACAAATACATCAACAACACAGGGAACGAACATCGGCATCCTGGCTGAAAGATCGCTGTTTGTTGGACCCAGTAACCTCCACTCCCTCTCCTTCGCCCTGTGTGGGCTATTGCCATCTTTTTATTACTTTTTTCATTGTTTTTCGTGTATAATATACAGAAAGATTTCGTAGGATACATACAAATTACGGCTCATTATTTTTTGTTGATATAACTTTGTATGCTGGATGAGCCCAGCCTGTATGGAGGGATGGATGGATACAAAACCCGATTGCAGACACATTTTTCTTTACCAGGCACAGTGACTCTGCTTCTGAGATGCTGGTAGTTATTTCGGTGTAACCTTTGGACAAAGCCAGGCTCAGTGTCGCCCTGCTTACTGTCCTAATGCTAAAATAATATGGTTGAATCTTCATATTTGGCATAAAGACATCAGCGTTGTATGGATCCTCTAAGCAGAAAAGCATATTTCCCAAAATGTCCAACTTTTACTTTAACATCGGCGTCTATAAGGCCTGTAATTATCAATTTAAGATATTGACTTACACCAGTTGTATTCATTATTACTTCTATTTTCTAATACTGTACTAATCCTCTGATGGTAAAGTCTGATGTATAGCAGCAACAATCAATAGCACTCTTTATGAATCCGTTGGGAGCATTCAGTTCAGCCATGAAGCTAAAACATATTAAACAGGCCCTATTATGCTTTTTTCCGGGTGCATATTTTTATCTCAAGTTACAGTTACAACATGTTTACATGCGATAATGCCCATAATCCTCCTTGTTTTTCTCATCCTGGCTGTCCTGCAGCACCTCTTTTCACCCTCTCTCTGAAATGCTCTGTTGTAGCGCTTGCTCCTCCCTCCAAAAAGCAAAGTCTGCTCTGGTTGGTCAGCTAGCCCGCCCTGTTGTGATTGGTCAACGTTTCACATTTCAAAAATCTCTTCCTCCAGAGCTTCAGCTCCGTCTCTCTCTTTTGTTGTTTGAGGGCCAAACTAGCCGGAAGGAGTTTTACGTCACTTCTGTAACATTATGACCTCATAATGTTACAGAAGTGAAGGAGAGAATTCAATGGAGGCGTTTCAGGCAGCTCAGGAGCTTCTGAGGGGAGGGTAACTCCTTTTAGGCGTGGACTTCAGGTTTTACACTCTACGGACCTTTTACATGTAAAAATATATATAACACACTAAAGAAGAGGGGAGAAGTGGAAAAGCATAATAGGGCCACTTTAAAAAAAAAGAAGGAAATAATAAACTTCAGGCAGCAGTGAAATATAAGGTGCTTGGTGCAGGTTCCAGCTATACAGCGCTGATGGGAATGTATGGTAATTTGGCAGGATTTACATAGTAATAGGCCAACTCTCCCTCTCTGGACCCCAGGGGCAGCTTAGCCAAATTATCCCTTGATTGACAGGTGGAAGGAAGACAAGTAAACAGTCGAGCCCCTGGTGATCGAGGTCATGGAGCTGGATCACATCAAATGAAAAGAGTCTATGAAGTCTGACCATTTTGGGAACAGAACCCCAAATCTTATATCCAGAGGAAATAATGATGTGACAACTACAAACAGATTAGTTATGGATAATTTAAAGCAGGCATTTATTGTATCTCGTATATAATAGTACTTTTTCTGTCAACTTTAACAGCCTTGATCGTAAGAAGTTGAATCGATGCGGTGTTAAGATCTGAGTGGCTTCTCCATGCACAGAAGAAACCCTTAGAATATTCAAATGAAAATAATATTGCCTTAGATTTTATGAGCGATTCTATCCATATTTTTAAATTTTGCTTTAGGAGAATCTGGATACGTAGATATTTGGATGACATTTCCTTTGTTAATACATGTCCGGTTTGATTATAACTCCTTATTTTACTTCTTTACTTCTTTACTCATCTTCTTTTAGAATACTTTGCCACCAAGGAAAAAATATTTATTTCAGATATTGAAAATGCACAGGTAAACCTTCTGTTGTCCCTCTTTTGCACTGTCGATGAAGGAAATCTCTGAACCAAATCAGAGATATTTACACATAGCAACATCTGCACAGATCTGAGTCTATTTTAGTCCAGCGATGCTTGCAGGGTGAGTTCAGGAGGTTGGGGGGGGGGCTCTTGTTGTGCGTCACCGTCTCATCAGACGTCTAAAAACAGCAACCTGCGAGCGCGTGAACAGCGTCGTGCTCCCAGTCCAGATAATCACGATGAAACACCTCCTCTCACATGTTCAATGTTATTGCCAGGTTTCACAGAAAGCCCTCAGGATGAGAGACGGATAATTTGAGGCCGCGTGTGATGAATGACCACAGGCAGCTGTTTAGATGAATTCAAGTTTGGATTGAAAATGCTCGGTAATATAAACTGTGCTCCTCCCAACTGGGATGTTGTATATTAAAACTCATAGAGCATTGATTTTAAAGTGCGCTTTTTTAACATTTAACTGTAAAAGCTTTGGGTTCAGTAAGTCTGTGACTGTCTGCCTGAATGATCATACTGTTTTGTTTTTTTCACGAGAGATTTGTGAAAAAGCGTTTTTCTCTGTGCTTTTCTCCCCGTGTAGAAGTCAGCGGGGCTCGGTTTGAGAAAATGGTGATGTCAGGAACTTTTTTAATTTTAAGGTTATTTGCTCATGTTGCCAGGCAACTGTTTATCAAATCCAACAACCACACAGTCCTGATGAAGCACATTAGCTGAGTTAATGAATATTTAACTTAATGAATATTTAACCTGAAGATGCTTTTAACTTTGATTAGTGCTTTTTTTTTTTTTTTTTTTTTAAATCAGGCTTTTTTTTTTCATTTTATTTAGAAATACAGCTTTAAAATCTTGGAATTTCTAGCACAATGCTTCACAATTAGTAACTTTGTAAAATAAACATAGTTTTGGCACTACAAATATAAAGTAATGTAATTCAAAAGTACAGTTTATCCAACAAAAACTATTTTTATGTCATCTAAGTAATTGCAAACCGGGATATATAAAGTGACAAACTCAGGGTAGGAAGGATGTTCTGGTGAATAGGTGGGTCCAAAAGCACCGGACTTTCACCCTGGAGACCTCTGTTTGTGTCCCACGTGAAAACAGAAATCAACCTATTTGTCACTTAACTTCTGTACTTAACAAGATTGTTTCCTTAACCTTACCAAGTTGTTTCTTGTGAAGACGAAAGTTTATGTTGAAATTAAATTGGAAATTGAAGCTTGTTGTTGGACATGCGTAAGAGAACACATGAAAAATGAAGAAAAACTTTTCGTACGAGCTGTATGAGGATACGTTAAACACTTACCTATGTCTCCAAATACAACATAGCCTCAATTCCCTGTTTTGTACAGTAACGGACAGAGATTGGCTGCTGTTATGTTTGACGGGAGGGGCTATTCTTCAATGACTTTTCCTTATGAGGTCTTTCTGTAATTTTATCAATGGTTTTAGATAATGTAGCATCAGATTATGTGACAAACATATAGCCATTACATATGACTCTACATTAAGCTCCCTTTATTCATCGCCCATCTCTTCTTTCTCATTGTGAAGAAGCAGAGGTTTCACATTGTAATCAGTGTTTGCCCTTTGCAGACAGAAAAATAGAAGTTGGTCTCATTTTTCTATCCGCATGTTGTTTTCTGAAGAACCATGTTGTTTCTCTGCCCTAGTTATTTTGAGTCACAAGGCTTTCTATTTTCTGACCTGCTTTTTTTTTTAACCTGAAAACGTTGCAGTGTTGATAGAGACAAGAGACTGAGACAGTCCATGTGAATTTTATGGTTAAAGATTACAGTTATTGTTTCAAATAACACAGTACTGTTGATACAGAGGAAGTGGCTGAACATTTGGCGTATATTTGTATATAGGCTTGTACTGCTGTCAGCCAGCACTACAAGCCAGCGCTCACTGTAGTCTGAACACAAGCTTCTAGACGGCTCACTGACTGGTTTTCTTTAAGCGGGTTGAATGTGTTTTAAAAGCTCACTTTAAAAATGGCCTGCATGTACGCATGTATTTTGTAAAATAGCCAGATAAAGTAGCTGCTGAATCTAAATAAAGTGACGCTTATTTCAGTAGTAAACCAACATTTCAACATGGAAAAACACACTATTAGTGTTTTGGTATAGAGTAAAAAAAGCTTTGAAAAGATTTTGCAAAATTCAAGGATTAAAAATGAGCAAAGTGTTTAATGTAATATACCAAAATAATCAACCACCAAAATGTTCACGTCATGTGTAGGTTACTTGGTCCTGTGCCTTCTTGGCCCTCATGCTGATGCACCATGTGCACGATTCCTACACAATGTGGGCCCTGAAAAAAATATTAGAACATTAGTTATGTTAATAAAAAAACATCATTAATGGATTTTAACAGTCAAAAATCTAATTTATATCAGTATGCAGAATGTTTCCTGCATGTCTTGTTTTTAATCTCCTACTGACCCGTCCTCTACCATGATCCATGGTTTTTAGTTTAACAACAGTTGGATGGATTGTCATGACATTTTCTAAAATGCCCCTTTAGGATGAATTATCACTTTTTCTAAATCTAACTACACTCCGATCAGCCTTAGCTGTACTTAATGGTGCTTTTTGATTATTATCAAATGTTAGCATTCTAACACGCTACATTAAGATGTGAAAAATGATACCTTATGCCGAAGGAGTGTGTTTGCACCGTCATTGTTAGCATGGTAGCATGCATATGTTAGCATTTAGCTCAAAGCGCTGTTTTGTAAGTTTTAAGTTATTGATTGTCATGTGCAACAAATCTCAGATCTCAGGCTCCTCCTCAAGCAATGCTCATGAAATATATATCAAAGAAAATCACGTGAATCTAAGAGATAAAATAGTGCAGAATTTAAATATATAACATACACACAATATCAAATAAAAAAATACCAATTTGCGTATATTTCCAGTAGACTGTGATTGCAAATTAATTAACTGAATGTTCATAGTAATGTTGTGAGCAGCAGAAGAAGTAGTAGAAGTAGAAGAAGAGCCGTTGTCTTTGGGTCTTTGTGATGGTGTCCATGTGGTGAGTCCAGCTCCAGGTCCTGGGAGTAGACTCTTGGTCCTGTTTGGATGTCACTGACTGTGTTATCTTTAGGTATGATAAACTTTTTTTAAAGACCATGCAGTATAAATTAACCTTTATTCTAGTCACACACAAAACAAACAGCTGAATTGAACAACTTCTCTGCGGTCGTTTGGAGTTTGTTTAAAGTCACTGGGAAATGTAGGCACCTGCTCAAGCATACACCATCAAAGCATAAATTGCAACACTTAATCCCAACATCATTCCTGGCATGCATTCAACATTACACATTGATGATATATACACGCATTAGTACGAGAGGATCCAAGGTTGGCGTATTCCTTTTAAATCAATGAAGGGCCAACAGATTTCAGGAGCTTAATCACTAAAAATACCATTATCCAAAGACTGAACGTCAATCAACAGTAAATAAGCACTCTGGTGTTTCTCCAACATAATGATTCTCTAGTGATACACATAAAGAAAAGGCACTTATTCATTCAACACTGTTTAACACTAGGACCACCAATCTAAGTACTTAAATCAGGGTGTTTGGATGCCGAACCATAGACTGTAAGTGGAAGTAGTTGTCGTGACATCACCCATTGGTTTGTGGACTGATGATTTAAAGCCTCGAGTTCGGCAATTTGGTCGTCGCCATCTTGGCTTTTTGCAATCAGGGAAACTGTTCCCAACAAAGTCTGTGGGTTATCTTTATTAACCGGGTGGTGATTCATTTTTTTTGCGCTGTGAGCACCACAAGACTTGTGCCATTTAATCCCATTATATAAGAAAGAAGTCAGCGTTCTTTTATCAGTGGCATGGAATGTGACTGACACAGCCTGGGGGGCTTCTAATTCATTCTGCTTTTGATGTGTGTGTTTTGTTTTTCATTACAGTCTCTGCAAGACATCGTCATCTGTGGAGTTCTATTTCAGGTAGGTCTAGAGAGACCACTGCGGTTTTAATTACCCTTCCCACGTACTGTTCAATCACATTATTTACAGTTGCATAAATGCTTATTATTAAGAGCGTTACATCTTCAGTGCAACTGCTGAACTTGGATGTAAGTAGGTAGTTAAGGGTTTCAAGGTGCTGCTTGAAAAAGTTCATCTAAATCTATAACTTATATTATACAACAAACACAAGATACTGAGTTTGCCACGTGTTTGGCACAACATAACAATGTCACTCCCCTTGATTGACAGTTGAGACGCCCTGATAGCCTCGATTGCAAAAAGTTTTTTTTGGGGGGGGCTCTTAAATCATAAGATAATTATTTGTCACATGTCTATTAAAAGCTTACTGATGCCCAGCAGTTTTCATTATTCAAACTGCGAAACATGTATTCACAAATATGTATAGTGAGTCCAAGAGAGGATTTTCCGCTGTTAATGACAAATGAGCCAGAACCGCAACAGATTGGACGAAGCAAGCCTGTCTTCACTTCTGTTCGTGGACCTAAACAGACTCCCTTTGGACAAATTTGATCAATTGCCTTTTTGTGAGAACTTGAATTAAAGCAGGACACAGTCTCTCCAATTCTTGGATACCAGGACTGCAACGAGGAGAAGCTGAGCAGAGAAGTTGTTGGGCTCAAGCAAATGCATGTATGTACGGTTAGTGAGAGAGAGAGAGGCGAGTGTTCTGTATGTATTCTGTTGCAGGGCGTAGGTGTTGCATTGTGTAGTTGTGTGAGTTTCCTTATGGTTAACAATATCAGCCTCAGTGATGTGTGTGCAAAGTGTGTACAGCCTAGTTGCCTTGGCTTGCAAACATGAAATCTTGTAGACGTATTGAGTCTGTTTAGGACTTCAGCCTAATACTAGAGCACTTCCAACGTAGGTTTACTTGGTTAGATGGAGACAGTATGGTTTGGATTCAAATAAGTTTGTTTCGTAAAATAAGTTTGTTTGTTGCGTAGCTTGCTTTTGTAAAGCCTGGAAGTTGAGGGTTAAATAAATCAATGTTCACAAGGGACACAAACCCCTGGTTGAAAGTCTGTGTATCTTTGAACAAGGGAGCAACCTCCGGTTCAGCCGAGTGAAGCCAATGTGGAAGTGTCTTAAAACCTGCATTCTCTCCACTGACCACCAGGCGGGCGACTCCTCTGGTTGTATAGAAGTCTATGAGAAAATGACTCTACTTCTCTATTGATTTATTCCCTCAGTAAACATTGTAAACATGAGTGTATGGTCTCAATCTCTAGTTTCAAGTCTTCTTCAATACAGCATGATGTTCATTTAGTAAGTTATGGTCCATTTAGAGTCAAATAGACCATAAAGCAGGGTATGCTTTAGGGCGGGGCCACTGTGATTTACAAGACGATACCAGAGCTGTCTCTACATCACTCTCCGCATTCCATATATGGTAACTTCTGTTCAGTGGTTCTGTTTCAACGGCAGTCCGCAAACCAATGGGTGATGTCACGATGACTACGTCCACTTCTTATATACTGTCAATGGTTTGAATCAATCCAACCACTTTCTCACTCTTTATACTGCGTTGGATGTGTTTGTATTGGAGTGAGTTGAAAGCCATCTTAAGCGTCGCATACAGATGCTAAAGGGTGCTTCGGTGCATCAGTATCAGATGCCGAGGGATACTGGCAAAGCGTCGGTATTTAACGAGTTAGGAGTGAGAACCGGTTAGGCACAGACATATATTGCATATTTTGCCTTAATATGCAGCTCCGGAGACCACCACCAAATCTTGTATGGTTATCAAAGACATAATGGGTGCTTTATCACTCCCTCTGACCCTGTTTTCACCTGTCAAAACCGCAAGATCGGATTCTGAACATTAAATTTAAGTGTAAATCTCATCTCATGTTTCTTGATGTAACCCAGACGGGACATCATCCATTCTATTGGCTCTGTTTGCTGGCATCTTTACAGTTTGCCAGGATATTTAGGTCAACATGATCTAGCGGGTGTCTCTTGAGAGACAAGCAGAGGAGATTGACACTTGCTAATGGGAGGCCTGCCTAATTCACTTGGCAAACATCAGTCAAACTGGGAGATTGACGGAGATGGCAGGGACACTGCAAGAAATAGCCACAACAAGTCGGAAAGTTCACTGTAGAATTATTAGAGTCATATCACACTAAAATTAGAGAAACATAGCATTTCTTCCAGACTTAGAAGTAGGACGGGCAATTAACTAAACATTTATCAAACAGAGAAATCTCTTAACGGACCTAATTTAAATCATATCAGTAAGTTTGTTAAATTCATTCCTCCAGATGGGTTGTCATTTGTGGAGCAACCCAAAAAGTACAATAATCGATCACATTATTCTCAATCACTATGAGTCAGTGTGGGCTTGTGCACAACATACGACATCCTTTTCCCTTCGCATTGGAACAGCAAAACTCCCCTGAAAAAAAAATGTAACGGGAAAGAAAAAGAAAGATGCATTGAGTTGCTGCGATTTGATTGGCTGATTAGATATTTGATTTAACAAGCAGTTGAAGAGGTGTACCTAATAAAGTGGCCGGTTTTGTCCGCTAACCTAAACCCTATAGGGTTAACCTTTAACCTTTAACCCTAACCCAATAATAACCCCATATATAAACATAGTTTATATACACTGTATGTTGCCAAAGGTGTCACAATCAATAAATCTACTCACGACTCAATGATGGGGCCTTTTGTGGGTTGGGCTTATGCAATTTGGTATGCACTTGGTAGGAGACCACCATGTTGTTTGAACTATAAAAGTGGATGGTCTTACAGTTTTACTATTTTTTGACTAAAGATGTTGCTAAGATTAGGTTTAGAGTCTGTGCTGTTGGGAGTGTTTGTCTACACTCAATAGATACTACTAGACAGTTTCCAATAAATGTGACCATATCTTAACAGTGGGCCTCAGTGGGTTTCATGTGTAAAATAAGTTTTTATAAAAGGTCCCCTGCTAAATGAATTATGTCTTGCATGTGTATATAAAAAGTTATAGTTTAATTTATGCTACTAATGTCACTATTAAGTACGATAATATCAAATAAATCTCTATTTATACCCAGAGGGGAAATTGGGTGGTTGCAGACTGTGAAAGTACAGACAAATAGTAAATGTAAAATAAATAAATAATTCAATCAATTATTATTATACTTTTTCAGCGATAAAGTTAACACAATTAGGGAAATATACATTAAAAACAAGGAGATTAGAAACAACAAAAAAACACCGAAAGCTATCTGAGCTGCTGAGAGGCAAAGTGAGGAGCTTCGCATGTGATAAACTCTCCGGAGTGAGAGTAAATGAGTGCGTGAGAGAGAAAAACAAAGGACGAGTGAGAACTAATGTGCATGAGAGAGAGAGAGAGAGAGAGAGGTGCATTGACATTGACGGCTGACTGACTTCCAGGCCTGCCAGAAGGCTTTCCCAATTACCCAGACTACACTGAACACCATTGGCACACACTGGTAGAGTAGCATCCTGCATCTCAGTTTCTATCAGTCTGTGCACGCGTTGTTCTTCAGCACAATCATGATTCCTCTCCCACCGTCCCTCCACCCGTCCTTCCCATTCCCCTCCCCATCCCGCCCCCCAACCACGTCCCTCGCCGTGACCGTTATATGGCGCCAGACTGTGAGAGTTGGGAGCGGCTGGGAAGTCAGAAGGGCCCAATCTATCATCGTGAGGCATTGGCTCTGCCGGGAGAAGTGGTGGTGGAGGTGGTGGTTGGGAAGGGGGAGGGGCTTGACACGGAAGGGGACGGGAAGGGAAGATGTATTTAAACGGCTGCCCCCTAATGTTCATTCCCAAGCAGCTGAGTTATGGAGATTGGATTGGACGGTGTTGTCCTTGAGGAAGGTCAGAATCGTAATGAGCCCGAATATAAAAGCAGCTTTAATGTGGAGATAAGAGGACGGCAGGGCATCGGGAAAAGTGGCTCCTTCAGCATGATGGGGACACACACTTATTTTTTCTTTTTCTGCAGATAAATGTTGTGACCTGAAAAGACACTGGGAGTTGGAACTAATGAGTAATCATTTGTGACCGGAAGGTTTCCTTTGAGTCAAACCACTGGATAGAAAAATGCAGTACAAGATAGATTACTTAAGAATGCTCCTTAAATGATTATAAAAGCATTCCTCACATTGAAATTTTCATTTGATAGAAAGAATGGATAAATAAAAATTAAAACGCTCGAATGAAATTTACAGATAAAACTAAAATGATCTATCTGTAATCCATTATCTGTAGCCGCTTATTCTTTACAGGGTTATTGGAGGTTAATCCTGGGGCGTACAGGTCACCAGGCAATCACACATCTGATACATAGAGAGATTTTACATTGGCACTTCTGGCGGCACCGTGTCAAACCGCGCCGCCCTGATTTGCATTTACAGTACCAGTCTTACCGCCTCCAAGACGATTGCGGTGACCTCTTGACAACCGTGGCCGACCCGCAACGACCCCCATTCAAGCATGTGTTGCCAGACTCATGTCTGTGAGGGAGAACAGACGGTGAGTGTGTTCAACCTTCAGTACTTTTGTAGCTTTTGACCAGATCCATGTGGTTTAAAGGGACACAGGAAAGAAACAGTTTGTACTTTGTGTTTTACTGTTTCTCTTTCAGCTGTAAAGGAGTCAGGGTAAGTTACTGCTGATTAAAACCCAATGTCTCCTGATTTAGCTGCTTCATAATAAAAGCTTTTACCTTCTATAACAAAATGACAGAGGACTTTTATTGGGAATAATTTAAAAAGAAATGCGTTTATCACCAAATGAGCAGAGCTTTGTTAGCGTCCTAAATAAAAACAAGTCCACTTCTACTGCAGGGAGGGGGATTAGAAGCAGCAGAAATATGGGGCCTAACTTGTTGTGCACACCAAAGAGCAGACCTGAATCGTATGTATAGTGTTTAAGCTCTGATCTCATTGGTTACAGGCGTTCTGGATGCAGGTGATTGATCGTTGAGTGTGGTATTTCAATGTATTTAGCACAAAAAACGCACAGGCTTTTCAGCTTTGAAAGACGTGTCTACTGACAAGTTACAAGTGTCACTATCTTGTTTTTGGATTTAGTTTGTTTCCTGTTTTATTTTGAAATTCCATACCTTATGTCCTGTTGTAGTTTGTCTTCTTGTCTTTGAAGTTTTCCCTCCTTTATCTGTGGATCACCTGTGTTGTATTAGTCTCATCAGCCTTGCTCTGTTCCCTTGTATTTCTTCCACAAATCAGCTTTCAGCCTGCCCTCATGTTGGACCACCTGTGTCTTGTTGTCTGATTAGTTTCTTGTGTATTTATAGACCTGTGTTTAGTCTGCTGGTGGTTTGTTCCTCTGCCATGTTCTTTCTATGTTCCCAATATGTTCTGCTATGTTCGTATCCCTCGTGCACGTGTCTGAATTACCTGAACCTGTTTTGTTTCGTTTTTCTCGGAATTTCAATTACTACTTTTGTACTCACCTGGCATGTAAGTTTCATTTTGGACATTTCTTTATTAAAATAACTGTTTATTATCCTTCTGCCCCCCTTGTCTATCTTCATTTGGGTCCATCTCCAGTTGTCTTTGTGCCTGACCATGGAAACAAGACCCTAGAGAGACATGCCTAATGTGAGCTTGTCCACGGTGGATGAAATAAAGCTGGAGGGTGGACCGAACGGATCCAGGAAAGGGCCGGGAGTTCTTTTCAAGGTAGGACACTTTGGATTGAACATCCTAAAATCAAGGTCAGGTGGTGTTCTGTGTCTGTTGCTTTAATGAGTATCGAGAACAGGAACATTGCGTTTGTGTTCAAAGTCTTTATTTGGAGCATGATGCAAATAAAAATGACAGAGTTTAGATAGTAGAGTTTTGTATTTGGCACATCAGGGCTGAAACAAATGGTTTCATTAACCACAGATAAATACCCTGCACAAAATGTTCTCCTCTAAAGAGATGAGAATAATATAATTTTTGGGTGCGGCCCACAGAGGCAGGGGAGAGCAAAGTTATGAGCAGATATTCTCAGAGCACTTCACCTACATATAGCTGACTGGCTATTAGACAGTTTTGCCAAATATTACAGTAAAGAAATTAATTAATTAATACCCACCCTAGCTTTAACCACAGATAAATACCCTATAAACACATAATCCACCAAAGAACATGAGTAGAGTATTATTTTACAGTGTTTCTCAGTAACGGCAACTAAAAGCAGTCCGGCGAAAGTGATGTTCTCTTTACAAACACCACTTTAACACAACAAAGGTCTTTCTACAGTTACTGCAGCAGCTTTTCCCTTCTAAATTCTCACTGAACTTCATCTGAATTTATTATCATTTAGTGTAGTTTTTGGTTTGGAAGCCTCTCACTGTCTCCTGTGCTGCAGTACCACAAGTCATATCTGGTCGCAAATGTAAAATCGCATATCAAATAAATCACTTAAACTCAACTATGAGGACATCAGATTACTGCATAAAATTGTTATTATTAGATAAATATATTTTTATAATTTTAATTAATTAGGACAGTGTGTGAGTTTTTTTGTTTTACTTTTAGTTAATTAAATAAAATAATATTTTCAGTTTTATGTTCTGTCAGCAATTATTTCATTACTTTTGGTGATGTTTTAGGTTTTTGCGGTGGTGTTGTTTCAGTATCCGTATCAAGATATTTAGTCAGGATATCGTATCAGTCATAAAAGGGGAATAGTTACAACACTTACAACATGGTTTCATCAAACTATCAATGTTCCTGCCTCTGGCTGCAGATTTCTGGTGAAATGTTTTCAAATGTCCTCTTGTGTCCAAGACCTGCCTCTTAATGCTGGCCATTTGTGATTGTGCCTTTTCATTTGGGCACAAGTTGTTTTTTTTGTTTTTTTTGGTAGCAACACTGAGTGTTGTTGCTTAGCCTGAGCTGTAGATAACAGATATCAGTGTGACACACATGTCTATAGCGGTCAGTTCGCTCGGGGCCTGCTGTGCCCTCACAACAAGCCCATAGAGACTACATTACCAAGCTCAGCATGACAGGGATGTGACTGCAGGTTAGGATAGGAGAAGAGAAGAGAAGATAATCCTTTATTATTATCTTATCTTATCTTAACCTGGGTCACATCCCTGTCATGTAGGGACAGTGTTACATCAGGACCACAGGTAAGTCAGCCCAGTTTATTGGAATGGTTCTAGGTTATTAAGACACAGGGCTGTATAATGTTTGAGACATTCAGCTGGAGTTTCAAACGGGTAACTTGTAAAATAGCAAAGCATACCAGCTAACAGTCAAATCAGGTTGAGACATTTCAAGTGTCTCTACACGCCTCTGTTGGCGCTCAGCGTCCCTGCTCTTTAGGCTCTGTGTGTTCGAGTGCACATGTACCTCTAAGTCACGTTTATAGATATTTCTTTGTTGTCGACTTAGATGGACGGAGAGCTATATGGCATTGCGCTCAGTAAACAAAGTTAAAGATGACTTTTACAGTTAGCACCATTATGTTCTTTCTCAAATTGTCTGTACATTGGGATAATTACATACATTGTAAGACATGCATTGAAAAATGAAGGCTTCTCCGTAATAGGTAGGTTAAATACAATAAAGATGCTTGTTTGTATTCCCTATATTAATGTATCTCTTTCAAAAGGGAATCCTGGGGCTCCCAGTATTTTGTCGTTATTGGGCTTGCAAGTGCTGTATCCCTGAAGGGGCTTGTGACTAAGGCCCATACACATCTGTTTCAAAACCTGACTTGGCTCCCAAAAAGAATGGTCAATTATTTTTTCCTCCATTTTGCAATTATCATAATTTCATACCCAGTCAATCCACTAGGCCAAGAGTTTTCCTTGTAGCAGAAAAGGGAAGGTCAATCGCTACACTTAATAAAATGTTTTTATGTTGCTCTTAAAACTAGTTGATCTACATCAGAAACGGGTGGAGTTATTTAAGAATTATTCTAATCATTTGCAAAATTACTAAATGCCATATTTCTGCAGGATTGAATGCTTCCACAATGTTATTCCAGTATGTTCTGTACTGATTTCCAATGTACACACAGCCTATACAATCACATGCGCTTTTCATTACTGTCTTCTGCCCCGTGAGCATTACATTTTACAGCCCCATGTAGCTACCACAGCAGCATGGTATATTACAGCCATAAACTTGTTTTATCATGGGAGAGTTGTTAATGGCCACAGAGCACATTGCTTACTCCCCTGTGCTACACACACCCATTCCATATATATCATTATTTTTCCCTGGTTAATCCATGTTGTTATGGCCTGTATGGGATTTTTATTGAAGTAGTTTCCATTGCTGATGTTATAATATGTTCATAGAACGTGGGCAGAATGAAAAGAACAGGAAAATCTCCTTGTATACCAACTTAAGATTGTTCATGCATTACTCTGTGTTCACAGAGTAGGCAAAGCTAATTTAAGAGGCCTTGGGTTTACTTACAAAGTCTATGGGGGGAAAAAATGCTCAAATGGTGCTAATTCATAAACGCAAAAGGAAAACTCCCCAAATATTTGTTTTGAACCATGTTAGTAATGTCTGAAGATGTCTATCTTACTTATATGATACTCTCACAGAACAAACCAATGTTGTACATTTAATTTTATGTGTATCTTTTACTGAGAGCGTCACATGTACAACAACAACTGACATTTTAGACATGCAAACTACAAGTCGAGGTAATACAGTGACAGGACCTTCTGGCCATAAACACTTTTATTCATTACAACGTTAGATCACCATTTTAAGTTTGTGTAAAGAGGTCACAGTCTGCATGGTTGAGCAGTGTGAGATCACTTTGAGCACCTTAGTTGTGCAAAAAACACAATGTCAGCAGGATGAGGACAAGTGAACATGTTTCTGTTTCCCAACTGCTGCATGCAGCCCACCTCAAGCTCATCGGCAATCAACAGAAGAACCGGTCCCTAACAGCTAACCTTCTTTTTTTACCAAAACGTACTTCCTGTTCAGATCACTATCATCTGTGGCCCATGCCTGGTATTAGTTGTACCATATGTTGTTTTGGCCTGGCCTGATACTCTGTGTTTGAAGGTCTACTGCTTAAGCTAACTTTATCAGATTCAGGCAGAAACCTTGGTGTTTATACCCTTTGGGGAATTCTTGCTCTCTAAACTTTTCTTATTGAGAAGATTTTGAGACTGTGGTGATTGAGGTTTTTTTTTTTTTTTTTTTTTAACCTAACACCTGCAGGCTTGTTTATTGGTTTATTTTCATTAAAGCCTCCTTCATAATCATTTCCTTATAATCGAAGAGGCATATGATTATAACTATTATTAAGGATGCATGTTTTAATTGTGAAGGCACGTGACATTTGTTTCTCCAAGTAAATATTCCTGTATTATGTTGTAAGATAATGGCTCCCAGGCTTCTCCCCAATTAGCGGAAATCACGGTAATCAGTACTGACATATTATGATTTTTAACATGGTTAATAAAGTATATTGTATGGCACTATGATTGATTGTCAACCTCTAGTGTCCAATCCATGCATTGGCTTTAACCTTTTGCATTTATGAAGAAATTACACTTTATATTTATACATAATGATTATTATTGAATGTTAGAGGTTACTGAAGCATATTTTATAAATAAACAAACATGTACTTTGTGAAATAGAGTTTCTGTTTAAACTATAGGACCAATTATCATTCTTTTTTTTGTAAAATGCTTAATTTGTAAATTGGTACATTAAAATATGGGAAATTCCATTTCAAGACAAACAGACAAATGGCTGCAAATGAGGCAGCAGCTCATAATTCATTGGCACACCTGGAGTCACTAGGAGTAAACCAGCTCAGCAGGCAGTGAATATCGAACTCTACATTAAGAGTATAGATTTTTCTAAATCATGTTAATTCATTTAATATTTGCTGAGCAACAGCATCCGACTGATTTCACCAGAAGACATTAATTATTTTAGTGATAGAAACTTCATACAGGTTCATTATGGATGTATAAAGAGAAGTGCATACGACGTTGGAGGCAGCACATTAATAAAAAAAAAAGATTAAATACATGGAGCCCACAGAGCAAGCGCTCAGGCTCACTCACTTTAACATTTAGGACCTGATCAGTTTTAGTTTTTTTTAAGTTTTAGTTGCAGTTGTTTGTCAGGTTGAAGACAACTAAATACCCCTCAGCTCAGCCCCTCCCTTTGGTGAACTACGGTGGCCTTCAGGTAGGTAAAGGTATCTTTAGGATTTTAGTACAACTAGAAGCTACTCTTGTCAATACTCTGCTTTTTTACATGACTAAATTTCTTTTTTTTTTTAAAGATATAAGATTTAAAAAAAAAAAAATCAATTCAAAACAGATTAGTTATAAAAGTTATTTATAATTTAAATATAGCTACATATTGTTTGTAGAGCAGCAACAGTTATGTTTACAACAGCAACGTCATTATATAAAGTAATTCTTATCTGTCTGGAAACAAATGTAACATGTCAATTAAATATATCCGTTTTTAAGTTTAAAAAAGAATGAGGAACACAGTCATCAGTTTGTATCAGTCATTCCTCCTGTCCTCAGTCCTCCTGCTGCTTTGTCTCAATCAGCAGGGAATTATAAAAAAATAAATAAAAAAGACTTTTGGTCGGTGTTGCTGTGCTTGTGTAAACATAGCGGCTTTGGCCGATTGAATTAGGTTTCACTTTTGTTTACATGTCCGTGGTTGTACGGACATATTGATAAAGTAATGACTTTTGACTCGCATATATTTTATTGTACGTACAGTAACAAGCGTAGTTGCCTTCAACTCGAGTAATATTCACTTCAACTACCTATCTGCTTGTGCTTTGTTTTGTTTGTGTCCATGTGTGTATGTAGTTGCAGGAGCTCAGCCTGACAGAGAGAGGAGAGGAAATGCTGCAACGTGATAATATATGACATCAAATTATTAAAAAGTATGAATAAAAGACCAGCAACATTAGGGCTAATCAATACTACGATATTTCATTATTTGGCATCCCTCCCTTCAGATAACAGATAACATAAAAGGTGAAAGTCTCTCGCTAGAGCCAGTGTCCGTTCTGGGCTGCTGTAGAAACATGGCGGTGCAAGATGGTGGACTACGTGTTAGAGGACCCTCTCCCTACGTAGATATAAATGGCTTTTTCTAAGTTAACGAAAACACAAAGACTCTTACTTTTTTTTTTTAATACACCAATTAAAACAAAGTTTTGAATATTATATTCAACATCGGCCAATAAACCCCCCTAAATGTTACACACTCTCCCTTTTTTAGTGTTTGTACAGGGCCTAATGGCATCCCTTGACGGACCCGAAAGTTTAATTCCACATGTAAAATTTGATTCACAGCTTGGCGCTGTTCCTGGGGGCTTGAGGTTCACACATGAAGACATGGATGAAACCTGGCTCCAGGCTTCTCTGCAGCCCACCCAGGACTTTCTCTGGGCTGTTTAGTGCCCACAGCAACATCTCCCAATCGGATACTTTTGCCTGTGCAGTGGGTTAGGGTTTGGATGAGCTTCTGCCAGTCAAGGTTTAAACTGCAGCTTTCCTGGGAGGTATAACCTCAGGCAAAAGGAATGCTTTTCGTGCTTGTTTCTCTCCTCTCCATCCATGAACACCTGGGTTGCTCAATGTAAATTGTCTGCCGTGCCAGGTCTGTCTGCTTCCGTTACCTCTCCTCATTACTCTACCTGAGCGTGGGTGGTCTGGACCACTTAAGTAACAGCTGATCAGCAGTATCACGCTACCATCTATCAACCTTTGAAAAGTGCACTCCACTGCTTAATCATGCTCGGCACTCATTAGCATCCTCATGGAAAAAAACAACCATCCGACCTTTTAAATAGAGATTTGAAAAAGATTGCAGTGTTTCGACGTGCGTTTTAAATATGCTGTGACTGCAGAGTGTGTAGGATTTCAGCTGCAGCCATACAAGCGAAATCCTTCACCGTCTCCACAGAGTTACTTCTGCATGATGCTCACTCCTTTTAGCAGCATAGTGGATTCAGCGTGTGTATGGAGGCACGCTTCAAATCCCTGTGTGTGATTGCATTTGCCGGGGTGGTGTGTAGAACTGTCACCGTGGACCGGCATGGGAGCCACACACTAGCAGTGGAAAAAGAAAAAAAAACACAGATGGCTGCTCAAGTATTCATGCTGTCGATTTGTTGACGTGCTCCACTCACCGTTGTTCGACCAGCCTCGTGTGCCGGAGGAGGAGGAGGAGGAGGAGGAGCGAGTGAAAGAGTAGAGAGAAAGAGAGAAGAAAAGGGGGAGGGCAGGGAGAGTCTGGGGTTTGATGGGAGATTTAGGGTACATGCATACATTCACGTTGGGAGGTGTTGATACCTTCATAAAGCGCACCATCACTTCAAAGTCCAGCCACAAATGGGTTAACGTTGTGTGCTCATCTGTTTGCATGGACACATTTATAAGGCTGCAGAACCTCTCTACTCATTTGACTCTGTGGCTCTAGAGTCTGGAACCATATCTTGTTTGCTTTATGGCAGCAGCCTTGGTGAAAAAGATGAAGTAAGCTCAAATCTATGGCCCTGGCTTTAGTGATTTACTACTCAAATAAAACATGGCAGTTACATTTGTATGCAGCAGCCAGTGAAGGTGATCCTAAACCCTGACATGAATAAAAGAGTGTTTTCATCAGATGAGTGTAGTTCGTTACATCCTGATTTTTATAAGTGGTGTGACTTTTTTATCACAATTGTTATTTAGCTGTGAAGGCCCACTGAATACCAAATCAATCAGCACCTATAGCATTTTTAGCTATCTAATTTTGGATTTTACGTTAAGCTTTTTTACTTACAACACGTTACTAGCTAGCTTAGTTAAAAATGTTTCAACCTAAACCAAAAAATTTGATTAATACCTACTTCATAGATTTACAGAGATCAAAGACAGCAGGTGCTGCTAGCTAGCTACAGCTAATGTCTGTACAGTCTGTATTGGCTATTATGGGTCAAAATTGATGCCAGTTTAAAATCTGCTTTCGGATCTGTCATGATAAATGAAGGGTCAATAAATTCATCACATTTGTTTTTTTGTAACCACGAACTTAAGGTCCCCGAATTTGAACCAAAAAGCTTTATTTTACCAAGACAATGAACATTCCAGAACTAACCTGAACCAAGTAGTGCTCTTGCTTTAATCTAACACTGCCTGATCTCTAAAAATGGTACTTAATGTGTTTAACATTACGTGTAGGCACCAAGTAAACAATGCCAATGGAATGTCGATAAGGATCCTTTGTAGTGATGGACACAAGTTCCCAGGTTCAACAGAAATACATAAACACAAGACTTTCACCCAGGAATCCAGTGTCCGTGTCCTTGTGTGAAACCAAAAGTCAATGCTGACTCATTTTAAATTACGTAAATTACATTATTTTAACCCAAAAACTGACAAAGTATCTGGTTACCTAAACCTGAATTGTTGTAAGTATTGTTAAGAGGTAATTGTCATGGGAAGTATTTGCGATCACACTTCTCCAACCAAACCTTGTCGGATCAGAAAAAGCTCTTAAAGCGGCAACAAACAGCCTAGTTTGTCATTTAGTTTCTGCATTTTTATTTTAAGTCTTTATTGACTATTTAAAAGATGAGTGGGTGAACTGAGTTGAATTTTTGGATATCAAGTATGGCAGGTGGTAAGTTGATGAGAACGTACAGTATGTACTGAACTCCTCTCAGCTTCCACCCCGTCTCCTGTATGTGAGCACGTATGAAGTCTAATCCCCTGAGACAGATCTTAATCGTGATGAACGACCATACAGGCTCTGTAGCTCGCTACTCATGAAATCAGGAGAGGTTGTTGGTAGTTGGTGACTCAGATTAAATGAGGTCCCAAATGCAGGAAACAAGGCTGGTTGAATTGAACCGTGTTAACAAAAGATGGTACAATGGGCAAAACCGACACGAAACAAAAACTGAAGGAGCAGGGAATGGAAACACAAGAGGCTAATCAACTAATGACACACAGGTGCGGTGGAAAACAAGCGGGAAAAAGACGACGACGGGAAGTAAACGATTGGGAACTTCAAAATAAAACAGGAAATAAACCAAATGAAAACCCAAGAACATGACACTGGTTTTCAGATATCCTTGCTCTAGTACAGTATATTCCCTTTTGGGGTTTATTCTTCAGAAGCCTTTGCTAGTCACTTGTGTAATACAGACTTGATCGACCAATCGCCGAGGGTATTTCTCACACTGCCAGTCATGTCCAAGTCCCCTGTTCCCATGCACATGATAACCAGTCAGACTCTTGGTTTTTTGTTCATAATAAAGTCAGAGATTCAGTCTGGATCTTGGACTTGGGTGATCTTGATAGGCCAAGTGTCAGACTGGAGCCGCACAGTGTCTGTCACTGTACTGTCTGTCTGTTACTGCAGCGACAGATGGGAGTTCCTGAAGTCTGAAAACATTGGGTACAAGATGTATCCTTTACACAAGCTTTCATACTCACACTTGGTTATATTGCAGCTAAAAGGAAGAGTTGCTCAGTCTTTTTTTCCCTTTGAATCAATATTGATTTGGAATTGATTTTGTTTCCCCTCTGAAAAACAAAAAAATATTCTGCATGATTATCAGGTTGATTCCCACGTTGGTGGGATTGGAAATGAAAGTCAAATGATCTCTTTGTTTACCGAGCTCTGCATTTGTTAATTTACAATGCAGTCTGTTGTTGTTCCTTTTATTCAAATGAACACCACTAAATTGTCAGTAGAGGCAAAGCCTGAGGTGCTGATATCACCTGTTATTAGAGGGGACTGGTGCAATGAATAATACTGTGTGTTGAGTGTAGCTACTGCCATACTAAACTAGAGATATCTGGTGTCTGTTTTGCCATTTCATGGACATCTCAGTCAATACAACTCATGATGATTCACAGATGGTGAAGGATTTATTGCTTCTCAGTGCTGCTGCTGCTGCCTGAGGACTGAAGATACAGAGAGGCAGAGTGAGACCGGATCTTTAGATTTGATGTACTATATGTAGAGAAACCTAATTCAAAGTGACAATGGACACTTGTAATAACGCACATTATTAAAAATGAAAACAATGCTTATTAATGCAGCTTCCTCTCTCTGTCTTTAGTCATTCACCGCTCTGTAGTATTGCTCAAGGTACCGCGCACAGTGCTTTCTGATTGGTTACAGGTCAGGAGTGATGGCCTATCAAAAGTGAAGGATAGTGAACGAGCGGCGCTGTGTGTCGAACGTAAGACAGCAGATGTGGCTGAAATTGTAATAAACTAAATGGACTGTATATAAGAAGTGGAGGTAGTCATTTTGATGTTACATTGGGACACCGTGTATGGCTCTGATTGTGTCAGAGACCTGACAATCACAGTAGCCCCGCCCTAAAGCATACTCTGCTTTATGGCCTCTTTGACTCTAAACGGGACCATACTTTACTAAATGAACATCATGCTGTATTGAAGAAGACTTGAAGCTAGAGATTGAGACCATAAACTCATGTTTACAATGTTTACTGAGGGAATAAACCAAGAGAGAAGTAGAGTCATGTTCTCATAGACTTCCATACAATCAGACTTCTTTTTGCAACCAGAGGAGTCAGTAAAAAATAATGCAAGTTTAAGACACAAAAAAAGGAGGTTGCTGCCTGAATGCCGGTCAGTCGGTTTGCTTCAATGGACAGAAATTTCTCACCAACTTTCTGATTGATTGACACAACAATTATAAATAGACATTTCTGAGCCCCAGAGCATGAACCTTCTGTGATCTCCATCTACTTGATTGATTTGCACCACATTTCTCACTTCCAAACAAAACTCTGACTAGATAATTAGCCTTCTGGTTTGTTAATACACTAATGCAGAAAAACACGTCGACCTTTTTTTAAAATGGACTTGAGAATAACAACTTTAAAGTCAAATGGAACCTTTTTTTTTATTTATCACTCCCACAGAGGAGCATACGTGAATGACACGGTGTTGTTTTCAGCTTGATAAGTGATGATAAACTGGAAGATTACTTGTGGACTCAAGTGTCCACACCTCCTCGCATCCACTATGCACACCCGTATAATGAGCCCAGGCTCACGCAGGACTGCAGGCGGGCCGGCCTTCCTTCCCTTTTATGGTCTCCGTTTCCTTCCTGGAAGCCTCAGTTGGATGAGGAGCTCAGAGCAGAGCAGAGCGCAGCACATCACGCTCCGTTCCTCCTCCTCCTCCTCCTCCTCCTCCTCCTCCTCCAGCAGCGCTGCGCTCCACGCCGGGTTCATCAGCTTCCTTTATGCCCAGAAACGATGATGATGATGATGATCAATATGAAATAATAACAGGAGTCGCCTCTCTCGTTGGATAAGGATTTTTTTTGTTTGTTTGTTGTCCCCCCCCCCCCCCCCCCCCACCCCAACCCTCTCTAGTTTATTTTTATTTTTTTAAATTATTTTTTTCTCGCCGATCAGTCTGTGGAATGGTCCGCGTTTTTATCTCCGTGTTCGTTTCCACTTCAGCATGGGAACTGCAGTGTCCAAAAGGAAGAATCTGAGGAGCGATGCGATATCTTCCGTGGCCGCAAAAGTCAGGTGAGGGTGTCTCGGGGTGGAAGTGGGGAAGAGAGAGAGAGAGAGAGAGAGAGAGAGAGAGATGTGGTCGCGGGTTCGAGTTCAGAGAGGAGTCTGCTGCCTCCAAACTACCAGAGTCCACACTTTTTTAAAGCGATTTAAACAAACTACAGGCAAAGGTGAATGTACCAGAGAAGAGAAAACAGTGATATAATCCCCACAAAAACCCTGTTTGACTCCTCCATCTGTACAGAATCCTAGTGGCACAGTTTCAGTTTGCTTCTGGATTTTATTCCAAATGCTGGATCTCTTTAGGAAGATACTTTGGAGTAAACAATAAATACAAATAATGAATCTTCCCTAAAAGTATAAAACATCGTCCTGACGCTAAAGATGGTTTTGCACACATTTAATTTGTCTCAAAGAAAACCTTTTTAGAAGCTATTTATCTCCTTTTTGGTAATCAATAAGCACTATAACAATAATATCTTTATTTGGATATCAAACCAATAGTTGTTTGGTTGGTTTTTTTTTCTGTTCTAAATCTTTGTAAACTGAAGGAATGGGTTTTGGGAATGTGACAAAACAAGATGTTTGTAAATGGCGCTTTCAACTCTGGGAAATGGGATATTTTTGATATTCTCTGACATTTTTTTAACCTAATATGAATTCTCTGCAGATGAATCCATGGTTAAAATAATCATGATTAGTAACCAAAAGATAATCCAGCAACTGTCTGTTTTACACAAGCCATTACTTTGAAACTTCACGCATACAAACAATAACCTTGTGTAAAATATTGTCACCCCAGAGCATGAGGGACCGGGGTTCGATTCCTGGGCTGCCCGGCCCTTCTGTAATGAGTTTGCATGTTCTGCTCCTGCTTCCTCCGAGAGTCCAAAGATTTGCAGCTTAAGTTAATTGATGTCTTTAAATTGCCTATAGGTGTGGATGTAAGCGTGAATGGTTGTCTGTCTGTAAGCTTGGTTACTGTATACATCCATCTACATAACGACTATACATTTAAGATGTTCACCAACGCTCTGTCGTGTTGTTGCATGCTGTATATCTGCAGCCGGAGAGCCTATAATCACTTTTACTTTAGACATCCATCTACTCTGCAGACCTTCATCTGGACTTTGACTAATTCTGACGGCATTTAACTCTGACCGTATGAGTCATGCCATGAAAGGTCTCCGTGTCCCTGATGTCGGATCAGCATGTCGTCGTCCGAAGGCCGCCGGGTGACTAATGTTCTCTGGTCTGCGTCGCCCACTCGCGTTGACCTCAGAAGCCACAATGCAGACGGCTGAAACACGTCTGCTGTCAGTCGTGTGTGCGTACACCTACTTCCTGAATCCTGTGCTAAGCTACTCTGCAGTGAAATATGCTCTAGAACACGCTGCGTGACCTTTCTAGGCTGCTTACACAGTCACCACCACGCTCTCCTTACGCACACAACTCTATTTGTCTCTGTCTTCCTTGTGCTGTTTATCTGTTTATCACCTCCTTCTTCGCCTCGCTCGCTTTTGTCAAACCTCGTGCTCAGCTCTGCATAAATATGGCCGGCGGTGCTACCAGTCCTGCGCGTGGACCGCTGGCAGGGCGACCTGTGCGCTCCTTTTTCCCGCTCTATCGGCAATCAAATGAGTTCAATGGCGAACTAAAGCTCTTCCCCTGAATCCGTCCGGGCGGAGCCGTGATAAGCGATGTCCTGAACCTGCCGGATGATCCGCGTTTATCTGGTGTGGGGTGACTGATTTGATTCACCTCTCTAATCAATCCAATCCCACGTCTTTGTGTTTGAGTGTGAACAGAATTACAGTGGAGGGATTATACTGGGAGTGAGTATGTTTAAAAGGATATTCTCTTTTTGACCTGAAGCCCACCTTCACAGCTGTCCTTAAGTGTTGCTCCATAAAGTGTTAAATACTGCAAAGATACAGCTTCCGGTTGGCTGGATGCAGGTTTGATTTTAAAAACTCAGACAAATGCTTTTTTTCTTAAAGCACTTCTAAAAAGCAGGTATATGGTTTGCATCCCAAATGAATATGTGTGTGGGAAAATGCTTTGGGAACTGGATTTTCAAAAAATAATACATATCCTAAACAGTGACATCCAGACTCCAGAAGATAGTTATTATTTAAATGAGGTGACAACAGGTCAAGTAGCGCCCGGATCAAACTAGAAAAATGGATCCGGGCGCTACTTGACAGTGATGAGGTACAAATGATGAGCCCTCTGGGCCTCCAGGGACTGAGAACAGGAGATAATGAGGAGAAATCACCGCCAGCAGTGAGAGCTGAAGCTGGGGTGAGAGGAGAACCAGTGGCCAACCGGTCAGGTCCAGTGTCAGCTTGGGGTACCTAGTACATTTCTTTTTACTCGTCAAGGGCCTAAGGATCTTGTGCTGTAAAGATTGTAAACCAACTAAATCAAATTTTGGATATTGGGCAATAAATATATGATTTTGTGGCGTCTTTTCACAGTTTTGTTCAAAACGTGTACTTTCCTCTGAATTTGGGCTTCTAAGAAACATAAAATCATATATTTACTTTTTAAATTGTAAATTTCCACGTCACTTAAAATATCAACTCCAAACTAAAAGTCTAGATGAAAACTTGGTGTGAGTGTAGTCACTGGTAGAGAATAAGAAGTCACAAGTGTAATTCAAACAGTCTCCTTAACAGCGGGGAGCTCTTTGTCCTGAGGTAGATTGAATCACACACCAGATTGGGTCGGCGAACATGAGCATGATGAGCAGAGTTTACTGACTAACACCTTTGCAGGATTTCAGGGTATTCATCAAGATATTCAGGTTTGGATTTATCAAAGAAATACGTCGGGCTGTTGACAACTTGTGATGTTGTGTTAGCATTCGGAAACCGCTCAGATATCAGGCATGAAGCAGGCCACCCAGTTGTTGGGTTTCAGTGCATTAAGGCCATCCAGCGATTTTTCATCATCTTGTGCGAGATGCCAGCCGCTGTAGTGTTATAATGGTGAGGGTGGCCTCTGAGCGAGGCAGAGGTCCTGAAACATTCATACGCTTGTTCCACAGACAAGTTCTGGCTTTGACTACACAAAGTGTTTTATTTCAGCACAGCTAAAACTAAAACCAATCGTTGAGAGGACTTTACTCCCAACACACTGTGTTACCATAGTTACAAACGGATGAGGACAATGCCCAACTTCACAGTAAAGGCACATAACAGAAATGCTTGTGTTGAACTGCAGATTACGGTGAATTATTTCAAGAGTTTGCTAGGGAGATGGAGGGGTGGATGGATGAAAGGGTGGATGGATGGATGGATGGATGGATGGATGAAAGGGTGGATGGATGGATGGATGATGGATGGATGGGGGGTTGAATGGATTACTTAATATTCTCAGAAAAATCCACAAACTTTTTTTGTATAGATATTAATTCATATATGTATTGAATCTTGGAAATTATAAATGAATGCTTTTTCTCAGAATATTACCCCCCTCCCCCAAGCCCCATGACCATTTTTCGTACCTACATTGGTCCTGATATGGTCCATTATAATGCTAATGTTTGAACATTCTCGACACTAGTTCTGTTTAAATACACTAACAGGATTGGGCAGAGGTTAAAAGGTTGATGGAAGTCTTTTACCGTGCACTTTATTATATGTGCTTAATGTGTCAGTTTTTAAAGGAACTTGGGGGAACATGGGTTTTCTTTTTATGCACTGTGCTTGAGGCACTTAGTGATGGCCCAAACCTCCTCCCTATGCAGATTCTGACAAATCTTTGTAATCTTTACTATTATGTGGTTATGGTCTTTGTGTGTCCTACAAACACTTCAGAGCTACCGTTGCATTTAAGAGTTCAAGAATGTTCCAGTCACTTTAGAAAGGAGTTGCACAGCACAACACTTTCTAGGCATTAATAGATTCCACTTGGGTGAAAATGTGATTACATGGCCTCTTTCCCACAAGACCGTGTGACCAGCAGCGACCCCGTCCCCATCAGTGCACAGATTAGCTCAAGCCACGGTCCAGTTCGGCTGTCGGCTATAAAACATCTGGGTCCCCTCTCTAAAACATAAACCTGTCACAATCACATAAATGGAAAACCATAACTGAGGCTTAAATACGACATGAGATTTTAAAATCCGGCTGTGCTGATGGATATTTGGTGCCCGTAATGATGTTATGGCATGGTGGCTGCATTACAGCAGGTCTGTATTAATTGATGCAGCCAAGAGAAACCTAAAAGATGAGAGAGAGGGAGGCCGAATTTCTCCCACTGAACACATGGGTGCAGCAGGAGGGGTATAGAAAGAAAGTAAGGTGGGATAATCAGCCTGGTTTACCCAGGAATAATGTTGACTATTTACAATTTGAGGTCAGAAATTTTCCTACAGTTTTTTGTTAATGGTTTTCAGGGCAGTCCCATCACGTTCTCACTCCCAAACCCGTCCAATACCGACGCTGCTTTTAGCCAATATGCTCCAAGCCATTTGAACAGCCTTCCAGAGGAATGTGGGAGTAGCTGAAATAAGAATTTTTAAAACAGAAACTAAAAAAAACATTGATTCAGTCTGGCTTTTATGTAGTGTTTAATAATTTAATGGTTTTTATTATTTTTATTATTACTAATTTTACTCAGTGTCGTCTGTGTTTTTATGCTCTGGCTTTAGTATTTGTACCTATTTTATTTTATTCAGTGTTGGATTTTTATTTATTTTTCTTAACTTTATTTTCTCTCTATCCGTCCAGTTTTAGTATTGTCAATAATTTGTAAAGTACTTTGAACTGCATATGATTTGTTTGAAAGCTGCTATATAAATCAAAATTAATTGATTGATTGATTGATTGATTGATTGATTGATTGATTGATTGATTGATTGAAACTATGATGATCCAGGTATCCATCTTCAGTCAGTTTTAGATATGGCAGGGACGGTTTGTCAGTTCCTGTTCGTTACATGCATAGTGTCTTTTCAAAATAAACTTCCAACGTAGGTTTACTTGGTTTTTATGTAGACTTGAGCAAAATAATACTTTGTTAGGTTTATGCCCACAAAAGTACTTAGTTAGGCTTAAGAAACGATTGTGGTTTGGGTCAAATAAGTCTACTTGATACATACTTGATATATAAGTGACATAACAAGACTACGTGGTTTCACTAGGACAAGAACTGTGGTCTCCTGGGTGAAAGTCTGTGCACTGACCAAGCGGTGGAAGTTGACCAGTTGGTAGTGAGAAAGGGTTGGCAAACCACATATCATATATCATTATTCGGATTGAGATTTGGAATTCAGAAGACCATTCCAAAAGCTTGATTCAAACCGGTTTAGCCATCCTAAAACCACTTTTCATGTGTGTTTAGTATTATTCTCCTGTTGGAACAGCCAAATGCTTTCAATATTTACCTGTCCAGCTGTGGTGTAAATGTTTTCCTAAATAACTCTGAGGTTATCTTCCTTTTTCACTGCTCTATCCACTTTCTGCAATGCACCACAGCAAAACAGCCTCAGAGCACAGTAATACCACCTCCATGCTTTGCAGTAGGCGACCAGAGTGTTCTCAGGGTTGAATGCCTCTTTTATTTTTTTCTCTGGTGTGCTTAGTGTAGTGTAGTGTTCAAGACGCACAACTGTTTTAATGGCCATTTCATTCCTTTATACAATAGCCAACAGGAAATTAGGGGGAGAGAGAAATCGGAAAAGCACACATGAAAGAACAACAGTAGCAAAATTGTCCATTTAATCTAAACCCCTATCTGGCAATGGGGAAAGTATTTAATTTCCACAAGATAAATGTTTTCATCAAGGCAGACACCTCTCTCAGACTACACCTAGACCATTATAGAACCCTAAAACTCCCCACTGTAACGAGAATAACAGCTGCTGTATATGATGCAATTTGGGTTTATTTCAGTTTTTTCCAGACTGAGCATTAAAACATTGGAATGACTTTGCTGAACAAACATCTGACATTTAATATTTGGGTGGGTGTGTGGTTTAGGGATTTTGGGACCATCTTGAAACTCATAACCTGCCCAGCCTTCAGAGAAATATATAATGATCATTTACTACCAAAGGGCAACAAAGCTCTTCCGTAGTGCCCCTTAAATAAAAGCCAACTTCAGCCCACAAATGTGTCTAACTTTATCTGAACCCGAGCCTGCTCACGCCTCAACGGGAGTCCTGCCTCTCTTTTAGATCAGACACTCTACATGTGTTTATCTCCCTCCACCAGCCTTTGAAGAACCCACTTATAGCCTCTTGGGAGATATGAGTAATTGCCTGACTCGTGGCATTTTTTGTCGGTGGAGTGTAGCGGAGCAAGTGTCCGTTAATGAAGTCATCAACCTTTCACTAGCTAACCTTCAGAGTGTGGACCGTGACAAAGACAGATAACAATGGACACAGGCCACACTGGTGCTAGGGGAATTCTTAAGTAGTATGGATTTACAATATACATCCATCTGATAAATTGTTGATGGGAAATTCATATGATTTATTTTTCAGATAATTAAATAATAACCGATAAATACAATCAAAAAATCAAAAACCAAATTGATGGCATGCTTACGGTCAGAAACCCGCCCAGTGGAAGTATCCGTCTCAAAACAGCAACAAATCATAGTCGCTTGCTTTCTAGTCAGATAAGGAATGTAAATTGATATAAAAACACTGAAAGCAGGTGAACTGTCAGTCAAAAATTAAGAGATTAAATTTGTAAATTTGTTAGTTGATGATTTAGATGTGAAAGTAGTTGAAATGTCAGTTGAAGATTAAGAAATGAACACAGCAATAGATGCAGGTTAGATTTCACTTAAAGAGATAGTTGGCTTGTGCACTGGGAATAGTTAGAGTGGTGGAATGGAACCAATGGAAGCGATTAAAATGTCATTAGTTGTTGTCACCTGTCTGTGAATGTTTTTGAGACAAAGTTAGCAAACTTAAGTGCATTCAAATAGAGCAACCTTTTTTATGTTTTTGTTGAGCAATTTCATGTAAATGAAACTCTTAAAGGGACAGGCTTTAGTGAAATCTGGTGGTTGCAACCATATGTATACCCCCATTCTTTCTGTCGCCAATGTTTTACGCAACCAGTGACCAGAAGTTACCATATTTGGAATGCGGAGAAGTGATGTAGAGATGCATATACGTCTCTGGTAGAGGCCTTTCAATCACAAGGATACCCACCCTAAACCATACTCTGCTTTATGGTCTATTATACTCTAAATGGACCATCATTTACTAAATTAACATCATGCTGTATTGAAGAAGACGGCTGTGGCATAGTGGAGAGCAAGGTCGTTCTCCAATCAGAGGATCGGTGGTTCGATACCCGGCTTCGGCAGTCGATGTGTCCTTGGGCAAGATACTTAACCCCAAGTTGCTCCCGAAGGCTTGCCATCGGTGTGGACTGGATGTTGCATGAATGTTAGTTAGAGTCTGATGGTGGCACCTTGCATGGTAGCCTGTCATCAGTGTGTGAATGGGTGAATGATATGTAATATACTACTGATTGTAAGTCGCTTTGGATAAAAGCGTCTGCTAAATGACTGTAATGTAAAGAAGACTTGAAACTAGAGATTGAGACCATAAACTCATCTTTACACTGTTTACTGAGGTAATAAATCAAGAGAGAAGTAGAGTCATTTTCTCACTTCCATACAATCAGAGGAGTCGCCCCCTGATGGACATTAGAGTAAATTCAAGTTTAAGGCATTTCAGCTTTCATAACCAAATATTTCCACTGATTTAGGCTGTGCGTCTGTAGAGTCAGTGTTTCGTTTGTTGGTTCTGGGCTGCAGTAGAAACATGGCAGTCTCAGTGCAGAGGACCTGCTCTCTATGTAGATATGAGGTGCTCATTTTAAACTTATGTAAACACAAGGATTCCTACTTTTACGTGATTTTACACTAACAACAACATAGTTATGAATATTACATTCCATTCTTACTAAATAGATCCCTAGAAATTCTACACACTGACCCACTAATAGTTGTGTAATACAAAATAAAATGAGACCCAATTATCCCTGATCACGCATCCCTGTTTATTTTCCTCACACATATTTCTTTAGTCTGACAACCTCTTTTTTTTTCTCAATTATGCGACTTAAGATCTATAGCTTCAAGATAAGCGAGATGTAACATTTGATTCAGGGACATATTTTAATTATTTCTGTTCAGTCCTTCTTTTCCTTCTCCTCCCACTCTACTTCACAGATTTCTCTCTTTTTCCTCCAGGGGGCAAAGTCAGTTTTCTTTAATAACATAACCATTCAGGCTATAATGATTCCCTGCTAATGAAGCAGGGAGGTGAGCAGTAAGATGACCGCGCAGTGCCCTCATTGATCTCACCAATTATGGTCTGTATCAGTGATCAGCACCCAGTGAGCGGATGAAACATGGAGGGCACAGCGGGGTCGGAACAAATGGAGCTTCTTGAGCGGGCTGAACTCATCTCAGAGCCTGTCACAGTGAGGCAATGCACTCACAGTCTACCTGATGACACAGCATTGTTTTTAAGAAAAATAACTGCCGTATCAGTTACACTATACTGCTTTCATGATACATTCGGGCTGATGTTGCTTTTTATTGAACATCAGACCATCAGTGTCATTGACTTCTGGTATGATTGATGTTTCTGAGTGCAGCTACAAAAAATATATAGAATTTGGTTTTCACCTACTGAATAATATGTTTTTTAAGTCATGATTTATTTAAAGGTTTTAAGGGAAGAACACAGAGCAGGAACAGGGTGGTTTATTTTTCTTTTATTTTTTTTGCCGCCGACACCATTGCTGATTGTCTATGAGCTGTATCGACTTTGTGGAGTTTTTTCCTTTTCCGATGCGACGGCTGAAGGACAGAGGACCTCTTATGCTGTACAGACTGTAAAGCCCTCTGCAGCAGATTTGTTATTTGTAATATTGGGAATAATTAATTGACTATAATCGTCTATTATTTTTGTTTTGTTTTGGTGTTTTTTACTTTTTTCAACACTGATATTTTTATCGGCCCAAAGTCAGTGTAAACCGACAAAAATCTAAATGTTTTCCTCATAATTGTTGTCATCTAAAGTGGTTATTTTCCATAAATCACACAATTAAAATGGTTAGAAAATAAAATATGTTATTTTTACCTTGGCATTAGTCGTTTTTATGATGTCGTATGATTAGTGATGATAGTGATGATTAGTAAAACGGGGCAAAATTCCCTCTCTCATATCTACAGTATGTTATATTGCTGTGAAAACATCTCCTTCAAATATCTGCATTTATTCAAGTTTCTTGCCAAAACTTCATTTTAAAAGTAACATTTTAACACATTACAACGTTAATATCAACCCTTGCCTGGTACTCGTTTTTTTTACTGAAAAGCTTTTTAGCTTCATGTGCTGTGCCACTGTGCTGTTTAGCGGCTGCTAACAGCTAACGCTAACTAGCTCTCCTCCCTCATATTATCTAAAAACTTTGCTTTTCTCGCATGCCTCTTAAGTAAATGGAGGCCACACCTAACAACAGCAAAACTCCATCATAAATCTAGGAAAGAGAGATAACTGGTTGCACCGTGTCCCCACCTTTTTAGATCAGAACATGTCGGGAGATATTGGAAAACAGTGTAAATATAGATTGTGGCATGTTTTTTTGTGACATTGCCTTCCTGTTAATATTTGATCAAAAAAGACTCTTACACAACTCCTACAGTATAATCCAAATCGTTAATAATCGTTTATTTTATGAGCCCTATTGTCTCAGTTGCACTGAGAGTTTGTGCTTTTTTCCCCCGATATCTTTAGATTCTTCGTTCACCCTCGCAGGTTTTCTTAAAGGATTCAAGGTAACGCTTTGTGAGCAATTAATATGCAAATGGTCATTTTGTGGGTGAATTATTCCTTTAAATTAATTCACGGGATACACTGCATCAGTGGCATCCACATAATATTCCACTGTAGAGCTTTATCTATAAGACCTTTCCAGTGTAGATGTTGCCCAGCCACTTATTTACCCGTGTTCCAGTCTCCAAAATGCCAAGCGAAATACACGTCTACACGCATGCTAGAGGCTACTATGTACTTACAGAGTACTTGGCATGTATTGTACGCACAAAAGCCTACACGATGAAAACGCACACGGGACATGGACAAAAGCAAAAACCACTCAGTCAAACTACCAGAGGACGCTTTTATTCTTGTATCCGTACCGCTGAGGCTCTTCTGTTTGCTCCTCCAGCACCACTGACACGTGAATGTGTCCCCAGGCATCTTCAGCCTGCATCATCCCTATGGGCCTCATATACTCAGCCATCCCACCGCTCCACACATAGAGAGAAGGAGAGGAAGAGGAAGCCCGGCACATGACATCATCTAGTTTCTAGACCATATGTCTTCAATCTGCTCCGACCCCCACTCCTTATTTAATACTCGTTCCTTTACTTATTATGCCTCCCTTCTCCATCCCACTTCCCACTCCCTCCGTACTTTCTATTTCGGTCTTATGAACACATCTCCCTTATGTCACCGCGTTGCTTCTCCCCCCCTCCTCATGTCACATGTCTGAAACAATGCAGCGGGATAAACTCGGCTGCGTCGGGGCGGCGGCAAGACAAGAACGGAACTCAGCAGAGTCCAACTGTGATGTATAATTAATGTGGTAAAACACTCAGGGACCCAAGCGTCACATGTTTTGTGTTTGGAAGTATTTCTAAGTGAATGCGTTTAAAAAGTGAGGCGACCGCCATGACTAGGCTTATCCAATAACCACGATGGCCTGAGGAGCATGTGGAGCCTTTGCTGTGTGTGAGCGTGAATAAGCCTCAGCCTCTTGTGTGTGAATGTGTGTATGAATGTTGACATGTACTGTACAGCGCTTTGAGCGGTTGGAAGACTAGAAAGGCGCCATATATATATTTATGTATAAATGAAAGTCCATTTACTAATTTTAGCTGCTCCAGTTTCAGGTGTGCACTAGCACGACTTTGACACTTAAAGTTACACTGAGAAACTTGCAACTGGTTATGAAACAGTCTCAATCTAATGCTGGTGCCTCCAAATGACCGACATAAGTAAACAAGACCATCAGCAATAAGATATGTCTATTTCTATATAGTTATTCTTAATGCTTGTCCTCGGCGCTAACGGGTCAGATTCAGCCAGAGATCAGATTAATTCATTCAGGTTCACCAGAAACTCCTTCAGTTCAGACTCCACTCTGGCAGCAACCAATGCACCGTGGACAGAACCAGATCCGTCCAGGAGCAGAGTTTGGTCCACCTGCTCTGTTGGGAGCCAGCACCGACACCATGGAGCTGGAGGCCCAGGCCAAATCGCTAGGCCCGGTGGAGGGAAGGGAGGCACAGAGAACCAGAACCAGGACTGCATGGAGAAGACCTGTTAAACCCTGCTGCAGTAAAATTAGAGGTTTTCTAAAAGGACTCTGGTCCTTGAAATCAGTGCCACTTTAGTTCACACGGACAAAAAAGGTTCCATGTAGTAGCTCTAAATAGAATGATGTCGGCAGGCATGCCTTTGACATGTTGAGAGCCGTTGAGAGGCAATCAAAATGTTCCCAAACCTCGGATCTTGTACCTTTTAAGGAACTTCTGCATTTGGCTTTACTTTTCAGGGCCCCATGAGCTTTACCTACAATACTTTATATTAATGACATATTGATTAAATAAATTCATTAAATATCCCGATATACAATTTACAACTACTGAACATCATGTTGTCAAAATAACTGAGTAAGTTGCTTGTAAAACCTAGTAAGGATAAATATTTTACACGTTTAACTTATCTCACATGAAGGGTTTGCTCTGGTTTAAAGCAGCAGGGCAGTAAAATATCAGTCTTGATGGAACTTTTTCAATAAGCTCTATGAATTCAGACCGTGTCTGCTCGGGATACCGCAGCAGTTTGTCCTCTGTGAACAGTGACGTGTTTTTTTGACATTGCTTCTACTCCCAGCTTAGCGTATGGAATATTTATTGAAACCGATAGATTGGAGATGATTGCCTTTTCTTCCTCATGCCCTCCTCCTCCTCCTCCTCCTCCTCCTCCTCTCCTCCACCATCTAGGCTTGGAGGGGAGTTTTCACGGTGTGCGCTGCACGTGCCCTCTTACATTGAGTTACTTAGGGTGTCGTAGCATGTAGGCCACAGCAACAACACAGCAATTCCATTTCCCTGCAGCTCCCCCCTGAGATTCAGCCCTGTGTGCATGTAGAAAGTGTAATTTGTGTGTGTGCAGCCCATTTTCTTATTTCTTAGTGTCCGTGTATCCTCGTGTGCAGATGGCAGGAACGCCAGGTCGGAGGGAGTGGGAGGAAAGTGATTACAGGCTTTAATCGTTGTGTGTGTGTGCGTGTGCGTGTGTGTGTGATATCTTTTATGACCTGTATTATAAGTGTGTGGGTGTTTCAACAGGAGAGATCTGTATCTGGCTATGAAACAAAACATTACACACTATAGTACTACAGCTGATTGTAATGGATCTCGTGTCAGTTTAGGTGAGCAATGAAGAGTCTGGATATCACTATTCTAAGATAAGTTGGACTGATATTTGGCGGCTCCTTAGTTATTGTCTTCGAAACTATAAAGTACAGAATAATGATGCTGCAGCTATTGTGAGGCATTTTCTACTTTTCAAAGGAGAGTTAAAAGTGTTTTATCCTGTAAAGCCTACAAACGTTCATACAGGACCCCCGCTGTTTAGTGATTCATGACATCTGTCTCCCTACAACAACATTCAGCAAATGGAATGACCAATCGTTATGTTTGTAGTCCATTCAGAAAGTGGAAGCTACATTTCTAGGCTAACTATCTTCAGCTCAGAAAGTACGAAATATGGGCATGACTTTGATAATTTTTACGTTTATCGACTTATTGTACGATATAAATGGACATGACCTCAATCATTTTTACGTTATCGTCTTATTGTACGATGTATATGAAAATAACCTATATCATAAGTTCATGCCTTATGGTACGATATGCGATATGATGAACGAGACCTTAATTACTTTTACGTTATCAACTTTAAGATATAAATGGAAATGATCTAGATGATGTTTATGTTATAAACGTTAAGTACAGCATATGATAATGACCACAGTAATTTTTACGTTATCGACTTATTATACGATATATATGAACATGACCTCAATCATTTTTATGTTATCGACTTATGGAACGATATATAGACATGACCTAATCATATTTACGTTATCAACTTATCGTAGAATATATGGACATGACGGGCATCATTTTTGCTGACCTCCATAATGCCTGTTGTGTTTACATGAGTGTTTGTCTACATAAGAAGGTCTCCAACATTTTTGCCAACATGGTGCCAGAACAAACAGCAGGGCTTTCAGTTATATTGTACGATTGTGGGCAGTAAAAGGTTTTTTTCACAGCACAGAATGAACATAAAAAAAACTTGCTGAGACACGTTTCACTCTCTGTTTTATGAACAAGTTGAATGGACGTGGTTTCAAAGCTGCACTCCACAGATACAGTGTGGGAACATTTTGTCCTTAAGCTGAATGAGAGAGGAGAGCCCATCAACATGAATGAGCCTTTGTTGGGTTTTATTTTATTTAGGATATTTCACATTTATTCACATTCAATGTCTGAATATTCTTTAGAATTAAATGTTTATTGCTCTTTTGAAAGGCTGTATTATTATATTATATTATCATGATATCAGTGGCATAAAATGTTCTTAAAAGGACTCTAATATTGTTTATTGCAATTATTTCAGAGTTGGCACATTGAACTTCTGTCCCTTCTTTGTTTCTGTCATGGCTTTAGCACAACAGGACCCAGTTTAGGTCCTTAAGCAGTGCAGACATTGCTATTTTGATATTCTGTGACCACCAATACTGAACATGCAAGTGGATTTGGACAAAACATCCATTAAACCTCTTATGTTTTAGTCCAAAAAGGGTCATTTTTGGTAAAGCCTGACAGCAGCAGTGCGGAGAGAATTGCGTGAGTAGCATTACACTGAAGAGTCCTCTCATTATGTTCTATAAACTAGAGACAGTCTGCCACATAGATTCTCTGCACCACACGCCAGGTCCTCACCGTTCCTGCCAATATGTGTGCTTTCATCACATGTATATACGGGCCTGGGTTTATTTCCTGGCTTTATGGCTACCGCATGCAGAGTCGCCGTCCCCTATGGGGCCCGTCAGCTGTGCAGGGGAGGCAAGCTGTAACTTCCAAGCTGTCTCACAGTTCTCTAGAACACGCTGTTACAGAGTACGTATTCAGGACAGTCACAAAGCGTAATAAACTCAACTGCTAGTATGTGATGACAGCCACCCACCAAGAGGCCTCGCAGATAAAAAAAAAAGTCAGAACGGATTGTTTATGTGGAGAGAGTCCTGACAGTTTGTGAGTCACCTCTCTGTGTTTGACAATATCAGTGAGCAGTGGGGCTCAAGGGTTAACTGCTGCAATTTATTTCTTCTCTACAGAGCAGCCAGAGCTTTTGGAGAATACCTGTCCAACACCAATCCAGAGAACCGCAACGGAGCAGGTAGGTGATTCATTACAATCATTATCTTAGCACCAAACACTGAACACCAAAAACGCCAGACACACTGTAGTGGCAAAATGTAAGTGAATATTATCCCCAAAATTTGGGCTGGCTTGAGGAAAAAGCAGCCGTTTTATCTACAACATAAAATAGTGCAGAAGTGAAAATATAGGGATATAATAGAGCATATATATATATATATATATATATATATATATATATAAATGATATATATATACACATATATAAATATATGTGTGTGTGTGTATATATATGTGTATATACAGTACCAGTCAAAAGTTTGGACACACCTTCTCATTCAACTACTTTGAAGAATCTTATGTGAAGAATCTTATGAACCTGTGAGGTTTGGCGAAGTAGTGTGTGTAAATGAGCTTTCCAGCTGCAGTAGTTCACCAATAAGCCCCTCGAGCAACACATATTTTTCACAGGGATGCACGGATGAACTTTGCTGTGCCACTTTTGTCTCAAACTTGTTTATCCACAGAACAGATAGCGTGAAAAAAACACTGCCTGCAGCTGCTCAGTCTGTGTGGAGGAGCATCTATCCTTCATGACCCTACGGGCTGGATTTTTTTTTATTTCTCAGCTCGTCCATTTCCAATCAGTCCTCACCTGCTTTTTATTATCACTCAGCCACCTCTCTGCTTTTCCTTCTCATCTTCCCAAAAGCTTTGCTGGCTCGCTAATGTTTACCCTTCTCCTGCCAAAGCTATGAATCCCAAACAAACAATCTCTCTGTTCATTTATCTTTCAGGTATTTATCTGTATAAATTAGAGACATTTATTGCCATTTTTTCTCTCTCTATCTCCAGATCACCTATTGTCTGACACCTTCCCCAGCCAGGACTGCGACTCTCCAGGCGTCAGCCGCCTGCACAACAACAATCTGACACCACAGATCCACTGCTTACACATAGCTAAACCCAACCAGTCCAGCCAGTCCAATCCCAGTGCTCATCCACAGTCTCAGCGTCAGGGAAAAACCCTCCAGGCTCAAGCACCCTTGTGCCCCTCCAAACGTCGACTCTCTGCTGAGCGCAGCCTCTCCACGGAGGACCCTCCGGGGGCCCGAGGCCCAGAGGAGATCGTGGTGGTGAAGCCGGCCCGGGTGTACACCATCACCAGGGAAGGAGGGATGACCCTGGGGGGCCGAGGCAGCGAGGAGAGCCTGGAGCTGGAGGTGCTGAAAGGCTCCAGGGAGCAGCCCCCGTCCCAGGCCCCGGTGTCCGCCAACCACGACCCGTCCTGCACCAGCCAGCCGTCCGCGGCATCCACCCGCGGCAGCCATCACCGTAGCAGCCATCACCGCAGCAACCATCACCACACCCACCAACATCACGGGGGCCATCCGCCTGCATCGCAGCCGCTGCAAAGCTCGGGGAGTGCCAGCAACATCCGGGACTGGGGGACGAGGAGAGGGGGGTCGCGGGAGGACTACACCCCGGACTGTGTGGCTTGCATTCGGGCTCCGTGTCAAAGCCAGCGCTCCCTGGACCTGGACACCTCGCTGCAGGATGGAGGGAAGCCACGCAAGAAACTGGAGAGGATGTACAGCGAGGACAGAGCGTCTACTGATGACAGGGGTAAGGAAAGACAATACGTACAGTTTGTAAAGTAATAGGTGTGAAAGACGATGCCAATTCTAAATATTAAGAGAAAAAACAGTACAACAGGTCTTTTTTTAGGCTCATTCACCATCGGATGTTTCACACCACACGAGCCTCCTCCACTAATTGTAACGCTCTCCTCGCTGACGCCACGCCTTGCTTTTGTGTTGTGTGTTTGCAGAGGACAATCCTAATAGCTGGTTCCCCAAAGAGAATATGTTCAGCTTTCAGACAGCCACCACCACCATGCAGGCGTGAGTATGGCATGGAGTACCGCCTTCACTCCCACTCCCTTACATCAGTGTCTTAATGCACCACCACTGTGTTGGCAGGATACGGCTCGGCCTTTTTCCTTCCAAGATTTGCAGCTCAAATGTAGTGTTCTACTACAAACATTTTAATGAGCATTCACACATTTCTCACTTGTTGGTTTGGCCAATACATGAAGCCTTTACAACTTGTCATCATTCCACTCCTGTTATTCCCCTTTTATGTTCATCTCTGAGTAATGGAAGTCATCGGCTGCTCATAATGAAATTACTTTTTTAACCGAATGGAAATTAAAGTTTTAATTTGATTAAGTATAATGTAGTATTAAATAACTAATAAGAATAATGTTGATTTTCATGTTTGAAAATTGAAAACTCTCTTGACAAATGAGTTTTTATGTATTCTTAAACATTAAGCTGCCATAATGATAAAACATGTTGAAACTGAATTTTCTTTTTAGATTTAAAATTGGCTGAAAATGTGCAACTCAAGCTTAAAATCAAAACTACAAACTGACATTAAATTGGAATTAACTGAATTTGTATGATTTACTTATTTTAGCACATCTCTATTGAAAATTGCATGGAAATTGCTGTTTTTATGGTCATTTTCTTAATGGTCAATGTTTTATAATGGATGACTCTGGACGATTTCCTAAAAGAGGTTTGGGAGAAATCCCCTTCCATGAAAACAGTTATTTGAAATGATCGATGTTATTTCTTTCTATTAGCCTGCAAATTTCCAATTCGAAAATGACCACTTATCAATGTACAGCATTATTCTGAGAAGTAGCAAAGAAATGATTTACTTAACCACTTAAAAATAATTTTATTCTGAGGATTCAACTGAAGGTTTTCAGATGAGTGCTATTTCACTGGCTTTTGTAAAACTTAAAGGCCTGGTCACATCAGAGAGCGGTACAGCCAAGTTCATCCACGCTTCTTTGTGAAATATTTGGTCGTAGAAGCTCTTACTCTATGCAAACTATAATATTAAAAACTCGTAATTTCTGAAATTAGAGGTGCTGAACAAATTTAAAAAAGCATTTCAATTGCCTCTAAACGGCTCTCAACATGGTGCCAATTTAAATGTAACGATGCAAACAGAGCTAACAGCGCAAAAGAAGCAAACAGTGCTGACAGAGCTCAGTGTTTTGCTGTTAAAGTCTTAAATATATACTTTTTTCATGGATATTCTCTGAGATTAAAGTGATACATTTACAAGAACATTCTTAAGAATTCTCTTTGATTAATGTGACCAGTGACGATTTTTCGGTCAGTATTTACTCCTTTTACAAACTGAATTTAGATTATATTCTTAAGATGTATAAAACACCAACACATTTAATTGTGAGGGAAAAGTCTTCCTTCTTTATTCTCTTTAAAAATAATAAAGATTTCTATTTATTCTTTATTCTCAAACACTGCTGTGACCAGTTCTTTGCTTTTGACCATTTAAAGATCCAAACCAAACAATCAACGTGTCAACTTGAATGTGTGTTGGTCATACATACACCAACACACACACACACACACACACACACACACACACACACACACACACACACACACACACACACACACATGGAAGCACCCTCCGCACCTCGTGAAGAGCTAATTATCACCTGTCACCCAGATCTTATAATCATGGCCCTTAAACAGACAAAGCTCATCCCCTTGTGATCTCTCCCTCTTGTCTCTCCCACGCTCCCTCTTCTCTCTCCCATATGTCAGTGCCTCTCTCCTCCCATTTTTTCCATCTGTTTCCATCCGTCCCTATCGAGGTCAGACTGATACATGGGCCTGACTCTGGCCTTTGATTAAAACGACTGGCCTGTCAGTGTCTCTCCCCTTCTAAAATGAAGGGTGTGTTGCAGTTTGATTAATTACACATTTAGCGTAGAATTGATCAAACTATTGTCCATAGGCAGTCCCACATTTTGATACGATCAGATAGGTATGTGCATTATCATAATCTGTCTTGTGCTGTCCCTCACTTCTTTCCACCATTGATATCCAATGTTTGTGTCCTGAGTAGATTGACAATCATTACGTCCTTGCTCACTGACATTTTGAGTTTTGAGTATTTGAGTCAGGACTTTTTCCATTGGAGTCGTGTTTTTCATTTTGCTGATTGGATCTTCTGAGAGTGAGAGCTGCAACATAAAGCAGTCTCTGATATGTGTGAGTGCCCTGTTGCTGACTTCTCTTTTTTATTTTGTGCTCTCTCTTCTTCTTCTTCTTCTCCTCTCTATGTGGCGGCTTTCCAAACCACGACCGTAGAATATCGTGAGTAACTCTTTCAACCGCCACCCACTGTTCTTCCTCATCTCTCTTCCTTATTTTTTCTCCCTCACTCTGTTGGTTGGGTAACATGTTTTTAACCCTTTTCCTCTTGTGGCTTTGTGTTATTCAGTCTGCTGTGTCCTTAACCCCCCCGCCCCCTCTCAAAACCTCAGTGGCTGTTGGACTGAGTGTTTGAAGTTATAGATCCAGTCGACAGTCAACCCCAGAGCAGGGAAGGCAGGGTACTGTAGGAAGGAAATCAGCAATACTAAATTCACTGATGACAAAGAAGTGTTGAGGTGTTGGTGTAGCTCCTCCTAATGGTGGTAGTTCCTTAAAGCTGCAATGTGTAAGATCTGGCCACACGCTCCTGACAAATAGGGGGCAGCATTTCACCTCTACGGCTGGGTCCATCCAATCTAAATATAGAGCCATCAGTTATTAAATAATGCAAAATTATACTCAATTCAACCTAACCGTTGAAAATCTTAGAGCCGGTCAAAATAATACTTCTGTAGAATCTTCACATGTAGTTTACAGTAGCCATCTAGGTTTTTCAGTTTGATAGTTTCTTTATTGAACTAAATTGAAAGTGACAGAACGAAGAAAACAATCCACAGCTTGGTCTCCAGCTAACTACTGACTTGGGTGCTCTATACGCTCTACCCCTGGTGAGGTAATCTCCTGACAGAGGGGGAGGTAAAAAGGAGAGGGTGCACATGTTGACGTCTGTACTAATTATGATAAGATGGTTTCTTCAAAGTATAAATAAGACGCACCACTCTGTTTTATTTAAAAACTTGGAAATATAGAACGTGGACTTCATGGTTTTGTACACAGAGTGGTTCTAAGATGAGGTTGCATTGATTTACATTTTGACGCGTTCAAGCAATATTCAGTTATTCTTAGTTTTGGGCAATTCTAGAAGTAACAGCTTTATCATGATTTGTTCAAATATAATCTTTTAAAAGTTACATTTGTGGCAAGAAACTACTTCAACAAGTAATGCAGTTTGTTTGAAGGAGATATTTACACAGCAATATGAAATATATATTGAGTGACCTTTTTAATATAAAATAAAAATAAAAACTACTAAAATAAATATAAATATATAAACACTGGCTGAAGGTTTCAGATTCAGTATCAGGGAAAAACATTTTGCATAGTGCACACTTACAGTATGTAAAGCATTGGACAGCAGTATCATTACTCAGCTATCAAAACTTTTGCACTGTGAGACTATTTCTAATTATTATATATATTAATACTTCAACACAGTTAGTAATAGTTGCTTATGACAGTTAGATCTTGTGGCTTATTTTCATCCTCGGTAAAGTAATATACCCCAATACAGTATCGTAATATTTAAGTAAATGTGAGTTAAACTCAGCTAGTGTTATAATAGGTTCAACTTGTTGCTCTTCATTTTTGGTTAATTCATGATTTAATTTTAAGTTAATACATGACTCTGTATAGAAAATGGCAGTATTTCTGAACCTGTTGCAAGTTAACATCACAAAGACATCCCCATACGAAGCAGAGTCGTATAATGGCCACAAACAAACAGGGGTATTGACGAAATGTTTACCAGCCTACACTGTTTTTTTTTTGTTTTTTTTCCCTAACCACTTGGTTTTTATTTGGAGGGCTCTCAGCTTTTTACAGTTTCTGATTACGGCAGATGGTGGTAGTAGCAACAGGCCAAGACATGTTCCTGTTCTTCAGGGAGGGGGGACAGGAAAGTGATGGAGCTCAGGGGGGGGGGGCTCCATCACGACCTGTAACAGTAGTGCAGACGCTAGAGCTATCAGATAATAAGCGCTACACGGGCTCCAGTGACTTGGGCCCATTGTTTCTCGTTCCAACAGGCTCATCAGCTGTCCATCTGTTGTCAGTCACAAGCTGACATACGTTGTCACGAAAGACTCTCATTACGTCTGACATCCTGTCACAGCCATTATGGGCCCCTCTGGGAAAGGCACACCAAGGCTCACCAACATACACACTGACAGAATGAGAAGTAATCAGATACAAAGACGGCACATATATAAGATAAGTTTAAGTATTGTTTAGGAATCGGTTGGCTAATCACTAAATAATTTAGTGAACTCACGTTGGATAGGCAGGGTGGGTTTCTTGGTACTCCTCAGTGTCTCTTCCTGTGGATCCCTATCTTGCATTGTGGTCCTGGTGTATTTGTGCGTGTGTGTGTGTGTACTTCTTGAGAATATAAACATGTCCTCTGGTGGACACAACGTCCCTGTGCTGCTAACTCTAACTACTCTAAACCCCTCACTAACCCTTATGGACTCCAATCTCCTCACCTTTGAACCCCTCTATTGTTGCCCCAGCCCCACCTAACTGGAACCTCATATTTATGCCCGAAACCCAACTGGACCCAAAGGGCTCAAATCTGGTAAATTTATCTCAACTTTGTCACATTTCAGTAAAAAAGAAAAAAAAACAACTGTAGCTCCAAACCAAAAGTGTTCGGACTACAGGATAAACGATTTCCTAGATAAATCAGGTAAGTTCTGTAAAGAGAGTTCTAACCCATTGGGTCAGTTTGGGTTCCGACAAAATTCTGTGGTGCAGCTTAAAAAAAGAAAACTTAGAATATGATTTGCCCACGCAAAAATCCACTTAACCCTTTGACGTCCCGGCAGGGCTTTCCGAGGCATTGCTGAGAGAAAAAGGCGGAAAAGAGAGCAGGAGGCAGCCACCGTGATGGAGAGGTACCGTGTCCTGGCCGTCCTGTTCTGTCCTGTGTGGTGCTAAACGTCCCTGTGACAGTTCTATATGACACAGTAAAAAGAAATAGCCCTCTTTTCATATTAGATCTAAAAACCTCTTTTTTTCTCAATAACCTGCTTGGCTGATGTTTAAGCTAATTTCTACGTATAGAACCATGCCTTCTACTTTCTTTATGTTCTATCCCTGTTAAACTCCTGTTGGTGAAAGTCAACACTTCAAGCAGAGATAATTCAGCAGCTTGTTATTACCTCCTGTTGCTGGTAGGCTTTTCATTTGAAACTCGAATATTGAGTTTTATTGGCAGTAATGTGACGTGGTCGTGTACTGATGTAATAAGCGCTGTAGAAATGCACATGACGGTGAATTTTTAAGACCTCAATATACCAAACAGAATGCAATGTTATATCTGTTTGATAGTCAAACCAGCCATCGTGTGTTTGGGACCAGGAGAGGATATGGATCACATTTAGTCATTATTATTGTTAGTTTTATTTCAGGGTTTCCCAGCAGTTTATTACAATAATTATTAATGATATAATTGATTCTACTGATGCAAGCTGGACAATTAGAAACGATTCATTCTTTGAAGTTCATTGCACCCATTTTAAAGGTTATCAGCCGATTGAATGGGCGCTATCAATGGTTATCACTACCATTCTAATGCAGGCTGTCCCACTGCTCTTCTTGGCGAGACCTGCCCTGTGTATCTGGTTGAGGCAGAGACGATTGGTTAAGGTTAGGAATTGACCTTGAGTGGTAAGGGTCAGGATAGCACGTTGGTCAGGGAAGAGGACCCGAACAAATCAGGTTACTGGTACCTCGGCGAGCATTGACGCCTGGCCAATCATCGTGTTTGAATGCTGCACAGGGCGGGTCTTTCCAAGAAGAGCAGTGGGATTCATAATAACGCTGCAAACTGGCAAAACTGCACCTACAACGTTGGTTGGTAGGGATACTTAACGTTGTGGCTCATGTAATGTAATGTAAATACAGCACAATCCACTGCTAGAACCATCACACTTTTCATCAATGGTCATTTGGTGTGTACCGCTCCTGATAGACAACTAAGGGATACAAATACATGTTATAACCAACACCACTGTCTACAGCAGGCAAGAGAAAGACTAATCAATAAACTTGACTTGACTTAGATCTGATTAAAAGTGAAATTATGTTATGTTAAGGGCAGATTTCTTTAATCAAGTCTCCTCTCTCTAGCTTTGTCTTTCAATGCTTTCACACAGGAAAGGAAGATTCCTTGCACTCCTCCTGACAGTTGTGTGTGTGTGTGTGCGTGTGTGTGTGTGTGTGTGTGTGTGTGTGTGTGTGTGTGTGTGTGTGTGTGTGTGTGTGTGTGTGTGTGTGTGTGTGTGTGTGTGTGTGTGTGTGTGTGTGTGGTGTTTAACCAGTGTTCCTCACTGAACCCTGAAGTGCGCTAGTGGGGTCTATCAATACTCACTGCTCCGTGGCGGCCACTCCAAGTGAACAAATCAATCAATATTTGGCCAACAACCTCACATCCACCAAGGCTGAGACATGCCATTCCATGTTTGAGCCTGTGTGTGTGTGTGTGGGGGTGGCACGTTTTTAAGAAGCATTTAATTTCTTTATGTATTTGTGTGTGTGTGTGTTTGTTTGTGTGTGTTCAGGGCTGTGTACTCTCAGAAGGCAAGGCTTTTAATAGAAAGGTACAGCTCAGTTAGTTCCCCAAATCGAATTATGCATGTTCGAATAAGCAAGACATTTTTATTTTTCTTTGGTAAGGTCACGGACGGATTGAGAGGGTGGAGTGAGATAGATGCAGACACACGCGGGTATTCGAGTACGCACACCAGCTTAAATTTGACTCGGTAGTCTTGATGCGCTGGTGTTACTCAGTATGAAAATATTGCACCGGCTGACTGATGGATCCCCCTCGCCTCTGAGTCATACCGCTATTTTAGGCTCTGCCTTCAAGACTCCTGCAATCAACACTGACATGTCACCGTTGTTTCTTATGGAATGCCTCCAAACTGAACTTTGGATACAAAATAGCTGGAGTGAACGCATGTGGGAGGGTGTGTGCTTTGCACTTTTATGGACCTTGCTGCTGTTTGGTTAAGATTCCCCCAATATCATGAGGTTTTTAGTAATGAAACTCGTTGCTGTTGTCTGTCGGAGTGGCATTAACAACAGTGACTGCATGGGACAAGTTAGTAATAACTGACTAAAGGTGGGTCCTATTAAAAATAATGAGCTGCGGGGTTTGTGGACCAGCCATATCAGTTGTCACGAAACCTCATCACAGTTTCTCGAAGCTTTATTTCACATCACTACAATTTTTTTAGTTCACCTTAGAGCTCCCTGAGCCTGCAAACTCAACAATTCTGTGTAATTGGGTCCGTTAGCATCTTCATAACAAGAAAAAAGTATCCTAAAATGATTCATTGTTTCTTTGTCTGTCCATTAACAACATGTAATATATTAAAGGTAGTGCAAGGTAGCCCATCCATTTTTCCTTTATACCTCCATGCCGGCAACTGCTGTGGACTGGGGCATTATGTTTTCTGGTTGGCCGTCTTACTGTACACCCGTCTGCTCCATTCTCGTAAAGGCGATAACTCAGAAATGCCTGAAGGTAAAGATTATTTTGAATTTGGCCAAATGTTCACCTAGACTCAAGGATGAACTGAGTCAAAGACCTGGCCATAACTCAAGGATTCATCTGCACATGTTGACATTTTTACACTAAGGACTAATAGGATAAAATTCTGAATTTTGGACTGAAAATACAGCAAGACTAAACATGATTAAAATGTCATGCTCTTTAGGTCTTTTTTTCTAAACAGTTTCACCACTTTCAAGGCCTATCATCATTTTGCATATTACAAAAATACAGGTTTTCCTTGATAGCTGTGCGCTGTCAGTACCAGATGTTTCAACTAAAAGTGCACTGACATTCAGTTTAACAGTTTTATATCACTTTCAGCACTGTTCTGGCTGTTTGTGTTTGACTTCAACCAGATATTTCAAAACAGAAATGCTTAAGAATGCACTTGGGTCTTTTGGTCCATAACTGGTATATTTTTTGAAATCCTGTTGCAATCTGGTAGTGTTCCAGTTTATATTAAGCATGCAGTTGTTCAGCCTCTTCTGAAAAAAACAAAAACAAAACCTTTATCCATCTTCCCTAAACCTGTAGGATCTGCATATCTAATCTGTTTCTTATCTCAACATTTTTAGAGGAAGTTGTTGCCAAACAGCTCCCTGCTTTCTTGACTGCAAACAGCATTTTAGATAAATTCCAATCTGGTTTCTGTAAGAAGCATTCCACTAAAATTGCTCTTCTCGTCTCCGAAGACTTAATGATGTCTTCTGATGTTGGTGAATGCTCTGTTTTGGTGTTTATGGATCTTAGTGCAGCATTTGATACTGTAGATCACAGCATCCTGACTGAAAGGCTTAGGCAGTTGTTGATTGCCTCTGGGTTTTTCTGCATCACTTGGTCCCTACATGTCTAAAACTGCTGCTCTTTCATGTGGTGTGCCTCAGGGTTCCGTCTTGGGTCCTATATAATTTGCTTTGCATATGCTTCCCTATCACATATAATTAGCAAATACTTAAATGTATCTAATATCAGGCTTATTTATCATCCAAGTTGGACTACTGCATTTCCTTCACCTACCTAAGCACGTCATCCCTGACAAATCTCTATGGCAGATATCTCCAAAACTAGTCTAATCAAATTTTTCCATCTAGATTGATGAAAAGCACTAAAAGCAAAAAGAAATATGCATTATTGATTTTGGGGTGAACTGTCCTTTTAAGGTTCTTGTTTTTACAAACTGTATAGCCCGCATGGTAGAGGTGCACAGATCCGACTGTTTCGTTCCCGATGCCGATACCTGGGCTTTTGGCATCAGCTGATACAGAGTACCAATCTGTTACCAGTGCTTAATTAATAAGCTGTATGCCTTACTGTGTGGACGTGAGTGGCATTCATTCTAAAAATATAAGGCTGGTTTTAAACACCGTTTTAATAGCTTTACAAAATGGAACAATTAAATACATTGATTTAATTTAAAGAGTTAATTTGTATTGAAATAATAACAGCAACTTGGTTAAAAAAATTGTGCAAGAAGTTCCTGGTTTCATTCTGTCGCTTCACTTTAAGAGTGCCAAATTTAACATAACATGAGATGTAACTTTTTTCTCCATAAAAGAGAACACAGCACTTGACATTTGCAGTGAGATGCAGCATTCTTTTGAGCATTGCCAAATTCATAATAAGATGATTATATTATCGTTTTATGGCAGTTGTTCCAAATGTTTCTAGCCATGCTAAAGATTGCAATGTCGGTCTCTTGGTCCCTCAGTTGATTGGTCCACCACGCTGGTCCAGACTGAAATGCCTTAACAGCAATTTGATGAATTGCCATCAAATTTGGTCGAGACATTCTCGGTCCCCAGAGGATGAAGCCTACAGACTTTGGTGATCCACTGACTTCTCTTGCGACACCAGCAGATCATAGTTTTTTACTTACCTATAGAAATATCTAAACTATTACTGGATGGATTGACACAACATTTTGTAGAAGCATTCATGATTCCTGGATGATAAATCCTAAGGACAATCCCCTTTTCCGAAAGCGGCACCGTGAGGATGGATCATTTTCAACAATTACCGGATTGCTATGGAATTTGGTTCAGACATTCATGTTCCCTTCAGAATAAATTGTAATAACTTTGATGATCCTCTGCCTTTTTATTTAGAGCCATCAGTAGTTCAACATTTTAATTTGTCCAATACTTTATTTATTGTTGTGCAGCGGTGGCATTATAAAGAAAAGAGTGAAAATATAAAATAACTTCAAACACTCTTAATGTAAAGCACTTCACTGACTTCTTGAGAGTCTGGTCTGATGTATAATCAAAGGACTGGCACCAAAACCACCTCACTATTAGATAGATAGTTATGTCCTCTTTAAATGCTAACATGTTAGCACACAGTATGTAAAGTGATTATCACAGACCGACTTTACTCCTTGTATTAAAATGTGACTCATATCCAGATAATATGAGTGATTTAACCTGGCTACATTTACAATTGGTATTATTGTGTGTCTCTGGTGTCCACATTGAGACCAGATAGTCAGTCCAACTTAAAGTACTTGATTAAAGTAATGCATCACTGACCTTCTCCAGAGATGGTTTGGCCAATCGGATCACAGTTGACCCGTACTTTCATGTGGTCTACTGGCGGTATAAGAATTACTTTCCAAATGCAATCTGAAAACCCCAGAACACATTTTCAGGCAAGGTGTAAAGGGGGTAAGACGTTATGAAATGTGTTATCGTTTGTTATTGTCATTAGTTAATTGGGTTAAAGGAAAAAAAGAAACTTCAAGCCCATCTTGATGAAAAAATGTTATTCCAGCAGCTGGCCAATAAAAATGATTTTAATCAGTTTCTCAAGTTGCATACTGTTTTGTATCCAGGAAGCTGGAAATGACGTTGCTTGATTTGTGTGACAAAAGTAAAATACACACGTGGTATTTTCTATATTGGACTTTTTATTTATATTTTAAAAAAAGTTAAATTGTGCAGAAAATGAAATACTTATTTTCTGCCAAATGATTAGGGTATTGCAGAGTTTATTTTCTTTCAGAAAGAAAAATACATCATTAGGTACTTTTAGGTATGCTTTAGCATAATGTATGCTAACCCATTAGCGTGTGCTACTGGAGCCTCAGAGCTGATTTTGGTACCAATCTTCTTGTCAAAGCTCTGGCTAGACTTGTGACCCCTGTGTTTTCTATGCATCTGTGTCTGTAAATAGGAAATATTCTATAATTCTTCAGCTCTGTTCTGTCCATAATTCTTGATTTCTCTGTCTTCTTCTCTTCCCTTAAAATGGTAGAAATTTCCGAAAGCACCTCAGGGTGGTGGGCAGCCGCAGGATGAAGGTCCAGAGTAAGTCTTCACATCTGTCTCTATGCATGTGTGTACAGTGTGCTGGTGTCAGTGCATTTTCATGCATTAATGCTCACAAGTGTGAACCATAACATCGGAATTTATTTGTGCTTTATGCATGGCGCAGCAGTGCTAGGCATGTTGATAGGAATATTGTGTTTGAGTATGTTTATGAATCAGACATGCCATCGAAACCTTATTCCTTAAAATCTACCTTGATGGTGATTTGAAATGTCTACACTGAAGTGTTTAGACCGGTGTGTGTATGTCAGTGTGTGTCTGCCATTTTTGCTTTAGAAAAATAATTGTGTTGTTTTTATGATATTGATCGTGTGCTGTAAAATTCAAAGGCCATTTTCTATAACACGAGGGAATTGAATATATCTCTAGCCATGTCTCCATTCATTTGTGGGGCAAATTTCAAGCAAACTTTTGAAAAGAAGCAAAAAAGAAATGCACATTAGGCACATTTCCAGTGAAAAAACATGCCTGTTTTGTCAGAAGTTGCCGTAAAGGTTAGACTATGCATGGCTGTAATAGGCCTGCAACGTATATATTACCAGAAACTGCTCAACAAAAGCTGATCAGTTATGTGAGAAACATTTTTTGCGGAAAGACGTTTTCGTATCTTATTTATTAGCGCAAAAAACAAACTGTATTTTCAAACATTTCAAATTTTTGATTGCGATACTTCAATATGCGTTGGAGACAGCCACCTTTCATTATATTTATATTTTCTCGCCAAATCTTTATTGATAAACCGAGAAAAAATAATCACAATGCACCTGTAACCACACCCAACAGTGATGTCACGATGTACTGACACACCCTGAAGTACACCTTTACATCACTGCAACAAGATGGGACAATTATTTATACAACAAATTTAATTACAAAAATAAAGCAGTACTGTCATTGCAACACAATATATTTTCAATAAAAATCTGTTAACTATTATTGAATTACCACATGTAACCATAAAGCACTAAGGCAAGGAAAAAGGGGAATATTCTTCACACACATTGGGTCAACAAGATGGAACCCGTGATATCTGGGGTTGATGATCATTAAGAGAGTGTGTGTGAGTGAGAGTGACACTCTTCCCCCCCGACTCCATCAGCCTTTGCCGACCGCCGAGCCAAGAGTTTCAGCCGCTCGTGGAGTGACCCGACCCCCGTCAAGCCCGACTCACTGCATGACTCCAGAGACAGTGAGTGGACGCTCTCTCAATCACTCACGCACACACAAACTAAATACCATACAATATATAAATATAATTACTTACTCTACATAGAATATACATGCTTTTATACAGATACTTATTCACACACATAAACACATGAGCACATGACTTTGGATGCATTCTTTCGCTAACACAAATGTATTAACTTAAAAATGCACATCACACATCACAGAATATACAATGACATACACAGAACATACAAATGATCAATGTTACAGACAAATCAAACACACATGAATGTACACCCACACAGACTGACAGAGGCACCCTGACACATGGGCTGAGGTCGAATAGTCAAAAAAAGGACGTCCTTAAGTCTTTTCCTAACCACTTTTCCTTGACGTCGATGGAAAACGTCATGAGGTCAAGGAAAGATGTAAAGGAGAGTTCATAAGGACTTAGGAAAAGATAACCGGAGGGCTACAAGCATCCGACTGCACTTACACTAGGCAAAGTACAGTGACAAACTTAATGCCATACAATTCGAGTAAGGATACCTGTCCAAATTACAATATCACCACCTAAGAATGATAATATCAATTTATCCATACTGTACAATTAAACAGCAACGCCGGAATTGTGGGACGGCATCACATCCTTCCCTTTGGTAAAGGATGGTCCAGTGTTCCCTATGCTAAAGGAGATAGGCAAGGGAACATTTAGTCACAGCTGACACTTATTTCAGTCTATAGGAACCAACTAAAGAATTAAGACTATTCGACCGCAGTCGTGCACTCTGTCATTGTAGTTTTTGACTGTCATTGTGTGTCTACAGTTTATCTGAATGTCTCCACTCCTATCTTTTTGACCATCCATCACTCAGCCACCCTCATCTTTCAACCTGGTTGTCCATCTGCCTGTTGCTGTGTTTGTCATAGCCGCCTGGATGCACAAGGCTAGCGTTATTGTGTCGTTTTGTCTCGTCTGACGTCTGATTTGAACTCTCCTCCGTTCCTCCCCCTCTGTGCTGGAAAAATAAAATAACAGGTGCAGCGCTTTTAAAATGGAACATGCTCCTCTCTAATCTCGTTTGTGTGCTATCCTTTCATCTCGCCCTTTGTTCCTGTTTATGTGTGTGTGTGTGCGTGTGCGTTTGTGTGTGAGCCAGGTGGCGAGCTTCAGAGCTCCTCAGGGACTCTAGATGAAGGGCCGGACGAGGACGCCGGCTGGGAGGAGGAGAGGGAGCTGGAGAGGGCGGCCTGTGAAGGAGAGGACTTCATCCCACCTAAAATCATGGTGCTGATCTCGGCAATCAATTTACAATTTGATTTTTGAAGTCAACCGAAGTATCTCTGTCATGCAGCCAAGGGTTTTAATATTTCTCTGCGTATGTCCTATTTTCCATAGCTGATATCTTCCAAGGTCCCGAAGGCTGAATATGTCCCCAACATCATTCGTAGGGACGACCCTTCCATCATCCCCATTCTTTATGTGAGTAGCAGCCACAACTTTATTTAGATTTAAGGCATTTTCAGCTGTATTGGGTTATCATCTCCTTCATTGGTTGCAAAAAAAATGAAGGACATATATTTAGATGGATGAAAAATTAAGACGCATCATGATATTCTTCCTTCACAATGAATCACTAGCTTTGCCTGAAAGTGTTGCAAGGGAAAAGGTTGATACCTAGCCACATCTTTAAAACTTCAAAACTTCTAGTAGATCTGGATGCTCGCGTCTCACAACCAGAGCACTGCTGTACATCTTCTGCACAGAGTTTTCACCATGACATTTAAGTGTCACTTCCACAAAAGCATGTGCAAAGGCGTATATGCTTGGTGCTCTGTTCGTTGCATTATTTTCCGAACCGCCAGAGGGCATACAAAAAAATGTACTCTGAAGAATCCAGAAGACAATGAGTGTAACCAACAGTACGGCATAAACCATACTCGACAATGCCGAGGAGGAAATAACTGTGAACTCATATCTCATATATTTATGGCCTATTTTATTGCCTTTATAGAAGCCCTGTAAAGAAAGAAGTCGGGTATTACATGTATTATAAAGAAACAAAGGTTGAATATACAGTAAACGATACCTCAGATTTCACCGAATAGCTGAGGTGACGTGGATAGAAATTGCCTGTACAGAAGGCATTTTTTTTCCCATTATGGCAACTATAATCGAAGACCAACTTTAACGCAGAGAGTGATGGATTCCTTCAGTCAAGTAGGCAGGGTTCATTTTCGTCTGAGTGAAGAAGAGCACTGTCAGTCATCCTCCTGAGATTGTGTCTCTCTTAAGAGATAGACAGACTCATTGGCATTGATGGTCTGCTAAGTGAAGCGCTGTTCTTATTTTGTTCAGAAACACGAGGACAATCTGTTGCTGGTATTTTTCTCCAGAAAAGAGAACACAGCACTTGACATTTGCAGTGAGATGCAGCATCCTTTCGAGCATTGCCAAATTCACATAGGTTATTATATTATTATCGTTTTATGACAGTGGTTCCCAATGTTTCTATCCATGCTAAAGATTGCAATGTCGGTCTCTTGGTCTGTCAGTTGATTGGTCCACCACGATGGTCCAGACTGAATGTTTTAACAACCATTTGATGAATTGCCATCAAATTTGGTCGCGATATTCGTGGTCCCAGAGGATGAAGCCTACTGACTTTGGTGATCCACCGACTTCTCCTCTCGGGACACCAGCAGATCATAGTTTTTTACTTACCTTAAGAAATATCCAAACTATTACTGGATGGATTGCCACAACATTTTGTAGAAGCATTCATGATTCCTGGATGATGAATCCTAAGGACAATCCCCTTTTCCTAAAGCGTCACCATGAGGATAACTACTGGATTGCTATGGAATTTGGTTCAGACATTCATGTTCCCTTCAGAATAAATTGTAATAACTTTGAAGATCCTCTGCCTTTTAATTTAAAACCGATCAGAAGGTCGATATTTTAATTTGTCCGATACTTCGGTATATGATCAAATACCTTAAAAAACTGACATTCCCATCAGCATCACCTGTACTTAGAATGATTTAGCAAATGTTAGCATGTTAACACAATAAAATAAGATCATTAAAATGGTAAATATTATACCTGGTAAACATCTGCACGTAAGCGTTGTCATGCTAACTTTAGCATTAAGCTCAGAGTGGAGCTGTGACTGAGTACAGCATCACACATCCATTAGCATGGATTTAGACCCAATTCCTATCCGGCCCCTGCACCCTCCCACTCCATGACGGAGTAGAAACGGCTAAATGAAGCACCCTTCTTAAAGGTGTAGGTTTTATATTGAGCAAAAGTTGTAACCAACCTGCCCTTTTCTGGCAAGGAAACTAATAATAGAATTGTTATTCTGTTTTCATCTTCCATTTAAAGGACCATGAACATGCCACGTTTGATGACATCCTCGGTGAGTGTGACATCTGTGTTTTTATTTTATTTTTAACGTTAGCTCTCAAGTGAGAATGACTCTCCTAGTGTAAATGTGGAAAAGATGAGGGTGGAATAAGTTTCAGCTTGCCGGAGGGCAGAGATGACTCATTGTTTTTGTACTTATGTGTGTCTATATATGTGTGTGTGTGTGTCTTGAGGGACAGCCAATTTATGTGTCTCACCATTACGGCTGAGTGGGAAAAGTGACACCTTTTCTCTCTCTCTCTCTCTCTCTCTGCTTGTCCCTCGCCCAGAGGAGATCGAGAAGAAGCTGACTGCCTACAGAAAAGGCTGTAAAATCTGGAACATGCTCATTTTCTGTCAGGTGAGCGACAGGCCAATAATGTGACATCATTGACACATTGTCCTATAAATAAGAGTTGGCCTGCAATAAGTCAGATTACTTCTGTCTAACTAGTAGTGATGGATTGAGGTATAGACTCATATCATCTGCTAAAGATATCAACATGTTTTATGTCTAATTTTGAAACAAATATTTGCATTTGGCAGCTTAAATGAGCGGTACAGCGGTAAACTAGTGGTGAGGTTAGGGGAGTCAGGAGCATTGTGATTGGCTGATGGTGACAACAATTAAAATGCCTATTGTGTGATGAAATGTAAAAGGCATAATCAAAATCCCAAAACAGCCAAATGCAGCTTTCCTTCATTCATTGGTACTGTCATTTCCCTTTTTCTCAGTTAATGTTCGCTGAATGTCACCATTCCCCTGAGTTGATTGGAGGATTATTGCGATCCCCTGTTGTGCAGGGTGTGGGGACTGGCTGCTAATTAAAAAACGAGAGCAGCTTGGTGCATTTTCCCTCTAGGCCAATCAGGGCCCGCCGTTGCTTTTCTTTGAAGGCTTATGAGAGGTAGGGCATAGCACACCAGGACTATCTGATCCTTCCTCTATGTCATGGAGATTCTGTTTTAGGAGATCCAGCCAGAAACGTTGGTCTTTAGGCTCTTTTGACACTTCTTCGCTGTCTCAACTTTTCTGATTGATGAGCATTTGGAGCATTCTGATCCTGTCTTGACTTAAAGGGGGCTTATTATGAAAAACACACTTTTTCTGTGCTTATACACATCCATGTGGGTATCTGGAGTGCCAACCACACATCCACCTGAACCAATCATGAGCCGAGCACCAAGGTTTGTTAGCGAGTTATTACCTTTAGTGCAGCAAGTCACCAGGGGGCTTTGACTTAAAGTGGCCCTATTATGCTTTTCCACTTTTCCCCTCCGTAGGTGTAAAACCTGAAGTCCACGCCTAAAATGAGTTACCCTCCCCCCTCAGAATCACTGCTCTTGAGCTGCCTGAAATGGCTCCATTGAATTCTCTCTATATTTGGGTAGCTGTAATATGGTCCATCTCTATATACAGTGTATGGTATATTAAGACAGACAATATGATTTATTTTTTTATTTATTGGAGTATGTACACATATTCTGGTAGAAACCCTATGTACTATACATACTATGATGCAAACCTCGTTTTAGCAGATTCAGACAAACACTTTGTTCTTTAGGCCTTTTTGAGGCTGCTGTCTTAACTTTTCTGACTGTGTTGATTTAGAGCATTCTGAAACCTAGCTGCAGGGAATATTAAAGAACACCTTTCATCAGGGCAGACATCAGTGCTATCCATTCTTGCATAACAATAACCGGCAGGCTTTATTGTGTTTTTTGGTTTATTTCCACCAAAACCCTGTTTAGAGGCATATTTATTTTAATTAAAGAGCCATATTTCAGGCATATTTCATTGTGAAGGCACTTCTGAGATTTGTTTCTGCAAGTAAGTATTCCTGTGTCATGTGGTTGCGTCATCCAGATCAGCTGAAATTTGTGGAATCAGTACCGCCACATTCTTGTGCAGATAGAAGTGAAATTGCTGATGGATGAACTGAAATCTGACTCATACACTTGGGGATTTCATGATATCATTTGCTGAGGAGGCAAGCCAGCTTTACACAGACTGCTGCTGCTCCTTCCACAAGCCCATACCGCCATGAAACAAAGGTTTTGAGATTCCACACAATTTCAACTACAACTATCAGTTCATCAGACCATTTCAATTGAACAGCACCTGGAGGAATGAGGTGACTTTTATACTCGTCATAATCCATAGTAACACAAGCACCTTTTTCCACAGGGAGGACCAGGACATCTGTACCTGCTGAAGAACAAAGTGGCCACCTTTGCAAAGGTGGAGAAGGAAGACGACATGATCCAGTAAGACTTAATTTTGTGGGTGTGACCAGAAATCCAGCGGGGATTTGTTTTTATAACTCTATCATTATAGAAAGAGCAAAGAGACTCATAGCGTTAACATGAGTGATTCAAAAATTCAGCTTTTCATTTTATCCTTTCAAACATAGATTTTACATTTGAATGACTGCAGGTGGTATTAAAGCATTTGATGGAAATCTTTAACAATAACGTGCCAAAATGTGTTTAGAAGTGTAACCATCATGTGTTTACTCTGATCAAATCATTCCGTTTTGACCCTAACCCTCTTACCAACTCGCCCATTTGTTGCCGTTTTCCTGAACCTCTCGTTCTCTCCCGTGCTCCCAGGTTCTGGCGGCGGCTCGGCAGGCTGATGAGCAAGCTGAACCCGAAACCCAACCTCATCCACATCATGGGCTGCTATGTGCTGGGAAGCGCTAATGGAGAAAAGGTAGTCGTCCTCTTTGTAGTCACGACAAGCCTGGAGAACAAACAGAGACTCCCACGCTCCTCTAGTTAGTGCAAGAGTTCACTGTAAATGTCCACATGCAGTACACAATCTCAAACGTGCTCACACACAAACAAACACACACACACACACACACACACACACACACACACACACACACACACACACACACACACACACACACACACACACACACACACACACAAACACACAGGCTCAACGGCATATGCTGTGTGTAGCACCATGCAGATAAATCATTTAGACAATCTGTTGGCTTCGAGTAAAAGGCCTGCATACTTTTAACAGGGGAGCAGTTTTTTGTGCACGAAAATTGCAAGAATGTGGGTTTTTTTTACATTAATTATTGGAACAAATGTATGTACTATGACTTCACCATGACCTTCTGCTGCCTGGCTGCAGCTCTGATCCTGCTGTCGTGCTGCCATGCCAGCGCAGGCAGGGGGAGTACACACACACACACACACACACACACACACACACACACACACACACACACACACACACACACACACATACGCAGCACTTTGGAATGACAGGGAGTATAGACTCATTGACACCCACTCAATTAAACTAAACTCACTCGCCCACGCTGCAATTACAGGCTCACACGTATACCAACACACTCGTTCCTCCTCCCGTAGTCCTGCGACGACCCCCTCCCACCCCCACAGACACTGATAGGCTCCCTGCTATATGCAGCCACACACTCACATACAGCGTATGCACAGGAACATGCCCACACACACTGAAATATTCATAGTGTCTCATGCAGCCCCTGTCTTGAACCACTTGTACCACTGCTTCTTGTGATTGCTTACAGCTGTACCAGTCCTTGTTCTGCACTCGGCTGGTCAAAATGTTAAGCTTCTTCTGCCCACGTTACAAAAAAGCGCCTGAATTAGAAAATAGTCGTGAGATATCAGAGAAAGGTGCGGGGTAAAGGCCATGTGATGCATATTGATGCTTGTGTACCTCTTGACCTCGCTGCTGTGTGTTTAATGCAGTGTGAAGCTGTGAGGAGAGAAAAAGCACCAAACTGATTTTAAAAGCGTTATAATGTTGCCACATGTAGAACGTTAGTAATAGAGAATTATTAAACACTACAAGGCTATTGATTTGAAACACATACAGGAAGTATTGAGTTTGTCTTAATAGCATAATGTTGTAACAAAATATTTATTGAGCAAATGGAAGCAGATTAGAAAAAAAGGAGGCATAAAGGTGTCTAATACAAGCCTCTTTCGCATTTGAGCTAAATAGAGGCCAATAAATGCAGCATGTAGCACATTTCAGCCTGGTGTCCTAAAAATGATGTTCTCACACAACAAATTATGTAAATTATTTTTTGAAGGTGACACATTTTTTCCTGAATAACGTTTCTTTTTTTTATGTATCATAAAAAAATGTGGAATCATAGTCCGTGGAAGACCTCATGAAAAATAAATCTGGGCGAAAGAATGGGTCAAACAATACACGACTTTCACCCAGGAGACCACGTTTCATGTCCTGTATGAAACCAGAAGTCAAGATTTAATTGTTTAGATTTCTGCCTGTAACTTAAATTACTTAACAAACAAACTTATTTTTGAGCCTAAAACCATGATATTTTACACACCATAACCAAGCAGTTTTGTTGCAGTTTTGTTTTACATTATAAACCATGGGTTTAAAAGTGCCACCGTTACCCGAGAGAAATCTTTGGTAATTGAGAACACACTTTACTTGTATGAGAGCGTAATTCACACATTTCCCAGCAGCCATTGTTTCCCTGTACCCTCGGCACATAGCCTCTTCGGGGTAAGAGGTCCCAGCGGTTCACTGTGACATTTGGAATCTTCTCCACAGCGATTCAGTTCAAGTCACACGGGGGATGAGCAGGGAGGCTGCTGCCTGTCTGCGCTGCTGAAAGCTCAGCTGGAGAGTCACTATTAATAACTGACTGGCTGAGCTACCTTCAAATGACGCTTGCTCCCCTCCACCCAGCATCAGTCCTCACAGCTCCATCAGCCATCTCACACTGCAAATACACGCACCTACCTATAAGAATGTGTTTTCTTTAAAAAAGGAACAAAATCTGCTACAGATTCTAATTGTCTGTATCAGCAACCTTTTCTCACTCAAAACTAAAATACCGCCGCTTAGTCAGTGCCCTTTAGAGGAAAGAACAACTCAAATATATATTTTTTCTTAACAAATTAAAATCTATTCTTGACTGACTTTAATATAGATTATATTGTGGCTACACCCATTTTAAAAGCTCTAGACATACACAAAAAAAACAATTCAAAGCAAATGTGGGATTTATGATAACCTTCCTGTTAACAACGCTCACCCCCTTTCCCGTGACACCTCAACCGGTTTCTACAGAGCCTGCCTGGGGAAATTAGTTAGAAAATAAATATATATTAAGTTGAAGCAACACAAAAAATAAAACCTGCAATTGTCACCAGATGTGGCTCCGAAGGTTTCACTGTAGGTACTCACTTAGTGTAACTATAGCACAAGGGTTAATAGGATCAGATTCACTGCTCTCGTAACGTTGTTACAAGCTACCAGCCTCTTTGCGTTAGCATTAGCCGCGTTGACCCCAGACCTGACCCCAGATGAAAAAACTCCAGTTCTGCTCTCCACCCCCATCTGTGTACGGTACCTCCATTATCATCAACAGACCATATGCACGCCATAAGCCTGGTCCACCTTCAGAGCTTTAATGTTATCAGTTCACTTACATTATTAAAGATGATCCACATTTCCTCTCTTTTAATAATCTCTTCTTTCTTACCACCTATTTTTTTTATGGCTTAAACATATTTCATCCTCCATATGTCAAGAGATACTGAATTATACAGACAGGCTGGTTGCCTGGCAACCTCACATTGACTATAAGAGAAAATATATCTGGGACACAACCCCCTGTGAAACCACCACGGATGAAACAAACATGGCATATCAGAGCTGGAAGGCAGATTTTGTTGCCTTTAGTCAGAGTTTAGCTAGCTGTGCTAAGTTAACCAGCTTTAGCTTTACATTTTATTTAGGGCACAGACCTGAGAGTGATATCAGTCTTCTCACCTCCCTCTTGGCAAGAAAGTAAATAAAGCGAATTTCCCAAAATGACATAGGGATATCATCACAAAGAGAACAAAACCTTGAAAGAAAGACAGAAACCCCACCGTAGAACAAAAAATGACAATTGCAACCCAAGTCTAAATGTCCCAGCAACTAAAAATGTTCCAGGTATTAAAGTAAAGGGGGCCTTGAAATCTTCCGAAATATACTCACAGTTTCTCTCAAGGATTTACTTCAATGTAGAAAGTTTTAGCAAAAAGATAGCAAAATATGATTCATGTAGAAAAATATGTTGAATCTGAGGCATTATTATCTTCCAAGATCAAATGCATCGTTTATGGAGTGAGATTAAGAATTATTAAATATTCTGAATAAATGTCAATTCAGTTTTGGTTGCAAATGTGTCTTTATCTAGAGCCATGCCGGGCTCCTCTCCCCTCTTTTGAACTTCCCAATAAATGTAAAGATTTTTATGTTGAAACTCTGAGAAATCCTCTCAATTACAAAAGAAAACCAAAAAGCATATCAAATAGAAATAATTCCTCTTTGAACGTGACGGATGTACTGCAAATCCTTCTGGGGATGAAACCTGCGAATGACCTATTGCCGCTGGGCTCAACGTGTGATGGCACGACAGTGTGGCAGTGGACCGGACCCCAGGGAGCGAGAGGAGGGACAGGGACAACGAGGTGGAACAAGAGGAACCAGGAGGAGGTGGGGGTGTCATCAGGTCTGACAGCCCTCCAGATAAACACACAAAGGGAGGATACAGTTGATGTGTTTGCTGTGTATAATCATGTCCCTATCTCTGATTTAATTTACCGGTTTGTTTAACAGGGACAGTGAACATCAATAAACATTTCTGTTAATGAGTTAGCCGAGCTAGTATTTTTTTATCCGTAGTAAGCTGTTACAGAGTCACTGTCAAAACAGAATACAAGATTCAAATGAACACTGAAATGCAGCCTGGAGAAGCTCTGTCAGAGCCCCAAAACCAGCGTGAGCTACTGATGCTGCTGCGATGAATCAACCGTCTTTTTTGATGACACAGGTTATTTGAGGGAACATCCTTTGAAGACCACTGAAGCTCCCAGTGATTTGGCTCTTGGGCAAGGACAGACACGTATACTCTGAGGGAGTAGTGAACAACCTTAATCTCTAAATCCAAAAATACAGGTTCACACCAGAAATGTACAAGTACGAGGATTCATATTGTCCACAACCACAATAGCGGCATACATTTTCATTTTTTGCCTCCGTGTCAGCGACAGCATTGGCTGGAGTCATGATGTTTGTGACCGTGCAGTCCATCCTCATGAACACAATATCTCAGCAATGCCTGGGGATTTATTTATTTTTAATTCGGCACAAAAGTCCACACGTCTCTTATTTGAAAAATCCTTGTTCCTCGCTTGAACAGGAAGTTGTCCTGGTCCGCCATCTTGAAGGGCCGTCTCAAAGCTCTTATGTCTGATCTGAGGAGCATGGATTCACAATGGCAGCCTTCACAGAACTATTTTAACGCACCACAAGCCCCCTCATTGGATATCAGTTAAATGATTGGACGCTGCAGCTTGTCGGACTGATCTGAAACATCTCCACATCACTGGAGTTTAACACCAGCGTGAAGACAGACCACATATTGTACCCAATTCTCATATTTTATTTGTTTTCTGATGTACAATCCGGTTAAAATGTATTAATTGTAGGTCAGAACAACAAAAGGACCACAGACAACTTTATTCATTTATTAGAAATATTTTTTTCCACCATTAATTGTTATTATGGATACCATTAAAGTCTGGGAGAGCAGATCATTCCTGAGCGTCGGGTTTAATAAGACTTACATCGTTTTAGTTTTTCCCTAAAACATTTAGTGTGATAAATATTTTACAGTTTTCCAAAGACCCATTAATCATATTTTGGTGGATTCCACAATCAGAATATCAATAAATACACATGCAAACAATGAATAATTTATACAAGCGCATCCTGCCAGTAGAATCACAGTACAAAGTATAGATACAGAATGCATTGTGTTCAAATTCATGTGCAGGTGTTAAACAGGTACCAGGGAGAAATAACTGCTGCTCTGGCAGTAATAACTGTGTGTGTCTTAACTAGTAATAGCACAGTGAACACCTGTGCAGATGTCTCATTACTCTAAAAACATATATCCTCGCTTCCTCTCCCCTAGCATGGTTTCCTCGAGAGGAGACACAGCGAGGGAAACGTGGATGCGAGAGAATTTATGATTCACCCATCGACTCTAGGATGAAGTGATTCGATTTTGTGTGTCAAAGGTGAAGGTCACCGTTACCTCTTGCCCGTCCCATTTTCGTCTCACGAAACCGTAAATTCTTTAAATCTAGCATAAACCTCCCCCTGGACTTTAGAAAAACACAGTTTTGGCCATAACTCAAGAATGAATATGCAAATTATGACATAAATATCTTATAGGATAAAATAATGAACATTTTAGACAGACATGGATATAAAATACCATAAGTCTAGTTGGCAGGAAAATACAACTGCAAGGTGGTAATTCCTTAAGAATACATTTTGTTGTATAAAGACTGGTCATAAATTATATGGAAATTCTTTAGTGGAAAAGTCCCTTAAGATGTACCATCTTGTTTTCGAGGGGGTCCTTATCGGCAATTATACAATACAAGCACAATACGACAAACATTTTATAAAAATAACAAGTTAAATTAATGATACCAAATATGAAAAAAACAAACAGAAAAAAAAATACTCACTCATGAAAATGGATCATTCTTTCATAGGTTATAAAAAAAAACCCGTAAATGTCAGCGATGGCATTAAGTAATGAAGTCATGAGACTTAACTATAGATGTCATTATGGACATGCACAACTGAAGCCAGGGCATTTTTTTTAACAGGTGGAAAGATGATATGGTTTGAATATTTATAGGTAGATTATTCCAGTCAGAGGTAGATTCAAACATAAAGTCATTCTTAGCTATTGACTTAGGGACTGCAAGAACAGAAAAAGGAAGATATTACCTCATTAATTTAGAACATAAATATCTGTATCAGCGGTTTCCAGTGAGTTGACCTCCCTGTGTGAGACGCTGCTCTGCCAGGGCCCTAACAGATCCACTCTCACTGATGCCTCCATATGTACCATCAGTACCTTTCAACTGCACTTATACTTATATATACGTAGCAAGTTGACCTTTTCACGTACATCCTAGCTGCAGTGTTGGATGGACAGAATCAAAGTGCTGCAGGTCCCCTCCTGATCTCTGCATATATATATCAGACCTTGCACCAGTTGGTTTGTTTCCTTTACAGAACACCCGATGGCATTTGGAATGAAGCAGTCCCTCTCTGTAACTCTTCCACTCTGTCTCTCCCTCTTTTTCCCTGCAGCTGATCCAGACTCTGAAGAGGCTGCTGAGACCCTCCTCCGTCGAATTCAAGTCCCCACTAGAGCTGTCTGCAGAGGGTGAGAGCACGACACCCGCATCCGTGAAATACTTGCAAAGTCACGCGTGCTAGATTTCTTGCTGTCTTAAGACATTTCTGTTTATTCCACAACAGGGGTTGCACACACCTACACACACACACACACACACACACACATACACACACACACACACACAAAACATACATGAAGCCTCACCTGTACGCTCACTGAATGTTAATAGCAGCCATTAATCAATGGCGGTGAGCCACTCGTCCGTGGAGAAAGCACATTAGGGAACACAAGCAAATATACAGGTGTAAACCCTGGCATCCCTCATTTTCTCGACACCTATCAATGCAATGCTAATTATTTTCCTATTAAAATGTCATTATTGCCTCTGTGTTTTTCCATCCTCTATCGAGCCACTGTTCTTCCTGTTACTCTCCACAGATGCAACCTGTGGAGGGGCAATCAGCACATATTGCTGGATGTAGTCAAGTCGATGTTTATTATAGCTCAATATCAAATACCACAAAGCCTCAAAGGGCTTCACGTTAAGTAAAACCAGCAATGAGCAACATTAGCAACATATTGAAGTGAGATAAACTGCAATATATTATAAACACCAGCAGCATTAACAAAAAATATTAAAACTTTCAGAAGTTTGTTAACCATAGTTTAGCATTTCAGGTCAGACTAAGTGAGGTTGAAGGCTGACACACAAGATTTGTTTTAAGTTTAATTTGAATGAGGCGACTGACAAAGCTTTTGGAATTTTGGCAGAAAGACAATTCCAAGAGGGACTTGGTGAAAGCAAATTAATTCATTAATTACATCATCTTATAAGCATATATACAAAAAGAACAGGGTTGATATAGTCATGTAGAAAGACATTGGAAATTTTAAAAAATATATAATACTACAGGTCAGAGATCAGCCCTTAAACCACAGTGTCTGATGAAAGCCAGAAGTGGAGATGATAGTTTTTCAATGCATTTTGCACATGAATAGTATAATAGCAATAATAATAAAGTTCACATGCATTGGATAGCATTTGTTCTGTAGGTCATGAATCAAAATGTATTAGATTAGAATTTACAAGCATGCAGTTTAGGCTGATTGGGAATTATTTTTGCAGGCTTTTTGGATTACAAATTCATTTCTAAAATGATGGCCTTATCATTGGGTCAAACTTTGTACAATTCATCCAATAGATTTTGATATATTTCACTTTGACTTGCTGGTGACGCTAGAAGAAACATCAGGAAATCACCAAAGTCAGTAGTATTCATCAACAGGCAACCAGGAATGTCTGGTGATCCATCAAATGGTGGACATATTTTAGTCTTGACCAACATGCAATTCCTATAGTCATGCCACTTGCATGGCTAAAAAAAATAATTAATAATAATAAAAAGATAAATCATCAAACAAATATTAAAAGGATCCACTTTCCCAAGAAAGCTGCAACCTATCCAAGGACAAATTAAAATATAGCAGCAGTACCGTTTCATGCTGGAAAAATGGATGACCTCCTTAAATCAGCAAGCATGTCCTTTATTTTGAAAATGATCAATGCAATGACTGATGACACCATGACAGAAATCATCCCCAGATCCTGCTCCTGCCACAATCACAGTATTGTCAGCCAAATTGATGATACATACATTTCCATCAATAATCTCACGGTCACCTTACTGTGTACAGTACCTTACTATTGATCTCACATACCATCATAACCTACATAGAAAACAAGTCTAACTGTAACATCACACCTGGCAGACATGGTTTCCTGGCATAGTTACCTAACTGTTTCATGTCTGTAAGATGAGCTTTATTGAAGTGAGCGTTCTCTTCATAATCAGAAGCACACATGATTCAGGGTAAATCCAATATGGTCCTGCTCAAGAGCTACAGGCTCATCTGGGATCATGTCCATTACCAGGACCCACGGTGTGTTTCCTCATCAGTATATGCCTCTGTATTTTATTGCAAAGATTATTGTTTTATGGTATTAGTTGTTAATAAAGTGGCCTACTGAGTGTATATTTAAGACACTGTATCAAGCACCACAACCTTTACCATTAACACCGAGGTAAACAGCAAAACCTTAATATTCCAATGCAACTTTAACGTTACACAGCAGATTACATGCACTGTCCCTATGAGTTTGCTGATGTTAGCTAGCTATGGTAATGCCGTTAGCAAGCAATCTTCAATGTTAGCGCAAAAGCAAGGAAAAAAATGGCAAAACAAGAGCATCCTATGAATAATTGCAATAATATTTTTTGTCTATTAACTAGTTTTCATAATAATTTTGAGCAAACATCATAATTGAAATTGAGAGATGATTAATTTCACAGCTCTTATTTTAGCTAATGTCATGGCTAGCCGCGTTAGCTTAGCCGGCTAATGTTTGCTTATGTAACCTGTTTTACGTTACATTGCCTTACTGAAAATGTAATTCATTCATTCATTTCCGTAACCGCTTATCCAGTTAAGGGTCACAGGGGTGCTGGAGCTGATCTCAGCTGTCAATGGGCGAAGGCAGGGTACACCCTGGACAGGTCGCCAGTCTGTCGCAGGGCTGACATATATAGACAGACAACCATTCACACTCACATCCACGGGCAATTTAGAGTCTTCAATGCACCTAAGCTGCATGTCTTTGGACTGTGGGAGGAAGCCGGAGAACCCGGAGAGAACCCACGCTGACAAGGGGAGCTGCATGTCTTTGGACTGTGGGAGGAAGCCGGAGAACCCGGAGAGAACCCACGCTGACAAGGGGAGAACATGCAAACTCACCGAGGCGACAGTGCTAACCACTACACACACAGAAGGTTGTCTAGCCCAGGAATTGAACCCTGGCCCCTCTTGCACCGAGGCGACAGTGCTAACCACTACACCACCGTGCAGCCCCTGAAAATTTCAGTTATACCAAAATATTACGATTGTGTTATTTACCTTGATGTTATTGGTTAAAGGTCAACGTGTCCTAAAGACATCTCTGGCATACACAATTGCAGTCGTCACTAGGTGGGCCCGAGCCTGGAGTTCTGCAGCTAAAATGAACCCTTCTCTGTAAATTACCCAAATAATGTCAAATTTGTACAAACTTATTTTGTCCTTTAAAGTAACAAACTACTAATGTCCAGGATAATGAAATAAACATGTATGCTATAGTCTGTGGTGCTAGGTGAGCTCCCTGTAGGGTAACATTGTGTAATCTTGATTTTCTTCTCTGTGTTGTCTCCCGGCTGCAGGCAAAGAGATGATCGAGACGTACTTTGACTTCCGTCTGTTCCGCCTGTGGAAGAGCCGCCAGCACTCCAAGCTGCTGGACTACGACGACCTCTTGTGACTTGACCCGCGTTCCGTTGACTTGTCAAACGGGTATCTCACGTCTGAGCCTACTGTACGGTGACGGGGCGTTTGGTTGAAGGGGGCCCCCCACCCCGGAGAGGCTCCTGGACGGAGCTCTGCGGCAGAGCTGAAGCCGTTTCCAGTGCAGTTGGGTCTATTTTTTCCCCTCCACTCTGAGGAGACAGGGTGGCCTCCGTAGATTCAGCCAGCTGTGTACTTTATGTCCCTTATCCATTTTTCAATTTCTGCCTATCTCTCGGAGAAAAGAGAAAGAGAAGGGGACACGAAAAAGGAGGGGAAGCGAGGGACTCATCATCCTAGCCTAAATGTGTCAGAAGATGCTAACTAGAGTTAGATTCCTCAGTTCAGAGGATTGTTGGGTAAAGGAGTGACAGCTGAGGACAGAAAAGACTCTTCTTTTCCTTTTATTTTTTTTTGCCTTTAGCCGACCTATCTGCTCTTTTAAGATGGAGGCTCATACGAGGATTGAAGTATTTTTCTCTGTCAGGTGTGGAAATTATTCACAACGGGATTAGAGTTTATATGTAAATAAACAAGTGCTTACTGGAGCCTTAGAGAATAGATATCCAGCATATCTCTCCACGCTATCATGTGAAAATCTAGACTTATTCAAATTTAGAGTTGTCTATTTAACACAGCTTTTTTCCTTTTTTAATGTACTAGTATTTCGTACAGACTGTTGTATTAACTCAGGTCAAATCCCTCGTTTGATACTAACAATTGTACTCGCTGTTGGCAACTTACTGTAGAGCAGAATCCAAGGCCTTCTTAGCTACACGGAGTCATCCTCAGCGGACCGTCAGGGATGTCATATTTTAACGTGTGCGTGAAGAGCGGAGGGTTTTTTCTATATTTTCATATAGTCTTTAAAGTCAACTGTAGCCGAACTGAGAGATGTGTCCACGCATGTTTCATGCCATTTTCAGCATTACACTTGACACTGCTGGATCCGACGCAAGCTGGTCTTTCTTGAGCCGTTCTTCCGCTGATCCTTTTTAGCGAGTTTGAATTGCATGTGTGTGTCCACAGTGTACTAGAGGTCACAGGCTCTTGTGTATTCAATTTATTTCAACACTGGATTTACTCACATTTTTTGGAGTAGATTAGAATTTCTTATTTAAGACTTGAATTACTCAAAGTAGCAACAGAGTGGTAGAGGTAGTACTTTCCTCAGAGCTATTTTTTGTGTCTCCTCACCACCTTATTGTTGTTTTAGTTTCAATATTGTCTTAAAAACAGTGCTGTGGCATTTCAGTGAAGAATTCATTTCTAATATCTATTTTAAAACATCAGGATACCTTATGCTAGAGTTGAAATTACATGTACTTTGTGTATTTTAGCATTTTAAATACATAAAGGTGCACTCCAGCAATTTAGAACTGCACTTCAAGTACATTGCAAGCTGTGGGTAAAATTTCAATTTCCCACGATGCAACTGGATAGCATCTTTTTATGCCCTCCCAGCCTGGTAAATGTCCATGTCTCTCACACTCTGAACCCCAATATATATTGCGAAGGCTTTTTTTTCAAACATGTCTGAAACACGAGCTGAGAAACCCAGATGACATCATCAAACACTATGACATTATCAGGAGTATTTTCTTGATATTTAATGTGGACTGATCTATATGTGTACTAAAATAAATTGTTAGAGTGCCCCTTTAAAACTTTACCAGGCTGACCCTCCATTACATCATACTTGGACTATTGTTACCCATTCTACAACAAAGGCCAGTATAAGCCTGATGCTGCATTATTGGCCTAACCCGTATTTATTAAAAGAGTAATTCTATTTTTTCAAAGCAAGGGCTTACCCCATTATACTGTCCAGCTGTACAATAGTCACACTAATGATAAATAACTACCTGCTGCTTAAACTAACAATGAAGGTTTTCGGGGGAGAATACTGTTTTAAAGCTCATATAAAATTGGTAACAGTATACTTGCTGGTATCAGTACTGATTTAAGTGTGTCGTCTGATAGTATGAGTGACATTTGTGTTGCTCCAACTCAAGCTTGTACATACATGATAAAACTCATTGTATGTGTGTGTGTCTTTTGAAGTAGAGTTAAGCATAGTTATACAAGACATTCATCCACATATGCTTACTAACTTTATATCCAAGCTTCCCTGCACGCTGTGAATGTGTGCGTCGGGTGCTTTCACTGCTGATGTCTACATCCATGTTTTGTGTTGTTGTTGTTGCTTTCTGAACCGTGAAAGCCAGCTGAGCTGGACGAAGTGTTCTTTGCATTGGCGTGCTTGAGGAATCAGGATGGGGGATTCGGGTGCCAACACTATTCATCTTAATGCATCCATGAGGACGTAGTGGCTCTATTAGAGAGCTTTGGGTCTAAAATGGGACATTTTAAGCATTTGGAACATCTCTTTATTACCAGTGAGGATGTAAACCATCCTGTTCAATATTATTCAACTGTTAGGGAGGCACTGATCCAACTTTTTCAGTCCCTATATCTGGGTCTTAGATGAGGGATGATAGTGCAGCTATTTGTGACCGAAACAACATTTTATGGTGTTACTGCTTTATACAAAGGGCAATAATCACTGCTTGGAAGAGTTTGAAATTAAATGTTAAAATGTCTTTAACTTAAATGGCTGAATAGGTTTTTGGACTGGAGGAATAACTGAGTTAACCTGAATATAAATCTAATTTAACTGCGCTCCCCCCCAAACACAGAGCAAGGTAGAAATGACATACTGTTTTAATACTGATGAAATTATTGATGGGGAAATGAACATAATGCTGAATGTATCATGTGAACTAGTACAGTTAATTCCATCCCTCCTCAGTATGTCACACAACCTTTTTGTTTGTGCCGGCTGCGCAGACAGCAATTATTGTAAAACTGGCTTTTATTTAAAACGTAATGCAATATAAGTACAATGAGATAACTGCCAGTAAGCTGCTACTCTTATTGATAATCTTGCTGGTTCGTGGGTATTTTTTCCAATCTAAAAATTAATGTAACATCCATTTGTGTTAATAATCACTGAACTCTCAAACATTTTATCCTGACTGCTTGTGTCTTGTGTGTTTAAATTATCTCTTTTGCTCAAAGGTACAGTAGAGTCTGACCTTCATTATTGTTGTACATTCATGATTTTGCTTCATTATGATATGTACTTGTTTAAACATCACCTATTCTCAAAACCTTTCTTCTGTAGCAATATACTTTGTATGAATATTGTTGTATGGTTCTTTAGATCTGTAAAAAGATAGGGAACATTGTTCAAGGTATTGTCTGTATTACCTATGGACTTTAATGACTATGGATTTTTTAGCACTGTGGATGATGGGCAGAAACAAAGTAAGGCGTAAGTGGAAGCTGCTCACTGCTTGGCTCCTTTGTGTTTTACTGGACTGCAGTCCGGCCCTCATCTGGCTCATATATGACTCCTCTGCTTTCTCCTCTGCAATGAGTTTTAGTAAACCCTGATCACAAGCCTGCTCAATTGTTGTAACTGAATCTTAAGTCAATGTAATTAATCCTTCTGTTGTGTTTGGTTAAATTGCAAGCTGAGTTGCGTTAAAAATTGACAGGCTAAATGGATTCCTAATGATTTTGAGAACACAATGAAAACAAAGACCTTACTTACAATTCTGGAGATCCATTATCTTCTGCAGAGCTAAGCCCTGAGGCTGTGATCCGTGTGACATTACCCCTCGTACTAAAACAGAAAGCATCGCCCGTAACATGAACAAGAGCTCAAGCAGTTTAAAATTTGACGGCAACTCACAAGCTTTATAACTAACCCGAGACAGAGCCGCTGGGAAATTAGGTTAAAAGGAAATGCTTGTGCGCCTGCTTTATGGGCACATTGATTTGGAAGATCTTCAAGAGAGATACATCCATCAGTACAGCAGATAACGTGCTGAAAAAAGAAGGTCGAACACAGGACTTTCACTCAGGGGACTGCTGTTTGTTTCCTGTTTTTAAAATCACAACTTAACATTGACTTAACACTTCTAACCCAACGTTGTTACGCGTGTTTTTTGAAGCTGCGCAAGAAAGTCCGCTAGGGCAGTTGTTATCTACTCACGGTTATCACATTATGTTGTTATATTACATTGTAACGTGACGTTAATACGTGAGTATTTGAACACAAACCATGATCATTATTTCTAACCTTAACCAAGTAGTTTGGTTGCATAACCTAACAGTCGTTCGCCACGTGGCATTATGCGTTTATGCAAATGTGATTTGAGGCTAGGAAAATCAGTTTTGGTCGACATTCAATGTGTCCGGGGTTTGCAGAAATGTGCAATATCAAATTTCTTTCTGGCGACGGGGTGTTGAATTAACGCTTAATTGTGGCCAAGTTCTGACCAACTCCAATAGCAGTTCAGTTGATATTTTATCCTTCATCAGGTAAAATCTGATGGCCCAAGCTGAAAGCTAACTGCGTGGACGGTCTAAGATGTTTATACCCATTGGCAGCGGAACAAGACTTGAGAGCAACATTAGCAGTAATTTGAAGGCATGGTTTTGGCAAACCAACAAATTAGGTCCAATGTTAACACTTCTTTTAGCTGTTTTGGTCTAAACCAACATCATCTCTGACCCTAACCCTAATTTTCAACTTGGAATGAAATTTGTGTGCCTAGAAAACCAAAGCAAGGAGCTAATATATGCTAAAAACTTCCATATAGCTGAGATGGACCACAGAGTTGGGTAACAATTCTTTGTGGGTTCGTCACTACGAGAGACTTCACAAAACAAAGTATTTCCATGCATTGTTAACATGAAAAATATCAACAATTGCAGCTTTAAAATCACCACTGTATTTACAGTATGAGCATTGGAGAAAGCAGGAGACCTGACATCATGTGTTTTGTCAAATTAAAAGGAGTTGAGCAGAGAGACATACAAGGATAGTCTTGGCAATCTTCTTTTAGGTGCAGGTAACTTTGAGACAGCAGACTAACGACAGCCAGTCAAGAGACTCTTCAATGAGAACTTGTATTCATATCAGCGCAAATAGATTACACTGGAGTTGAGCGAGTGCAAACACACACACATACACACACACACACACACACACACACACACACATACACACACACACACACACACACACACACACACATACACACACACACACACACACACAGTTTGGCTTGTCGAGCTGGCTCACTGAAGCCACCATTTCCATTTTCTGAGAACATAATAACACAAATCAAGAGATTGATCTTTGAACGACAACCCTCCTCTGTTATTTTCCAAATGAACCCTTGTGTCACCGTTGAGAAAATAAGACATTTCCCCCCCGAGTTCGAATTGTTAATAAGCATTGTTGTGCCCTCCCCGCTGCTCTCGCCGGTTGCCGTGAAGATTGCCAGGGCTCAGTTGGGAGCTTGATTGAGTCTGATGAGGATGATGGATTGATGCCGCTTTTGATTGCCCTGACACCTTCAGTCGGGCTGAGATAGTATTTCGGGAAGTGGAAAATAATGTGTTTATGTAACGTCTGTTTCACTTTGGATCAACTCCTAAGTCATCTAACTGAGTGCTACATTGTGGAATAGCTTCCTTAGACTTAACACGCAGTAGTGACTGTAGGGGTGGTAGATGTTATACTAAGGCTCAAAAACAGGTTTGATCATCCATGTGACTTGTTCATTATAGAATGTATAATAGCAATTAACATTACTGTGTATCTGGTGATTTTGATACTAGAGAAAGTTAAGAATATATCTGGGTAGCTTTCCTGAGCTTTTGGTTTCATCCTTAGAATAGACATTATAGATGGAACTTTGATCCAAACTAATTGTGTCTGAACTACTAACAAAGAAATGTTGTTGCATTGAACAATGTTGGTAATAACCTGTGAGAGAAATCATTTTTGTTTTTAAAGCATTTTTCCATTAAACCTGAGCTCTACACAGCATGTTTCATTGTGTTATTGATTGAGTGATGACATGAACACAGTAAAAAGGGTTAGGGTTCTTAGCGGGTAGCAGGCAAAAATACCACAGTAACACTTCTAAACATGTATGGGCATAAGATGCTGCAATGTGCTTTTGGTGAGAGGCAATACATTATGCAACTTATTAATGTTCACTTTGTGTGCAAGTTGAATGAAATTTCCCCCTGACCATCCATGCAGTGGATTACATAATTTATATTTTATTAGTTTATTTAGAATCTAGATCCATACAGCAAAGAGATTAGTGAGGATAAGTCTGGATAAGACTTAGATATACAATCTTAAATATTCATTTTTAGAATACTGATCAAACGAAATCTACAGCTACTTACCGTAGACTGTAAAAAAAGATGGACGACATTACAGACCCCTAAAAGTGAAGCCAAAACATATTGATTGCTAGCTGATAGCTGGCTGCGATATAGGACATATGCTCAACCGCCAGACCACTACTGCACTGTCTCTGAAAATATTTATATATATCAAGAATTTGCCGACACACAATGACAAATTATAATAACGAAGAGAACATAGAGATGTTTGCCATGCATAACTCAAGGGTGTCGAGTGCAAATATTGTTGCATGTTGATCCCCACTGAGAGAAACAGATCTAATTATCAGCCGAACAGATGGAGGTAACGTGCAGAGGCTGCAGAAGTGCATTGTTAGCTGTCTGCTGGGAAAATGTCCAGATGGAGGGTTCATTAGAGTCATGCTGAAATCCATGACTGGCTGCTCTACTGACTGGGTACAGGTACAGATCGCACAGAAACACTTGACCGTATCGATGAATGTGAATTATCTGCTTGATTGTATACAATATTACAGCACACACACACACACACACACACACACACACACACACACACACACACACACACACACACATATACATACAGGACCATAGTATACCACAGAAGTTGGGGCCTGACAGTAGCCAGCATGTGATCAATAATTGAAGAGAGGATCGAAAACTACATCGGACCACACCAGCGCTGGAACAGAGCTGGTCCTCAACCCACTGGGGACGAGGGAGGCTGAGGGTTAGGAATGGAGCCGGTATGAAAGAGAGCAGGAGAGAAGAATCAACAATAGAGGAAACTTTTGAGGAAATTCTGACCATCTTTTATTTCTGTGTTCAGCCTCAAAGTTTTATACTCTCCAAAACCTTCATATATATACTGAGAAAAAATCTGAACATGGATTTATTTTTTTCAGACTAATGCACAACTCTTATCCCATTTTTAAAAGAACCATAATGAAGAATAAGTGTGTTTAGAGACCAATCATTTCCATGATACAGATTTTCAGATGATGAAAAAACATTATAAATGCAACCTTGTTGACCCACCGAACAAAGTCGTGCAAGTACAGTAGGGCGAACTGTATGCATCACCACGGGAACCTACATGCAGACAACCTGAGTCAGAATCTGGTATGCCGTGCAAGTTTTTCTTGCTCTCACTGAGCTACTGAATTCTAATGTGCCTTGACCATTTGGCCACTCTGGCTCTAAAAGAAGCCTTCTATAAAACCGCAGGTAGCATACACTAAAGTAGTAGTTCACTATATCAGTAATCAGTATGACATTTACTCGCGTTTAAAATGTTGTATAGTTCCTGATTTGCTGCCAAGTCCATTTCAAAAATTTGCATTCAAAGTAAAGTAGACGGACAAAAGAGACCTCAAGTCTGGACAGGTCTTCCGTCAATCAGAGGCTCGGCTGTCGGATCCCCGGCTCAGCTAGTCCGTGAGGATGGGCAAGAAAGCTTAACCACAAATTACAGGCTGTGCCTGCGGTTTATGAATAGGTATGGATGTAAGATAGTCCTGATGGGCAGGTGGCTTCTTGCGTGGCAGCCTCTGCCATCAGTGTATGAATGGATGTGAATGGGTGAATGATGACATGTAGTGTTAAAGACCTTTGAGTGGTCAGAAGACTGAAAAAGCAGTATACAAGTACAGTCCTTTTACCATTTACCTTTAATAATATAAATGGTAGAATGTAGTTCTGCTCTCATTGGTAGAGAGGACCAGCCTACAGGGCATGCTATTTGTTTCCCAGTAATGAAACACAAAGCTCAATGTTAAACTCAATCAAGTTATTTTAAGGCATTAGGCAGCATGAGGGTAAGGGTCATCTCCATAGTCTGAGATAATGCTTAATGGTAAAATCATATAGAGTGATGCTTTATTCCCAAATTCACCTTATTTTTCATGACATTAAGGGTGACTCCATTGCATTCTCTATGCTGCTGTAATCCTGCAAATTGTATTTGTCGTACCACGTTGCAGAACTACAAATCCAGCTATGGCGAAGGCATGACCCTCGCTACTCTAACCCTGATTGGCTAGTAATCATTGCTTTCTATAGTTGGAATGGTTAAGTTTAGGCATGAAGAGTGAGATTGGTTAGGGTTAGGGTAGGCATATCAGGGTAAGACAATCAGAGACAGGTCATGCCTTCGCCACAGTAGCAAAAATATATTGCGAGTGAAACCTAAGCTAGCTAGCCAAAGAGGAAAGTTACTGCCTCATGTAGGCTGAAATATGTTCAGTTAAAATGAAAGAGGGGAGAGCACTATTACAACTATAATGTTACAGCTATATAAAGGGAGGAGGTTTGAGTGCATTTTACAGCTTGCATCCACCTCCTTAAGATGAAGAGCACTTGAGGCTATTATTGAAGGCGCTGAACTTGGAAATACCCGACCAAGTGCTCATGTGTTCCAATCATTTCATGGCCAGGAAAACCGAACACCCTCACCCTGAGAAATGGCTCAGACACAGTGGTAGGTTGCAGGCGGCAATAGCTACTTCTCACTTAATTTATTACCTCAGTAAACATTGTAAACATGAGTTTATGATCTCAATCTCTATTTTCAAGTCTTCTTCAATACAGCATGATCTTCATGCTGCTGTCAGACTACACAACCAACTCTGCTCCAGGTAGACCACATGACACTAAAAACCTGTGCAATACAAATTCAACGTGCAATTATAGTTATAATAGTTATTCTGTCTGTACATATAATATTTCAATTATTGTGGATTTTACTGTTTTTTATTGCTTATTTATAATAGTTGTTTTTTATTGCATTTTATTCTTATCTTGTTTTTCTTTTACTATGTCTCTTGTGTACCCTATGCTGCTGTAATCCTGAAAATTTTCCCGCTGCGTGACTAATAAAGGATTATCTTATCTTATCTTATCTTATCTTATTTAGTAAATTATGGTCCATTTAGAGTCAAGTAGACCATAAAGCAGAGTATGCTTTAGGGCAGGCTTACTGTGATTGACAGGTTGCTGCTGCTACCAGAACCATATACGGCGTATACCTATATCTGTACGTCACTCCTCTGCATTCCAAATATTGTAACTTTTGTTCAAAAGTTGCAAAAAACACAACATGGCAATGACCGTAATCTGAGATAGCAATGGTGAAATCACCAAACTCAAGTCTTTAAAATAGCAGTCCACAAACACATCCGTTTGTTTGTGGCCACGATGACTACGTCCACATCTTACATACGGTCTGTGGTAGGTTGTTAGATTCAGGTAAGCTATCTAGCTATGTGTAACTAGCTATCGCTGGTAAAATTTGTTCTCTTAATACCTTTAACTTAGTCATTAAGTGTCTATTGTTGTCTGAGGTACGGAAGTCTGGCACATCAACTGGAAATGATTGCGTTTCTAAAGCAATTTAGCGTTAGCTAACAAGCAATTAAACATAAACCTAGCTATTTTTTTTAATCTGACAACCTTACAATGGGACATCTAAATGGGGCCTTGTAGCCGAGCCATTTCTCAGAGTAAGGGTGTTCATTTGTTTTTGTCCGAAGTCTGCGGATCTCGGATCGAAACTGGTGGCTTAGATGTATCTCTCTGATTGGGGGATTTGCCACCCTGCTCCAGAAAGGTGACAGGGGCTGATGCAAGGTGCAACACACTTAACTGCAGCCCCGACCTTCCACCCCTCTGTCAGCCCCCTCCTCTTCACTGACAACTCTCATTCCTGGAAGCTGGTCACAGAGCTGTTTTTATGGATTTCAGAAAAGGCCTAAATCCTTCTGCTGTTTGCCCTGCAGCCCTTCTCAAATGGAATTCCCACTGTCTGAATGAGGTAGTGACAGTGCATCATTAATTATAATAAAAGCAATACAAAATGCAATGAATGCTTCACATGAATAGTTTCAGAATACGATAGTGTCATTATGCACATTAAAGTATTTTATTTTTTTAAATACACCTTAATGCAGAGTTAAACACAAATCCTTATATTTGTTTTCTAATGAGCAATAACTTTCGAAAGTTATTGTATTTACAATATTTCACTATGACAGAGTTATGTAATGATATAATGAGCTAGGCATTAAGGACAAAGAAAAAACATTCACAGAAATGTGAAATATATTGATCCAAAGTTGTATCTTTCTTTTCTTTGAAGAAACTAATATTTAGTGAAATTGCCTATATGAATACAAGCTTTCAATGTTAAGTCCAATCACACACCTGCTCTTATTCAACAGTTTGGTCCTGACTGTAATGTTGATTTAGATCTAAATTAAAAGTCCTTAGGTCTGGACCAAACACGGCAGGTGTGAAAGGATTCTTATTCTTTATTCCTCTCTATGAATTCATGTTGGTTTGAATGTTTGTCTGCACAAAAGGATATTGATGACAGTAGAAAGTTGCATGGATTCACACCACATATACAGTTTATAATGGAGACAATGATGTCCTCAATGTTAAAGGTCAAAGGTCATGTACAGAAACATACAAAGTAAAATGATATAAACCTGTGTTGTAGGAGGGTAAGAATAACTTCACAGTTAACACTGAGGCAAGATGGAGCACTCCATATCTTCATCTATTAATACACATTTAGACTCATTTTGAACTTTTTTACGCCAGTCTAAAATTGGCTGTTCATTACAGGCCAAATGCTCGGCCTGTTGTGTGGCTGCTTGCAGATTTTCTCGAGAACCCATCAATAAAATATCTTCACACTACATTGCGCCCTTCGGTCCTCAGAACTACACCTGCCATAACATAGTGGCATCACACACCTACTCAGGATCAGGAACAGTGGTGAAATACACTCTGGTTCATAGGAAACGTAGGCAACCTGGTCCATACAACAATTTAAATAGTTTTTCATGAAACTATAAAGCATTATATTACTTAATTGCTTTGACATTGATTTAATTAGCGGAGGTATTTTGCTAGTGGTAACAATATAATTATAATTCTACTGTAATAATTGCTGCTGTTATTATAAGTAGTCTTATTATATGAATCATGTATGTCATATACATTGAATGTGTTGTATCTCTGTTATGCTGTTCATTCTGTACACATGACATCTTGCATTCTGTCCATCCTGGGAGAAGGATCCCTCCTCTGTCGTTCTCCCAGAGGTTTCTTCCTTTTTTCTCCCTGTTAAAGGGGTTTTTTAGGGGAGTTTTTCCTGTGCCGATGTGAGGGAAGGACAGAGGATGTCGCATGCGTACAGATTGTAAAGCCCTCTGAGACAAATTTGTAATTTGTGATTCTGGGCTACACAAAATAAACTGAATTGAATTGAATTGAATATAAGTGTCATAAGTTAGTATCCAGTCTTACAGACTTTTTCTCATGGGGGGAAAACACACCCAAGTTGGACAAGTAGTACTGGCTGCAACATCGGTGAAATACGCTCAGCAGATGTATTCATTTTTGAAAAAGTCAGTATTTCAAACACGTACACGGTTTTATTTCAGGGGAGAGAAAGTTTGGTTTTAACGTTTTCCAGCTTTACCTTGACTGCTGCACTGAGTTTTATTCATGCTTGTTCATTCAAAGTTTACTGTTATTGAATGTGTCGGGGGTCCAAATTGCACCATTTGTTAAGATAAACAACTCAGAGATACATTTAGCCAGATACCTTAGATAATAATTGATAAATGTAACCGAGTCTCCTTTTTTCAATTACAAACTGATCTTTACCTCCCTGCAGGTCTGACTGTAAAAACAGAGAACGCTGTCGGTGTGATTAACCTTTGCCTTGTTTGTTAGCCTCACCTCGAGGCTTCTGCTGTCCAGTCTTTGGCGTGTCAGCCATCCATCTCTCTGTAGCTTTCCTTCAGCTCTACCTTTGACTTTGTTTGAAGGTTAATTGGGTTGAGCCCCGCGTATAGATCATACAGTTAAGATCAATCAGAAGGCTTTTACATCATCAGGTTTGTGTGTATGTGTGTGTGAGTGTGTGTGTGTGTGTGTGTGTGTGTGTGTGTGTGTGTGTGTGTGTGTGTGTGTGTGTGTGTGTGTGTGTGTGTGTGTGTGTGTGTGTGTGTGTGAGTGTGTGGAAAGGGGTCAAGAGGTGCAGAGTGATTTTTGTAAAGGAGGTTGATATTGACTCTGCCATCATCCACCATCATTCTCCTGTTCATCATGGCTGCTTTCTGCTCACAGTGACACTCATCTGCATTTTCATCATCAACCCTCATTATCAGCTGCTGCACCTTTAGCGCCACCCTTACTGCACACCATCACTCCCACTGGTCATTTTAATGTAAACTCATAATAAGTCAAGACCAGCCAGCAACCTCATGTTCTGCCGAATGTAGCCAATGCGGAAGTGTCTTAAACTTACTTTCTCTCTACTGACCAGCAGGGGGCAACTAATCTGATTGTATAGAAGTCTATGAGAAGATGACCCTACTTCTCTCTTGATTTATTACCTCAGTAAACATTGTAAACATGAGTTTATGGTCTCAATCTCTAGTTTCAAGTCTTGTTCAATACAGCATGATGTTCATTTAGTAAATGATGGTCCATTTAGAATCAAATAGACCATAAAGAGGAGTATGCCTCCTCTTTATGGTCTATTTAGTCTATGGTGGGCTTACTGTGATTGACAGGTCACTGTCGCTATGTCACTCCCCCGTATTCCAAATATGGTAACTTCCGCTTATTGGTTGGCCGACAATCCAAGATGTCAACTGCGAAATCGCCAAACTCAAGGCTTAAAAACAGAAGTCCAATGTGACTACGTCCACTTCTTATATACAATCCATGGTCAAGACGTGAAAACCTAGTTGATGAAATGCAAAGTTTATTTATGACCCTCAGCTTTCGTTGTTTGGTAAACCTAAAAACTGTCCGTTTTCTGGTTTCAAATGAAGATCTTTGCATACCAATTTCAAAAGGACGAGTCTTATGCTGTGAGAATGAAAATTGCTCAGAGATGTGTGGCAGTATTACAGTTTTTTATGAGTGATGATGTGCTAACAGCAGGCTGATTATGTGACAAATACACCGGAGATATGGAAAAACTCAAGTCTGTATTTGCATGAACATGTTAGGATCCCAAAGATTCTTTTGAAAAAAAGTCATCTATTTCAACCCATAATGTTTTGTGGTGGCAATATATAACATATCCAGTGTTTTAACAGGTTGATGCAACAAAAAGTAAGGGTTACTTACCTCACCAGTTGGTGTTCAGTGGCAGGGCCAGCATGCACGGTGCTCAGCAGGGAATCCATCTTGATTAGCCAGGACTACACGAGGTGATGACAGGGGGGGGCACACACTCATCATCAGGATGTTAATAAGACCATCAGGCCACATGAGGCGTGTTAATTGGCGTAGAAGGCCCAGGAATAACACCTGGTCTAAACACTATAGAAACTAGGTTCCCCCAGTAGAAGTGTCCTCTGTGGGTGCTGCACTGTGCTGGATACTGAGGAGTGCCGGTGAGCAACACAAAAAGGAGCTCTGTGTTTACTTGATTGCAGAGTTAGGGAAGAATATTGCATTCCTCTAGGCTTTTTTTTCACTGAGATGCCATATCCCCTGTGCTGTTTTTCACTGCAGCGCCTTTATGAGTGGTCTGCAAGGATGTCATAAAAGCACCATAAATGTGAGTGCGTGTCGTGATGTTTTCATAACCTCTGTATCAGCGCCCTGCTTTCAATTAGATTTTGCTTCTATGAATGATAACTGCAGTCCCGTGGGCCTGCATCTTTAAACATGATCTGCTGGTATTCAACTTTCTGCACAGGTAGAAATGTAAAGTATACAGTACCACGTGTCTCTATGTTAATTAATAATTATTCTAATTTCAAAATAATATTAATATTTTAGGGTATTACTCTATTAACTGATGAATTAACCTTTAACCACAGAAACCATCTATTGGTCAGTGAACAGAGCGTCAGCTGAACATGCAAACTCAAATTTGTCTTTCTGTATAATTGTGAATTACAGTTGCAAACATGTTAGCCGTTAAAAATTATTCCTCTGGCAATCAGCCACGGATTTTGAACCTTCCCTCTCTCTCCTGGCTGTCTGTGTACGGAGCTACGACAGTAACATTAAATTTATCAAAATAAATAAAATATGCGATTGAAAACAAAGCCTGAACTAAATAACACCTGGACTGGACTATTTTATTTCCTTATTATATTGCATTCTGATATGTCTTTCAATAATTATCTTCAGATTTTTTCCTCACGTCACTCTGTTATTTTCTTCAAAATAACAAGTTTTTATCAATGACAATTGTTTTCAGTTTCAGCTTTATTTCACCGTTTTGGCGTGGAGGGGTCCTAGGGGACGGGCCAAAGAGATGTTAATTTACATTTAATCTGCATAATAAGGAGAGAATGTTTTCACATGTACAGCAACATCTTTTGCACGTCTTGCAAATTGGTAAATTTTTGCAACTGATGAAGTTGATTATGTCGACGAATCTCCACAACCCACATCTGTAATCTGTGAAGTGCTCTGTGACGATGCAGTTTGTAAACAGTGCTATACAAATAAATCTGAATAGAAAAATCCTCATAAAACATTTGAATGGCATGAGAGCTATGGCTTTATACTGTAGTGGGCCACACTCTCAGCCTGTAAAGTTCCAATCCAGAGAAAGATTCAGAGAGTAAAGCGTCAACGTAACCATAGAAACTACTGCTCAAGAGGATGCTTTTGGCAAGAGAGCAGCCATTTATTAATTAGAATTAATTACGATATATTATACCTCATTTATTCCTTGCTGTTTTCCTGATGGTGTGAATATGTTTTTAAATAAATCACTGGTTGCATTTTCGAAACAATGTCGCTAAAGGTAGTCTGAAAATTCTCTAAATCTAGCGAGAAAGTCGTTAAATGGTAAAACTTTAATCTTTAGTAACAAATTATAAACTATTTATAAAGCTGACTTATTAAATGTTGATGTCTTTTGCCTAAAAATAACCCTGCATTAGAGTTTAAAACAGCTTGTTCTTTTCTTTGGACTGTTTCAGCAGTGTTCAGCTCCTCTGCACCGTCAGCGCTCCACCTGTCTCTGCTGTGAAACCTGCATCAGTAGCATACTACCTCATCTGACCCTGGGGAGCACAGAAGGGAAAAAAGGAGAGATCAGCTGAACTGCACATGCTACACCTCTGCTGAGTACATTGTTTTTTTGTTTTTTTTTGCATGTTTGGTTTTCTTGGGATAAATTAAATAGTTTAGCTACTGACTCCCCTCAGCATCTCCCTGGTGCAAGTGATACTTTAAACAGTTAAATCTGCCTTTGGCTTCACAGGCTTTTTAAACTACATCAAATTAAAACAAAATACATACAACTATATATATAATAATATATAATAGAACAACATGTACAGTGCTGACATCAATAATGAACATGGTTCCAGTGCTAATGGTGTTTACGAATTAGGATTAATTATTGCATTTAGTATGAATGATTCACTGGTTTAACAGGCTTTTCTCTTTTCAGACTTTTCACTTTACACTTAGAACATTTATTTAGTTGCTGCAGCGCCTCTATAGCTGCTCTTTAAGGGCGATTTTATGATTATTTTAGAAAGGGGATGAACATGATCAAACGCAATTTGTCTGGCTTTTTGTTTCACCTGAGTTCTTTATGTCAACCCAGTTGTTTGTGCTTTTCCTCAATAATTTTTACTGCCCACGTTTGTAATTCTGGACGGTCTTTTTTTGTTCTGAGCCACCAGGTGCCCATTCCATGTACACATATTGAAAGTTAAAACACGACTGCTGTAAACAGTCTCTTAAATGTTCTTGCTTATACTATATAAATCCAATTTTCTGATGATATGGTATACTATAACCAGAAATCAAAAGGGCAACTCCTCTGGTTGTATAGAAGTCTATGAGAAAATGACATTGTAAACATGAGTTTATGGTCTCAATCTCTAGTTTCAAGTCTTCTTCAATACATGTTCATTTAGTAAATGATGGTCCATTTAGAGTCAAATAGACCATAAATCAGGGTATGCTTTAGGGCGGGGCTACGTTGTGATTGACAGGTCGCTACCAGAGCATTTCTGTTCTCATCCGCACTCCAAACATGATCACTTTTGTTCATTGGTGGCAAAAAAAACAAGATGGCGTCGGCCGCAATCCAAGATTGGCGACGGTAAAAACGTCAAACCGCATAAGACCAACCAGCATCATAGCATTGGTGTAACTGACATGTTGAATCCATAATTTGCATTTCATTAGTGTGCAGGGGGGAAAAAATGGTGAGAGCTCCTGTATATAGGATTAAGTGCATAATTAATAAAACAGCTGCAACTAAGATTGGGTACAAAGCTCAAAGGTGTTCTGCAAAATGAAGATCATCCAAAGTTCAATGACAACTCTTTTAGCGATAGGCTTGTTAGCCCAGGTGCTCTTCAAAAAGACTCTGTAAGTCATTTGTACCTGCTGTGGTTACTGTTATGTAATTAGAATAATAATGACCTGATGTTGATAACCAGGTTGGTGGTTGTAATGAGGATTGTGCTATTGTTGGTGTCCATGTTGAGGTTGATGTCATGGCATGTACTAGTACAGACATTGATGTTTATATTGTCAGATAATTGTATTTCCCAAACTGGAGCTCATATAATATCAATAAGCCACCAATTACCCTAAAGTATTTGGAGACTAACAAACTGTGTTCAGTGATTGCATAAAGTCCTCCTTAGGGGGGTGTAATAGAAGCAAGCTTTCCAGTGCCTCATCCAACCGAGTCCAGTTGCTAATTCACACTCTTGATTGCACTGCTCATTTGTCTAATCAGGCTGCTGGTAATTGCGGCGGGGCAGGCGGTCGACAGGAGGTGGAGGTGGAGGTGTGACAGGGGACGGCAGGGCAGGGAGAAGGAGGACAGTGTGGGGGGACAGGAGGGCCTCCTGTGGGGCAGCCAAGTTCAGCCCTGTAGCAGAGGGATCTGGGATTTGTTTGTTTTTTGGAGAGTTATGAAAGCTTTCCATGCCCTTAAAAAAAACGCATTTGTTCACTCCCACACGTCCTGTTGGATGTCAAATCAGATGAGTTTAAGGCCTTTTTGGAATTAATAAATCACATCATGAATGGGAGACATTCGTGTCAGATAGTAAAAACAGATTTTAGAAAAATATAAATATTTAACATTAATTTATTATAAATATATTTATTATATTGAGGTTGAGACAGAGATGCAAGTCCTCCTAAAATGTAAAACATTCAATGAAATAGGGAACATTTAGTTTGGCAAATCCAACTCTGTAATCCCAGTTTTTAAAGAGTTTAATGACCTCTCAACATTAAAAATACTCCTTGGAGAAGGACATAAGGCAGATATGTATCAACACACCATCTAGACACAAACACACACACACTAATTTGTTTCTTGGATTGCAATTGTAAAACCGTATACCATGTCCATATCATTATTATATAATCGTAATGTTGTGACAATGTTGTGTTAACATTTATCTTAATATCATTGTGTACTTTTGTATTTTGATTCTTTGGCAACATTGCTTTTCCATGCCAATGAAGCCCAAAATTGAAAGAAAACTAAATAAATGCTGTTGTAATTTTTATCAGTAATGAAGTGTTTAAGAGAGTAATGAAGTGTTTAAGATATATATACATACATATATATATATATATATATATATATATATCCGCCCAATGTGTCATAATTTGCTATGACCTGCCCTGACTTCTCCCACTGCCACACAACCAGGAGTGAGCAGATTTGTCAAAGAAATTACTCACCTGTATCTGAGCCGCTTGACAGGAAGGTTACATAACAGGCTATTGAGGTGGGGGGTGGGGGGTTTGACAGGCTTTTATTATTTCTCGCTGCGAGTTGACCTTGCAGACCTCAACTCCGCAAGCTTGTACCACAGGTGGTTTTTATTGTAGCTACCGCTTCTTTTATTTACAGGGCCATATACTGTTTTAAAATAATTCTCAGAAATAACATCAATGTGCATGTATGTTATAATATATATAATATGTCCCAAGACATATTTTATGAAAACCAATTATTTGAATGGATGGTGTCAGTGTTCCGGGGATATAAGCACACTCTATTCAAAATATGTCTCTTCTTGTTCATCATCAGCATCCTGTTCTATGGGTGTTTGATACAATTAAAGGTATAGTTGCAAGTACAGGTACAGGGACAGGGACAGGGACAGGTACAGTTGCATGTTCAAGTAAAGGTACAGTTTCAAGTACAGGTTCAGGTAAAGGGACAGGGACAGTTACGAATTCAGGTACAGGTATAGTTACAAGTCCCAGGTGCAATCAGTTACATTTTGTTTTCCCCTGTGTCATAGATGATTCCTTGTATTTCCTGTATTAATTATTAGAAAACACTAAGCACCTCTAGGTTTATTCTTACACATACAGGGGATGCTGGCATATCAAGGTCTGCAGAAAGATGTTGACATTCCAGGATTTTCACCAATTAGTTTTTACATAAACTGGGCAGTATGATATTTCTTTATGTGTGATATGAGGCAAAAATTAAGACATTTCCATCATTAATTGGTGCTTGACCCCCCCCGATCCCTCACTCCATGCTGAAACATAACGTCCCCCTGTGGTGTGTTGAGCACACCCACGGGACCGATTCTCTTCCACGTCCTCTCCCTGACATTCCTTCGAGGCAACTTGACACATTTTCTCAAAACTGTAGCAGTAATTAATCTAATTTGATTCTCTTCCTGCTGCAGAAACCAAGATTAGCTTTATCCGCTATTAATTACAATGTAACTCTTTGATAACATGTTATGGTAGCAATAAATTAAAGGAGATTCTGTGACATTGTTGGACAGCTATAACCTTATTGGTCGGTACAGAGGTCAAAAGTATTTGTTACATCCAACAAAATAAGTGTTGGTTGGTGATGATGTTTCTAATCAACTTCACGCATTTCAACAATTTTTGAAGATGAGAACATTTTGATGACAAGGATTTGTTTTCTAAGTGAGACCATTGGGATAATTTCATCCTTTTGTGTTTCGCAATAGAAAAAGTAGATTTCATCTCTCGTCATTCATACATTTCATAACTGTTATTTACTTTAGGTCTAAGAGGGTTCAAATTGTCGTTTGAAGAGGAACTTGGAAATGTCTTAAGATATCAAGACCAAGTGTACTGAGTTTATTTGTTATCCTGACTCTGAGTCAGACACTATCCCTGTTTCCCAGTGTCCCAGTGTCTCTGTGTCCCTGGAGTTGTCCCATATTTTACTGTCTATGGATCAGCTCAAGGGTTTGTCTCTGGATGACATCATCACCACAGTCTCTCTTTGTTTAAGAACACACTTGTTAATTACACAACTTCCATCTTCATAGGAAACAACTCAGTTAGGTTGAGGCAACATGACTACTAAGTTAGGTTTAAGCAACAAAACTTATTAGTAACTTTTACGAAAAGATCAGGAAAAACTTAGTTAGGCTCAGACAACAAAACTACTTAGCAAATTTTCGGAAAATCATTGTGTGGGTTCAAATAAACACGGAAGTGCTGTTACTTAAGTGCGCAAGTTACATGACAAATAAATCAACATTGACTTAAGCGGTCTTTAAACTTCTGTATTCATGATTTCAAGGAATACATTCTGAAAAATGTCGTTGGATAATTAAGAATTACGGTGTGTTATTTTTTGTAGCTTTTGCTACGGATGCTAAATGAGACCAGCCTGAAAATAACACATTTATGTAAATTCTACTTAAGAGTCAATCTCCACCTTTATTATCACCTTAAGACAGCGGCATTGTGGGTTATTGTACGGTGTTAGTATGTGCAGAAAATGAGCATCCACATCCTGCAAACACCCTTTTGGTTCTTTTCATCGCTCTCATTCCCCCATCATCTTCCTCCTGCTGCAGCCACTTTAAACCCCGTCCCTCCTGCACTTCATCACTGTTTCGCTCACATTTCTGCTGAGGGGTCCTGGCGCTGGTATCGAGCCATCTTCGGTGAGTGGTCAGCGGATAACAAACAGCTCTGTCCCAGAGGCCAAACAACTATTTGCTGGCGCTCTCCTGGCCCTGATTCATCTTCAGCCGTCGGCGCGCCACTAAATCCTAAGCCAGCGGGGAACTGCATTTACAGAAAACAACCGTAATGTACAACCCTGTTTAGAGCAGTAGGAGAGTTTTCCCAGAATACCGATGAAGCTCTTGTGGTGGGGGTTGGGGGAGGTGTGGGTGTCATCTGTACTGTACAACCTCCAGGATTGGCCGGACTCAGTCTTTGCCCTCCCTAACATTTTTGTGCGCTTTATATATATATCTCCTTCCAACTCTCCATTAAACGCCTTCAGTCAGTCACATTCGCTTCACCGTCCAGCTTGCTCAGCACTTTGAGGGTCATTTCCAGGGAGACAAATGAATAGCGTGGGCCCTCATGGGGCCCCTGAGCCATTAACTGAATGGCTGGTCTGCTGAGGGGTTCAACGCCAGCATGTCCGTCAGTTCCTACACTCCCTTACTATAGGGATTTCACGCAATCCTATTCAGTAACTGTGATTTAGTGGCCAGTTTGTGATTACAGAGCGGTTGTCATGAGTTCTGCAGATGGTCACATTTTGTTCATTGGAATTATTTTTTATGTGAATTTCATGTTACTCACGTGGGAGGCGTACATCCAACTTTTTCTCTCCTGATCAACATTCCAAGACCAAAAGTCTGTTTATTGGCAGATACCGAGTGCAGATCTGATACCAGTGCTCTTTTATTCCAAAATGTAATATCTGCCAACCAACTAATTAGGACATGTGTAAGCTATCAGGAGGCTGCAACCAAAATTCACTCATTCACCATTAGGCTTCTCACAAGGTTTGTGAAGGTTGTATCTGTATTGCTTAGAAGGATTTATGAAATTGGGTGATAACAAATGCATCAAACTCGTAACGACACACCATCTGCTGTTATCAACCATTATTAGTCAATGCTGCAATCACTGTCCTCTGTGGCTTCCCTCATCTTTTTGTGTGGCCCCATATTTATCCCCCCGACCAAAACTGACCCGCTTTACAATGTAGCAGGTGTTGTTCAGTGTTTTTTATTCTATCACTGCATTCACATTGAAGCAAATGAAAGATGTCTTTTCTGAAGCTTACGCTCTCAAAAAATTCAGCGGAGTTGTGCTCAAACAACTTAAAATGGTTCTTTGCTTCAGAAAACACATGACTTTCACACAGGAGACCGCTGTCCGCGTTCTATGTGAAATGTGACCACCATAACTAAATGAGACCATCAGCGTGAAGATGATCTATTTCTGTATAGATATTCTTAATGCCTGTCATTGGTGCCCCCACTTGGAGCCAACACCCACACCACGCTGCTGGAATCCCAGACCGCATTGCTGGGTCCGCTAGAGGAAAGTGAGGAACAGGAGAACCAGAACCAGGACTGCACAAAGCAGACTGTCAGACGGATGCTGCACTAAAATGAGAAGTTTTCTAAAGGAAATCTGGAGCTTGGATTTTAGCATTTGCCTTTTGTGGAAAGGGAATGCCAAAATCAACACACAATAAAAGTTCCTTTTAGTAGTTTTAGCACAACAAATGTACTTATTCTAACAAAGTACTTTTGTTGTTTCAGTAAAAATAGTAAGTAAAAAAGTAAGTAAACATAAGTTGAAAGTTTATTTTGTAAAAAACTGTATGATTTTTAATGATGATGATTTTTTCTTTTAACACTTTAACACTTTAACACTTTGCATGTAACAAGCAGAAAGTATCTGTCCCTGACAGATCCAAAACGGACTCAAAGGGGGTACCTAGAGTGTAATAGTTTGAAGTGTAGGGCCACTGAGCCTAGCTGCTGTATTTGTAGAGTTGGAAGTGAGAACATGTTGGTTAATTGCAAAGAGGAAAAGCATTTTAAATGCCAACATGGTAAATGTAATATTTATCATTCACTTAGTCACAACACATGTTACATTTTATAATATGAAGCTGCTTAATGTGCTGAAAGTTATTCGTTATTCAGGCAGTGTGATATATAAGCAGCTGCAATGTTAGGGTTCACTTGTGAAGTTTCTCATATGGAAGATTCATTTGAACATAAAGTATTTGTGGATCAAGTGAATAGAAAAAAACATAATGTTTTTAAAAGCCAATGGTGTTTATTTGGGTAATTTATACTTGTCATCAGTTGGCAGAGATTCCAATCAGATTTCACATCCCTGTGGGAAAAAAAGTGCAGGGGTTTGGAGGAGAGGGACCTCATGCCAGATGGATAGGGAGTTGGCCCCCCATGGCCAACCGGTTTTCTTGTCCACCTGGGTTTAGGGTCACAGAAATGTGTGCGGTGCTGCCAAGTGAGCCGCCTCACCTGATAGATGTCCTTCCAAAAATCCCTCCTCCAAAATCAATTTGTGCTTCATTCTTTGATATGAGGTCACCTTTGATGATCCCCTCTCTGCAGAACACAGAGTATCCTCTTGGCCTACACACACACACACACACACACACACACACACACACACACACACACACACACACACACACACACACACACACACACACACACACACACACACACACACACACACACACACACAAACACAAAACCCATGCTTATGAAACGCTTTAGTACAGAATAAGGACACCAACAAAAAGTAGTCATCCAAACCAACATCACAAGACATTCTAATCAGCCACTGACTTATTGATCATGCAGCACAAGTTGTTCACAAAATATCTATTTTTTTACCACCAACTATTGATCTAAAACACTGTCTCTCAACACACCTTCATGCTCTATTTCACAGTCACCCCCATCTGACCAGATCATGAGGCCCATTTGTTGTGAATCCGTGGGGAACTGTTCTGAAGCCACGTCTGATCCCGCTACGTCCCTCTGGCCTGCTTTTTCCATTCCAGGGGTCCGACATTTCCAGGCTGTTCATCCATCACATGTTCTGGTGTGTCGGTTGAAATGTTAAAAGAGACGGGAACATACGGGCAGAGGTGCAAACACTACTGTACGTGAAGACTGAAGTGCAAATGGGGTTAAAGGAACCATCGTTTTTTGCAGAGATTGTTGATGGGAATGGAGACCTAGTTTTTTTGTGTGTATGTTCTGGCCTAGATACCCGTAGATTCATTTAGCTTTTTGTGCCAACAATGATCAATCTTTTATTAGAGGAAATTAATGAGAAGCTGCAATACGGAGTTAAGACATGATTAAGACGGAATGCAAGCAACTTTTGTGCTCATTGTACGTTCTACTCATTATGTGATAATCATTTCAAATCTCCATTCTATGGTTTTATAAAATACATTCTTGAAATCTTATACCAGACTTCATAGCCCAGTTTAAAACAGAGTGCTTTGACAGAGACAGTGAAAGCAAAGTGGTTTGTTGAACCAAAGCTTCTGGTTGTGATGTACCTCAGAAACACAGCTGGAAAGCTGTCAGCTGTGATTGTTTGATTACTGCTCCCTCTCCATTTAAGCTGGTGTGTAAAGAGGGGTCGACATAGAAAGAGCGAGCTGTCAGAGGAAGAGAGACTCTGCTACAGTCAAAGGCCGAGCTACATCTCCTCACCTCATGCCCCAAATATCAGAGCCTGAGAGATGGACATTTCCTGAATATAATGAAGATACACTCTGAATTTGAAGACATACAGATCATTTCAATGAATACATAATATGAATATAAATTAAATGTATATATTTATATGTATAAATACAATTTTGAATTGACCTTGTTTATTAAAACCTGACTAATATACGTGATTTTGCACCAAATTTAATCATTACATTCTGCATAACACGGTTGCTAAATCTTTTTTTTGTAATTATAATTCTGTATTGAATAATTTGAATTATTATTAAGTATATATAAGCCAAACAATAAATGAGGAATACTCTCATTGTGTGATGGAGGCTTCTAATGAGGAAGCTAAAACCATCAACCTCACCTCTCAACAGCCTTGTGTGGGCTTTTGCTGTCTGTATACTTCCTCGTTCATGATTACGAGGATAACATACAAAAAATAATTTCATGGGATATCTACGATTTACAGCACATTATTTTTCGTATATAGCTGAGAAAGCTGGAAGGGACCAGCCTGATATCACATGTGCATGCATGCACAGATAGCTTTCATACAAATCTGTGCAATAGTACAGACTGTACTCCCTCACAGAGCTACACATTCACTTAAGACACACATATCCTCACAAACACGTGGCCACAAACAATGATACACAATACACACATGTACCCTCAAATCAGTTTTTTTATGGTTTTTGCACGAGTTCAATGTAACAATAGAGAGATTCATATTTTTTTAGTAATGAGTCCAGAAACTCATTATCTCGCCAGGTGGCTCATCACATATAAATCCAAGAGTTTAGGAGGCAGTGTAACATCAACATACACACACACACACAACACACACACACACACACACACACACACACACACACACACACACACACACACACACACACACACACACACACACACACACACACACACACAGAGATTTGCTTTGCAAACCTTAAACACCTCAAACATCCAACCAGGACTTGTAGGTAATAACTAGGACAGACGTCATGAAGGCTAAATCTATGCAATGCTCATGTCTTACAGTCAATGTGGAGACACACACACAAACACTCAAAACCATAGACAGTTATTCACCTTGCAAAAGGTTGGTAATGAGGATCAGCAAATTTGAAGTGAAGGCAACTGTAGGGTTTTAATGTTTCACTTTTCTGAAAGGAATCACTGATATTCTATAACACATGAAAACATACTTTTTAATTGCTATGGTGAAGCTGATAAGTTGTAAGTGCAGATTTCAAGTTATGGTGTGTGATCTTCTTCAAAAACATTTTTTTGGAGGGAGGCCTAAGGGACGGGTTCTTGCTAGATTTTGCATCTTTTGGAGCTAATGTTGCGGGTCTAGTTTCAGTACCAACCCTTGCCTCAATGTTTGAGTATAGTGTTATATTATGTGATTTAATGCCTTTAATTCTTCTGTATCAGAACACATTTCGCAGCTTTTGGCAAGTATTTTTTAACTACTCTTTCAGTTTTGTAGTAGTGCGTGTCTCCAAAACAATACTGCTACGCTCATTTGGAGACAATTTTCTTGTGACTGCAAACAACCAGGAGGCTCAGCACTCTGGTGGATTTGAATTGTGGGCCAGCAGTATGGGTTTTAGTGGGAAACCTGATGTTCTGCTACGGGTAAGAAAGACAAAGTGTGCTCTTTGAAAGGTAAGGCGCTCTTACAAAATGTCTTTCTCATCAGTAAAGACAAAATCTGGCCAGATTCATGAAAAAAGCCTCTGGATACATGGGACACGTGGCTTTAATATGACAACGATAATGGGCTTCACTACAGAAAAACTATCTATTTGTTTCCACAGTTTGACATCGATTTAGATCTGCATTAGGTACCATTAAACTTGCCTTTCTGAATGGTGAGATCATTTCCAGTATGTGTTGTCATCAATAAAACTAGCAGGACACTATCATTGCTCTGACGTTTCTGTCACAGCAGCGACAGCAAGAGAGAGTCTTGGCTGAGCAAACACTTCCACACTGTGGACAGTCAGTGTAACATCTCAGTGTCTGAGAGGACAGTATGTGAGTGTTGTACTTGCCTTTAGAGAAGTAGAATTTAACTTTTTTAAGTTTCTCCTTTTTCCTCTTTGGAAGGTTAATGGTTGTAAAAATATATTTTTTTCCCCACAAAGTCTGATGGGTTTCATGTTTTCTGTATTCATGATGAGATGGCTTTACGAGGTAATATACCAGAGCAGCGATGTCATGTACAAACCTATAAAAAAAGATATTTAGACCTTACAAACAAGACACGAAGACAACATACAGTTATCATCAAATGCAAAATAAGCAACAACAGCCTGTTTTTATAAGAATAGCAGGTGTCTGACCTCTGGGGAGGTAAACCTCCACCCTGAAGGAATCAAATGGACCATTTGCTGCAAACCAGCAGGAGTTTAGTAAGATGGACTGCATTTCTTATAGAAAATCAGATCAATTTAGACTAAAACATACCACCCTGTTTTCCCAAGGTGGTAGGTCATGAAGCAGGACTCAACAGTCTTTGGGTAAATTTAGAAATGTTGATCCAAAAGAGGGAGATTGGACCGTTTCACACATCGATGGGTTTAGATAAAATATTGTATTTTGTGTGGTGTATTTTGATGAAAAGTGGTTGTAACGTTGTGGGTTTTGTAATTATAGTAATGTATATTTCTCTTGTAAATTTCTGTATCCATTAGAAGCACTTATTGTAAAAACTTCTCTAAAGACATGATGTCATCTACTTTCCACTCTCACAAATGCAATCCTTCACACGACCTAGAGGATTACGTGTAGAGAATTAAGGATTCTGTCTCCACACCCTTTGCATTAACAAAATGCTTTCCCTCTGTAAGTAACAGTAAGCTCCGGTGCCTCTTCACCAATGTCTAAGGGCGGTCAGCAAGGAGGAAAAAAAATCTCAACCCCTCAACTGCTACCATTAGGCTTCCGCACAGGTCACAGATTCTCACCGGCTAAAGGGAACTGTATCAAGACATTTTTAAGACCGCTACAAAAGCTCAGATCAATAGAACGCTACACATCATGTGCAGTGCAGAAGGACCTGCACCTCACTCTTCCAGCAATACTTTTGGCCCCTGCTTTTTACAGTACAATTGGACCTTAATTCTGAATTAATTGAAATCCCAAAATTTACTTGTAATCTCTATGAACAAATTCAGAATCTGCAGAATCTGTGGATAATGTGACAAGATTTTGGAATCGTTTGTGTCCTTAGGGCAAGACACTTCGGTGTGTCATTGGGTGTCAATGATTAGTTAGTTCTGATGTGCAGGCGCAAACTTGCATGGTAGCCCCTACCATCAGTGTATGAATGGGTGTGAATGGGTGAATGACATGTAGTGTTAAATTGCTTTGAGTGGTCGGAAGACTAGAAAGGCGCTATACAAGTACAGGTTCATTTACAAAGTCCATTGACCAATCAAGTTAGAACAGGCTTTGGTTCAATGCAGGTAAAAATTGTGTGAGGAGCAAAAGAGGCAGAACCCATTGGGAAAAATGTAATCTAAAAACCGACCAGCTATCATCTGGTGGTAATTTAACTGATTATTGTTTTTTACATTAGCTTGTAACCTGGCTTTTTGCAAAACTCCAGCTCCAACGCTCAATATTGCATCTCAAGTTGCTAATTGGCACAAAGCCAGCTGTTTTATAGCCGTACATGGTTAACACATTATGTCCAACCAGCTCCTTTGAAACCTTCCATTCTTCTTGCCCTGTCTGACCTGACACAGCCTATGATCCTGCTTATCAGACCAAACATAACCACAAAGAACAGATCGATGTCTGCATAATTCATCCTCATCAAGCTCATTCTTTGTATTCGAACGTTGTTGGAGACGAGAAGAGATCAAGGAGCGTGCTGTGAAACAGCCTGAAAGGAGCCACTGATCTCTTTCATGCTCTTTTGATGTGCCTTCCTGTCAGGTAGTCGCTATAAACAAACACCATGAGTGAGGGAGGCTTGGCGGGTCTTGAGAGGCGGTAGAAAACCTGAACATCTTGGTGTTTAATAAAGGTTCACAGGGACGCTTTGGTGTATTCATTGGAAATGATTCCTTTATAGTTACATACTCATTATGCTAAAAAAAAAAAGCCTTGCTTCAAAGACACATAATTAACATGGTCAACAGCCTCTGTGAAGGTAAGTAGAAACATACATTCATCTTTGGGTGTGCGATGCATATAACACACATGGTAAAGTGTGATGTGAAAAAAACAACCCTGTGTCCTACACAATATTGTTTCACATGCAACTAAACTGCACTCTCAATTACATTTTCTCCTGGATTACAGTCTCAGTTTTTAATATCATGGTTAATGTTGTAAATTGAAACAACAACTTTGTTTTATTACTATATTTAGGCCACTTAACTATTTGTTTGTAAATAGTCAGTATAGTTAGTATGCAATAAAAAAGTCATTGAAAAGTATAAGAAAAGAAAAAGCATAGTAAAGTTTGTCATAAAATCATAGTGAAGTGTGTTGAAAAAATTAGTATCTCATGAAAAAGTATTTTATGTTGTGAAAAAGTCAGAGTATAGTATGTTCTAAAAGTCATAATATAGTATGTTATAAGAAAGTCATCATAGATTATGTCAAAAAGAAAATTTTAGTATAGTATGTTGAACAAAGTTATTAATAAGTCATATAATTGTATTGCATGCCATAAAAATGTCACAGTGTAATACATAAAAAATTGTATTATCATATCAAAAATATCATGAAAAAGTCATCCTTATACTGTGTCTTTAAGAAATCATAGTATAGTTTGTCAAAAAAATAATGATATACTATGTCAAAAAAAGTTATATTCATAAAATTCTTAGTAAAGTATGTTTAAAAATATCATAGTATGCTACAAATAATGCTAGTTTAATATGTTGAATAAAGTCATAGTTGTGTATGTCAGTAAAAGACATAGGGTAGCATGCCTTTATAATATCATCACAAAGTAGATCATAAGGAAATTCATAAAATCATTAAAAAAAGGTAAAAGTCAAAGTATATTATGTCATAATAAAGGCATAGTACCGTATGTCGAAAAACAGTCACAGTATAGTAAAATCCAAAAAACAAGGCATAGTATGCCAAAAGTCATTGTAAAGGAGGCCATAAAATTGTCATAAAAAAGTCAGACTACAACAAGAAATAAAAATGTCATATCTAGAAAAATGACCATAGAGACATTTAAAAAGTCATAATACACTATGCTAAAAGAGGCATCGTTTAGCATTCCATTAAAAGGAAAGTAGAGCATAAAAATGTATATTTAATATATTTGATATTAAAAAAGTTATAGTACAGTATGCAATGAAAAGTTATAAAAAGTAATTGTATAGTATATTGAAAAAGGCATAGTACAGTGTTTCATTAAATAGTCTTAATAACATACTTTGACATATAATGTTACATACTATGATATATGGCACGCTATACTCTAACCTTTTCCAAAATAATATACAATGACTTTTTAATTACTTTATTAAAACAGCCTATACTAAATATTTTATGACATATTTTGTGACTTACTATAATACTTTCCTAAAAGTCATAAAAAGTTAGTATAGTATATATATAAATATATATATATATTAACAAGTCATAGTATTAAATGGCAAAACAAAGTCACAATAAAGTCATAGTATAGTATGTCAAAAAAGTTGTGAAAACTTTTGGAATGGTATGTCAAAAAAAGGTCATAAAAAGTCCTAGTATAATATGTTGAAAAAAGTCATGAATACACATTGTATAGTATGTTGGAAAAAGTTGTATTATAGTATGTTGAAGAAATTCATAAAAAAGTTATAGTGTAGTATGTCGAAAAAAGTCATAGTATAGTATGTCGTAAAAGTTATGAAAAGTCACAGTATTGTATGTCGAAAACAGTCATAGTTAAGTTTGTCAAAAAAGGTCATAGTAAAGTATGGCAAAAAAGGTCTTGAATAATCATAGTATTGTATGTCAAAAAAAGCATGTCATAGTATAGTATCACAGTTATATAAAGTCATGGTATAATTTTTCAAAAAAAGAATAATCATAAAAAGTCACAGTATAGTATGTCAAAAAAAGTAATAGCAAGGTATGTCAAAAAAGGAAAAAAATCTTAGTTGAGTATGTGGAAATAATTATAAAAGTCATAGTATAATATGTCAAAAAAGGCCATGAATAATCATTTAATAGTAAATACAAAGTCAAAGTATAGTATGTCGAAAAATCTCATGAATAAAAATAGTACAGTATGTCGAAAAGAGTCATTAAAAAGTCATACTATATTATGTCGAAATAAAGTCATAAAAAACCCATAGCATAGTATCTTGAAAAAAGATATTGTATAATGTCAAAAAAGTTATAAAAATGTCATATTATATATTATATATATATATATATATATATATATATATATATATATATATATATATATATATATTAAGTGCAGTATGCCATAAAAAAGTCAAGAAAGTCATAGTTTAGCATTTCATGAATCACTCATGGTATAGTTTGTCATAAAAGAACCTTAAAAAAGTCATAGTATAATCTGATAAAAGAAAAGTAGTATGTTAAAAAAAGTCCTTGTTTAGAATGTCATAAAAAAGTCACCAAAGTTCTAGCATAGCATGTTATGAAAAGGGTATACATTAGTATATATAGTGTAGTATGCAATAGTCACAGAACATGTCATAAAAAATGATAGTATATTAAGCCATATAAATATTATCAAATAAGTAACAAAAAGTGAATTGTCATAGTATACTTAGCCATGAAGAAATGTCAGCATGAGCTCTGTTAAGATGATGTCATTTAGCTGTTTTCCAAACTATGAATATCTTTAAAAGGGTTCTTTATGGTATTTTAAATGATCATGTTGTCTCTTGTGAAGCTGAGGATAAGTTGTTTAGTTACCCATAGACAGATAAGGTCCGGTTTAATGTTGAATCATCTGCATATTTATAATAATACAAAAGGAACTCAATACACAGATTGGTAACAAATTAAAGGAAAAACAGTTAATGAACAGAGAAACATCATGTATGCAGATACAGTAACAGAATAGTTTGATGCTGATTATATGCAGTATATATTAGACAGTGCTCCTTCCACACGGTCATTTTTGCCATAGAGAGTTTGTTTTGGCCCCCTGTGGTAGTGAGGAGCATTGGTGATCAGTGATCATACCTTTGTAATAAGTGGCTCAATTACTATTTTACACTTGTAGGATAAGAGAAGAGATGGTTATCAGTTTGAATTATCTCTGATATGGGAACAGCTACTTTAGGAATAGTCAAATATAGACAGATTCATTCTAAAAAAAATGTTTTAACAAAGGCTTGAGATATTGTTACTGCACTGATTCTTCTCATTTCTCCCAATAGGAGGTGCTGCTTCTCACCAATTGTCCCCTTACAACAGCACATCCTATCTACATACCCACAGTATGCATACATGATTTAAGATTGAAATAGGACACACACCAAGTTATTTATTGTATATTAAGAAGCAAGTTTAACAAAAATAAGTTAATACATTTTGTAGTAAATTTAGCTGAGTTATATATTCCTTTTCTTGTTTTTGACCCAGTTCCTACAGCAGACAGCCAATTCTAATCAGTACAATGTGACATCACTGTAGTCACATTTAACAAAACATGTGCACTGTCTGAATAAAGTTACCAGCTGTTTACTCAACTTGGGCCAGTTAGGTGTGTCTACTCAACAAAAGTGGAGACACTACAGGGGAATAAGGGAAACTTCTTTTAGATTTATAAAAACTTGAAATTCATAGTCACGTCAAACTATTATTTTTCTTTATTGCAAGGTTAAATTCAAAATACTTACAGGTAAGAAATAAAATAAAGCTCTGATGGATTTAATACAATAAACAAAGTATTAAAGCGTTTCAGTAGTTTGATAGATTTTTTGCGTTTTCTTACCCTGCTGTTAGTTTGTAGTTGTTCTTTTTTTTTATTACGGATGACTCTAAAATTAGATTGTATGGAGTAGTAGAGGGGAAATGCTGCCCACTGTTGTTTGGAGCAGGTTTGCCAGTGATTACACGTTGCACCTTTAAACAATGTTAATTTATACTTCTAAATCTTTACAACTTGTAATCCCTAATGCCAGAAAAAGTTACTTCTTTTACAAGGCAGAATTTACTGTGAAAAACGCTAAAAAGTATGTGTGGACAATATACCTATGAGTCCTTTCATTAATTGGAGCTCCTGTTCAGCAGCTCCTGTGATTTTAATACTGTTTAATTGAGTTCAGTGTAAAAAAGAAAAATGTCTCACAACAAATGACACACAGGTACTGATATGAAAGGGGACTGAAATTTTATTTATATTTAGGGAGATTTAAAGAAAAATGTTTCCATAGTGTTCAATGAAGGAATGTGAAAAGTGAAGCAGCGACTTCAGAATGCATATGAATATTTATCCTCATCTGAGCTGATGATCTTCCTTAAAATAAGTTCTAAATTATTTTTATTTCTTCTCACTGTGGTGACTTTTGTTTCTGTATTCATAAGCCTGCTGCGGTTTCCCTGTTTCGCCAGTATTTCCGTGTTGTTTTTTTATATTTTTTCACTGTTTTATCATAGTTATGTGTTTATGTGCAAGACACCTGAAACTCTCCGAACTTTTAGAACTAACTAAAATTGTGGAATTAGTTCAATAAGCTGCCTGAAAAGTCACCGATACACAACAAATACCCAAAAATAGTATATACTGGTAAACTTAAAGGAATGTGGACCCTTTAAATCCAAAGAAAGGTGGCAGGATTTTAAAAGTTGGGAGCAAAAAAAAAAAAGAAGCTTAAAATATTTACACGCACATGATTGGTTCAAAGCAACGACGTCAAAATATGACAAAGCGTGAATAGTCATTTAACATCTCAAAAATACAAAGTAAAGGCCGTAAAGATTTTTTCCTTCTTTCCTGAAAAACTGATATGTTTAAGGTAGGTTTTCAGTGTCAGTCAAGACATTTTTTTATTATATAATTATATATAGTAAATGACTGTGAGCATGATTTGTGAACCTCAACTGTTTCTGTAAATTTCAGTTCAACTCTGTAAAGTCTACAAGACGTATCTCTTGTTTCCTGTTTTATATGAAGTGATGTCCACTGGTGTGTTTCTTTAAGAGCAGATATAAGAGGCAGAAAACACATCGACAGATTTGATCATCTGTGTCGTCTATGACAGACAAACCTCACAGACAAAACAGAAGGAAGAGATGGTAAGACGCTTTAGGTCGAGTAGACATGCTGCCAAAAAAAACAAAACACAGATAACTGTACATTCCATCCTGCAGTCTAACTACAAATCATCTGTACACAAAATGTCAAAGCAAAGAGTCCACGAGAAGCCAGTAGACCTTCCACTCCTCTCCAAAAAACACATCTAGCATATCTGCACCTCCCTCGGTGTAGACGAGTTCAGCTGTGGTCGTGTTTGGGTGCAGTAGAGGAGAGTGATGCCACTGAGGGCTTTGGGGTCAAAGTTCAGCTTCCTGTCCCAGACAGAGACCAAGTACTCCCGGACACTCGGATACCACCTGCCTCTGGAGGGGTGGGGGGGGTTTCCGAGGCAAACCACTCAGCTCGAGGTATCATCGGGTTTCGGCGGCGGCTCCAGACTTTCAGCGACTTCTCCCAACTCGTCCAGGAGCTCTGTGAACGCTGGCCGCCTGAAGGACTCCACCTGATTGGTTGAGAAGAAAGGGGGTCTGTGAGGCCATGTCTACTTCTGATAAGTGGATTTGACTGCACTGAAGGGGCTCGCACAATCTCACTGACCGCTTGTGTTGCTGGACATTCGTAGGAGAATGCATGAGAAATGAGAAATAACTTTTCCAAAGATATCACATAAAACTTTGTATGAGGTATTTTATCATCAGGGTCATCTGTTATGGGCCTGAGACTCAAAGTTTTAAGAGAAAGCCTGCGTGTTTTCAAGCCTGGGATTCATTCAAATGTTTGGTTTTGATGATTTTTTAAAATTTAATATGATAAAATAATTATTTATATATATATATATATATATATATACACACACACACACACACACACACACAAAAAAGAAAACAAAAATATATATATACATAAACATATATCTAAGTATACACGTATACATACATATAAACACATATCTATACATATATACACATATATGCACATATAAATATAAATATAGCCATATATATGAATAAATACATATATAATTATACAGACATTTATATATATACATATGTATATAAAAACATTTTTTATTATTATTATTACTTTATTTGTCTCTCGCTTTAACCTTCATGGATCTCACATTCTCTCTGCTCTTACTATACTTGTGGGAGCAACAACAGTATAGGGAAAGAAACCTTGTAGATACCTTGAGATTATCCATCAAGATCATAGCAAGATAAAGCACATGGTCTATGTTCTAAACTACCTAGTAATACTTTAGTACTTCATGTCTAGTAGTCTTCGGACATTAACACCAGTCTTGTACCTTTTGATTTACATTGCATTTTTGTTCAACAAGTCTTAATGCTGCAACCTTGTGTTTTTTATTAGTTCTACTATAGTATGTTCATAAGTAAGCTCTTCATCTACCTACCATACAGCAGCTGGCTGCTAACTCCAGGAGACTCTGAGGACAGTCGTTCACCAGCTCCCTGAACGCATTCACATCCAGCCCATAGTTCTGAAATACATCCACATCAACAGTCACTGCAGCGTGAGCACAACTAGAGCGCACGTTTCACTGGACCAAACAAAGATGTGTAAAGTTCACCACATCCGAGTGCTGGAACTGGAAAAATGAATGTTGTCTATTTCCCAGCTTGGGATGAGTTTATAACAAAAATAAATTTACACGACAGTGTAAGTACAGTATGGAGCTAAAAGGGGGCAGTTAGCCTAGCTTAGCATATAGACTGTAAACAGCTAGACTGCCTCCCTCCGAAGTTCAATGATAAACCTCCTTATGTTTCTAAAGCTCACTTATTAACACATGTAGTGTTTGTTAAAGCTTTACACACACAAAAAAAGTAAAAAAAGACTATTTCTGGTTGGATAGTGGAGTTGAGAGAACAAAACATTTTGTTTTCCAAATTATGGTTTTACATTTTTGTTTGTGTACTGACAACTGACGTACGTTATGTTAATCAATAACCTTAACAGGTGTCGCTCAGCATTCTTATGAACTTTGGAGTAAGCCCGTAGCTGTTTCCCCCAGTTTCCAGTTTTTTCTGCGAAGCTAAGCTAATTCCCTCTTGGCTGTAGCTTAATTTTTAATGGAAAGATATGATAGTGGACTCTCGTCAAGATAACAAATAACTTATTTCCCATAATGAATAAAATTCCCTTCAAAGTACAGTATTGAAATGATTAGTTAATTAATCGATTAACATAGTGATCTGCATCACGTTGTGCAACCCTGTGTTGCAGAATAGCAATACACTTTTCTTGAATCCTTTATATACAAAACAATGAAAATGAATTGAACATAACCAATGCAGCCTTAGTAGCAGGTTAATATAAAAGCCATGAATATGACATCCTTTCAAGATCGTGTGCGTGATTGTTGCTGATGTGAGGTCACTTCTGCTGTGATAATGGCTTTCTAAAGCATCTCTACCTGTGTCCTGGGTAGTATCTCTGGGTCGGCAGGGATCCGGGCCAGGATTTCACAGAGCACGATGCCGAAAGAGAAAACATCCACCTGGAACAAGAACCATACAATGCAATAACTGACGTTGACACCTAACAAATCATAAACAAATTGCTTGCTTTGAAAACCAGCAAGACGCCCAAAAATATACTTCTAAAGAATAATCAAGAAGATTACCAGTAGATTAATTGATTATGAAAACAATCATTAATCGATAATTAAATTCAATTAAGTACCCAAGACTGTACCATATTTTTTTAGACTTGATACCTGTTCCCATGACTACATAATGTCTTAAATGCACAATATCTGAACCTACACTAGTGTACATTGAACTCACGTTCTGTCCATCAATGTGACTTCTATGTCTACAAAGTTTGAAACAAATGATGTCGATACAACGTTAATGTGTATCCTGCTGAAGCAGTGTGTGATTGTGTGTGTGTGTGTGTGTGTGTGTGTGTGTGTGTGTGTGTGTGTGGGTTGGTTACCTTGCGGTCGTAAGGCTCTCCTCGGAGCATCTCAGGGGCCATCCAGAAGGCCGAGCCCACCAGTGACAGCTTCCTGCCGGGGTCTTTGACCGGCAGCTCCACCACTTCCCTGGCCAGGCCGAAGTCAGTGACCAGGGCCTCTCGACCCCGAGACGTCACCCGGATCAGGCAGTTCTGGACGAACACGGACAGGAGAGAAGAAAATAATAACAGCGACACAGGTTAATGCAGTGTTATCTTTTGCCAGGAGGGGGCAGTGTGAGGCTTGATATTGGAAAGAGCAGGCAGGATCAGCAGTTCCTTTTGTCCACATTGTCTACAACAGTCTTGATCTTTGAGTGGGCTTCCATTGAGTGAGCATGTGTTCCCTGGAAAGGGAACATCCAGCATGTCTTCAGCCTCTCCTCTTATCAGCCGGCTCAATAGGATCTGTTTCCAGTACACTAAATTATTCACCCCGACCCCGCGGGGAGGAATCAGTGTGGCTGCCCGTCTGCTCTGTACAGAGTAGCCTCCATCACACTGACTGGACAGCTGTTTTGTATTTGAAATGAAACTTGAAAAAGTAAAAAAACTCCCACTGGTCCCCCCCTTTTTTTTTTCCATAATTATTTTTTATTTTATTTTAATTTGAATGTCTATTCTTAATTATTATTAGTCTTTTTAAGTTTTTTAAAAACTTCTCCCCCTTTTTGACCCCCTACACATGCACACTTAGACAAGAATCCTACACAACACACTGCCCCACTCTTTGTCTTATACTCCAGCCCCCCTCTCCCACTCTCTAAGATGGAACCTTTGCTTATCCTTTTACAGTGTACTCAAATGCGTGCTCAGCCAGTCTCACATGTCTCGTCTTGTTTCACTGAATAGAATAAAATGAAAATAAATAAAAGATTCGTAATGAAAAGTTCATAATCTCTGTGGAAAACGATGAAGCGTGGGTCATAGAGCTGGAGGTGTGATGAGAGGCAGACAGTGGGAGTGCTGTGGTTGCATAACAAAGGTGGGTGGCCCCCAAGTGTCTGTTTGAGTGTATAATGTATGTGTGGGATGTTGAAGCCTTTGTATCGCTCTCATTACTACAGTAAGGGGCACAAAATAAATGTGATTCGTGAGTCTGGATGTATTTAAATCTTCTAATCTTCTCTGTGTGGAAGTGGCGTCTCTGCATCTGGCTCCCATTGGACCAGAAGCCTTTTCCATCCAGTAGCCTGTCATTACGAGGCTTTCCTGGGAAAAAAACTTCCCAGTCCCACACTTGGACTCTAAATTTAGCCTCGGCCCTCTATGCCAGCGAGAGCAACAGTTTGGGGGGAACAAAAATGGAACGCGTTAGCAGATACGAAAAGAAAAGGCGCTAATTAAAGGGGCCTCAACTTTTCCAGGAGCTTAAACTCTGATTCGAGTTAACTTGCAAAGTTACTGAGGCGTATTTACAATGTCTGCATTGTTTCAGGGGTATTTTGCCTTTTGGGCATCCTAAAATGTTGGCGCCAGAGGCTTCACATGTCCTGGAACTTAAGTGGATTTGCAATGAATGATTAAAACTCAAAATATAAAGAACAGAGTTCCCCAACATTAAGTCTGGGATCAATCTGCCGTGGTCTTGTAGGAGCATATTGTTTGATAGATAACAATATACGTTGGTGTACATGTCATCTCTTAAGGTAATGATATTACTGTGATACATTCTTGCCAAACCTAATGAGATCAGTGAGGGATCATGTATATTTTAAGCTACTAAAATTAATTTTCACACAGCAGCCATATTTAATATAATTAATATTCAGGGCGGGAATTGATACCCTCAGGACTGGTTAAATGGCCGAGCAGGAAATAGTTAGCAGTCACGAAGTTCAAGGGTAACTTCTGTATTTTTCCAGCTTAGACCCTATTTACATTGTTTTGAGACTAATGGAGGACAACAGTTTTTGAAATTGGTCCAGTATTGAGGGAGAGCGCTGCAGCGGCTAAACGGCTAAAATGTACATTACATTACAGTCATTTAGCAGACGCTTTTATCCAAAGCGACTTACAATCAGTAGTATATATATTACATATCATTCACCCATTCTGATGACAGACACACACACACTGATGACAGGGCTACCATGCAAGGTGCCACCATCAGACTCTAACTAACATTCATGCAACATCCAGTCCACACCGATGGCAAGCCTTCGGGAGCAACTTGGGGTTAAGTGTCTTGCCCAAGGACACATCGACTGCCGGGTATCGAACCACTGACCCTCTGATTGGAGAACCACCTTGCTCTCCACTACGCCACAGCCGCCCCATGCACCTAAGGTTCCTGTTTTTGTCATTAACAGGCTCAGATTGATATAAGTTTCTAACAAAATTATGGAAAGAACCCTACAGAGGATTTAAATGTTTTCCTTTACCTCTAGCTTGATCTAATCTGTTTGTTATTGTGTCCAACTAAATCTCGCTCGGAGAAGTCTCGTTCGGAAATCTTTTGTGGGATCCTAACACACTAAGATACTAAGATACGCATTCTGAACTCCAACACGCCAAACTCTGACAACACCGTCCCTTCTCTCTCCAACTCTCACGTTTCCACCGTCCTGTCTTCTGGCAACAAGTCACATGACACAACAACAAACAGAAAGGTTTTATTTCTCTGTTAGATACTTTCCATAATGTTTTGACACTTATAACGAAAATCTGAGGCAGTAGTAGGTAAAAACAAGCACTTTAAGTGGACGCACAAGATCATGCAAGAATCCTGGGATAGCATATCACTATAAAATCCAGAACACGGACAAATCTGCGCTGTGTGAGGAGCCAACTGGCAGATATGGGCGTGGCTTAGGTATATGTGAGACTACACAGGGAGGAGTTCGTTCTAAACAACAACTGTTCGCTTAAGACCATAGACTGTATGTAAGAAGTGGACATAGTCATCGTGATGTCTTTGGTTTGTGGGCTCATGTTTTGAAGCCTTGAGTTCTCCGATTTCTTCATCGCCAACTTGGAATACAGCGGTAACAATGTTGTTGTTTTTTGAAGCTATGAACAGAAGTTACCATATTCGGAATGCGGAGGAATGACATAGAGACGCAATATACAGCTCTGGTAGTGGCAGCGACCTGCCAATCAGAGTCAGCCCACCTTAAAGCATACCCTGCTTCATGGACCATAATTTACTAAATGAAAATCATGCTGTATTGGTTTTAAGACACTTCCGCATTGGCTTCAGTCAGCAGAACCGAAGGTTGCCGTCTGGCTTAGATATTGCAGCAGCATAAATTAAGAGTATGCCTTTACCAAAGAACACCAATGAAGGCTTTTTTTGATGGAAGAGATGTGTTTGCTCTCCTCCCAACTGGCATTGTGAGTTTGATTGACAGATGGTTCATCCAAAGATCTACTAAGTAGCTTTTTAGGGGGCCTGGCCTTTTTCCAAACAGTTTCCAATGCCGGCTTATCAGATGGTTCTGTGTAACCAACACTCTCTTGGGTCAGGTTACCTGTTTGTCACTTAGACATAAAAACATGGGTATTAAGGGCCCAGGTTGAAAAATACCAAAGTTACGGTTAAAGCTGCATTAATTGAATGGTTTTTGAGAAACGTGGCAACATCGGCATTTATCTGGACTCTGTTTTAGTCTTCACCAACTTAGCCTGTTTAACTGCTAGTTGTGTGCCTTTGTTCCCCAGCTAGCCGATTAACTCTGTCAGGATAATTCATTCAATTATCACCATTCACCACAGACCGACATAATGGACGGATCAATCCAGTGTCTGTGGCCAGAGCGTGACGTAAATCAACCATGGCCTGCGTGTCGATAAAATGAATGGGGACAGAGACTAGTTGCCTAGGGGTGACGTGTGTGGTGAGAGCCCCCCCCCCCCCCGCTCTCACACCAATCCACAAAGTTATGTGTGCAGCAACAGCGGTTTAGTTAGCAACCATATTAACATGACAATAGAGCAACTGTCATGTTGCATTGGCTCTTTGCGTTACTGGCTGTTTCTTCTGTGAAGCCTGGCAACCAGAAGAGACAGACAGCACCTACGCAGAGAACACACGCACGCACACACACACACACACACACACACACACTAAAATCACTGCATGACACACACACACACACACACACACACACACACACTTTAACATTACAATAAACGCAGTTGAGAATGTGGACGAGGATCTAAAATCACTGCATGATTGTTACTTAATAAGAAAGTCAGTAAAATGTGTTTTACTGTGAGGTAATGAGGAGGAAAAAAATACTGGATATGTATAAATTTTAAGAGAAATATGTTAAAACAAAGGATTTTTTAATATATTATAGCCTTTAACATTACAATAAAAAGTTGAAACTATTAAATGTAATGAGACACAGAAATCGGAAATCAGAACATCTGTCACACACACTGTGTGTAAACTCTGGCACTCATTTGGTTTTCCTTTGGGACAAGCCCAAAGCATTTGGTAGTTAAAGAGATTATAAACAAATTACACTTGTTGGGAAAAAATGTGTCCTTAGAGGAACTGGGATCACTTAAACCGTGCTCTCCCAGCTATTTTTATGCCTTTACCAAACAGGAAATTAAGTGAAAAAAATATGGGGAATGACATGCAACACTAGGGGGCTCCATGCGTTGGATTTTTCAGCTTACAGAACAGCACTTCATGGAATTTGAGCACTTAGAAGTCCTCAACTCTCAAGTTCCTGATCACTCACCAGTGGTCTAAACGTTTGGCTGTTGATCGACGGCATTTAAGTATCAACTACAGTGCATCCCCCCTGTGAGGTCTGTGTGGTGGTGGTTGAGGGATGAGGTGAAACTTTAATGATCCCTGTGGAGACAGTGGACCTTTGCATCAGAAAAGTAACAGGACAGAGATGAAGGGCCTTACCTTGGAGTTGAGGTCTCTGTGGTAAATGTTCTTGTAGTGCAGGTAGATCATTCCTCTGCTTATATCACAGGCCAGGTCCACCTTCTCTCTCCAGCACAGGGGAACATCTTTCCTGGCCAGGAGCTCCTCCAGACAGCCACCATTTACATACTGACACAGCCAACATATAACAGGTTATACAAATAGATTTATCCAAACTAAGCAGTCAAATTGTAATAACGCATTTGTTGAAATCCATCAACTAATATAAATATGATACAGGCGGACAGTACAAATATATCAGATTATGTGAACGTATCATTTTGTATAATTTACTCTCAAGCAATGAACCCTGGTTACACAATAATTGTTCGACTCAACCCACTCACCATTTCTTTGTCACTATCAACTCCTATCAGTGTAATCTGTTGTGTTTTTCCACACTCAGAACAAAGCCAGCCTGCGAACATGCAAAGCAACCATGACTCACAAAAAAAAGGTGTGGGACTCACCTCTAAGATTGGATAAAGTTTGTCTTCTTTGACACAGATTCCCAGATATCTAAAAAGAGAGGAAATGTGTTTTAATACTTGTTCAGTCATTTCATCATGGAGTTTCTCAAGGAAAATCTAGAACGTATCATGTTAGCACGCTAACAAGCTAAACTAAGATGGTGAGCATGGTAAATGTCATCCTTGTTTAGCTTTAGAATGTTAGCTTTGTCAATGAGAGTGTGTTAGCATTTAGCTCCAATCACTGCTGCACACAGCTTTACAGGAACAAAAGCTGCCATGCTAGCAGCTTTTGATTAGAAACACAGATACAAAAGTAGACTGTTTTTATTTTTACAAATTAGCAGCCATAAAATTTGCTAAAGAAACTTTAGCCGACATATTAGTTGATTAGGGCCTTCATCAAAGGATAAGAATAATGATATTTTTTTCACATTGCCCACAAACATACTTTCCGACTTTTCTACCTTTACTCTGACTCCAAGCCCCAAGGCCATTTATTTCTACTGACCTAAATCTTAAAAAATAAAATTGGGCTTAGTAATTCCCTTAAACAACTGGTCGCTGTAGTTTTATCAAATGTTACTCAAACAAAAAGAAAGCATGCATTTGTTAGGGTTTACTTTCAGCGGGACGGTGTGTGTAAGACTGAGTCAAAAATAAATGATAGTTTGTGTATTTATGGTAATGAAGGAACATGTCACCCAATGTGACAGTGTGATTTATGTGTTTTTAACAATATAAGATAAGAATCAGATACGTAAAGATACTAAGATAATATATGTCATCAAAAACATAATCAGGAATCCTTTAAGCAAACTTTATCATTGAAATTTGTATTTGGTTCTGCCATACGAAGATACAAGCAATTCGGAAATTGTAGTTATTTTAAAGAAAATCTCTATATAGATCTATATTAATAAAACTATATCAATTTCTATGATGAACCTTTTGGCTAAGGATTTAGTTTTCACTGCATTCAGTTCTTAAGTCCTTGTCTTCCAAGCCATGATTCAGCACACACAGACAGATAACTTCCATCCGTCTACAATAGTGGAGGAATATAACTATTAGCATGCATTCAATTGTGTGAGTCAGATTTAACGAGGTAACTAAGAAATATTTTAGTTTAAAAACTGTTAAAAATATTGAGAGACTCGTCCATTTTGTACTGTAGATTTCAGACCTTTTCATTTCTAATATTCAGACAGGTTGACACCTGATCACAGTTTATTATCAAAGCTCATATTCAGAAGAACAATAAAGCGTTGGGTCCTGGGAACAATGAACACACACACTTAGGGTTTGGTTTCAGCCCACTCAGTGTGAGCAGGTTGGTATGTATGTGTGTACGTAGGTACTCACAGTATGGGCACTGCTTCCACCACAGCCTGCTGTATAACACTGTGAGCAGATAAGCTGCACCCTGATAACCTTATTGTTGTGACCTTGCTAAATGGCTAAAATAAGATTGCTTGGGCAAACATTATGTCCGCCTGGTGTCACACCTTATGTAACCGCTGTAGCAGTCAGGGCCAGTGTTAAATAGCACCAAGGTCTCATTATATTTGTGTTGACTGCAGCTGCAGTGAGGCTGTGCTTCGGTCATGTTATAACGACCAAACCACATACAGTAAGCAACATGCAAGTTATTGGTACCACTCTCCAATAGGTTTTTATGAAATGTATTAAGCTGTTCTAATCAATAATTTTATGTAAGGTGAACGGATGAATCATAGTGATGAATATCTCTGCCGACTCAGTTCTACGGGGCGTTTTGATTGTTTTTGATTTTACAATCCGTAACTTTATTGTTTTTGGTCGGTCTCATCGCTCTCGCCTACCTCGTTTTCATCAACTTTGTTTTGAATGGAAAAAAGTTCTTAAAAAAGTACTGTACACTAACCACCCAGCGCCAAACATCAGACGGACAAAATTACCAAACTAAATGGTGAACACATTGAAACATTTCGCACCAAAACGAACAGATATTTCCCCCAGGAATTGGTGGAGACTAAAACAGAGCTAAAAGAGAAAGATACTTTATCAGATTGACACAAACACAATTCCAAAAAATCCAAGTGGGAAAATATATCCATAAATACTGCTTTAATGACATTATTGGAGCAGTTTTATAGATTTAAAAGGCCATGTGACTCTTAAAGAACCATGAGTGTTTTCAACTCCGTGAAGCTAGGGTTGGTAATGTTTTTCAAATAACATTTCTTGTTATATTTGTTAAAGAATTCCCTACCATTCCAATCAGACTTGGGTTCCATGTGACATGAAAATCAAATAGCTCATGAAACTTGCTTGCATTTTACAATCTAGTACAGTGAGTTTGTCAAAGTTGGAGCACTACAGCAAAGACAACTATATCTGATTTTAGTAAATAAGCCAAAACTTAGATCAAACTACTGGGATGTCCCTTTCATTATAAAAAGCCTCTTTTTGAAATACTTACTGTTATTGAAAAACATTGAGAGAGCTGTGTGGATTTAGCGCTGTTTTTAGCAATTATCAACATAAAAGTATGAACCATAGTATAACTATCTAAAAAAGTTAAATAAGCCAATGGGTATAAAAGGTTTTCCCATTACACTCTGTAACTATGGTAGCAATAAATACTGCTACGAAGCTACAGACTGAGGGGCAGAAATAGAGAGCGAATGTTTTGTGTGGGAGATTGTCGAGCCTGTAGAGACGGAGAAGAGAAACTGCAGCTTCTTTTGCTTGAGTAGAATTAACCCATTGGATAAAGGCTCCAGTAAGGAAAGGGACATTTACCTGACGATGTTGGGGTGGGAGAGCTTCTGCAGCAGGCTGATCTCCCGCACAATGCTGTCTTGGTCCACGTCGTTTTTGTAGATCTTCACCACCGTCACCTTGCGACTGGTGCTGTGCATCACCTGAAGGACATTGATGCCCGTTAGCAGCAGAGACAGTGGAAGCGGCAATAGCAGCAGATGTAGCAGCAGAGGTGGGGAGGCTAGTGGATATACAGTGGATACAGTCAGACAGATGTATGATTCTGAAAGTGTGTATAGGAACTTAAGAACCAATGTCTTTTCTTTAAGGATTCAATTTGAACATCGGTCTAAAATCAGAGAGCGGAAGCTGTCCTTCTCGATTCTCATGCAATCCAATCTCTTGACCAACCTGTGGCCTCTTTCTAGCACATTTCATCAGGGACAAAGCATTATGTATGAAAATCAGCTCTCCCTGTGGCTACACTCCAGCACCGGTAGTGGCACATTAGGAGTTATATAAGGTCTCATCTGAGTATGAGCATTGCGCCCGAAGGATCTCCAAAGCCAGTGGGCCAATCATGGAATGGCAAGAATGTCCCAATTAGTGGCTGGAACACAGCAAGCTTTGATGGCAGCACACACGTAGGGCAGCAACAAGGCAACATGTGTGAGAGGACGGAGGGAATACCTTGTAGACTTTGGAGAAGAAGCCACTCCCGATGAGCTCGGAGTCAAAGTTCTCCCAGAACTCCAGCTTGCGGACGGCAGTGCGGAGCTTCTGCCAGCGGTCCACATGGTAATACTTGTCCGAGGACTCACCGTACAGGGTGGGACTGGTGGGCTCCGGGGAAACGTCCACGTCACACATCCTGGGGATGTCCGCTGGGAAAGTTGAGACAAATAAACACAGGTTAGGCTGACGAAACAAAAAGGGATACATTTTTTTGAACAACAATTATTCAGTTAGTCCATTTCGTATGACAAAGTAATAGTTGTTACGAAACCTGTAGCGTTTTTACCCCCAGGTTCGGTTTCTTTAAGCACATGTGAACACAGCAATCACATTTGGACGCGGGACAAAATAAGTGCGCTGATATCTAGAGATGGTTGTCTCAAATCGCCTCCAATCAAACTCTTTAAGGTTATTTTGCAGCAAGAACGCAATCGACCCGTCCAGCCGACAAAACGAGGCTGATAAAGATGATCTAATCAAGTTAACCTGATGCTAGTGTGTGGAGGTATGCACTCACAAGAGCCCTTCTCTGACGGCAAACTTTTGAGGCGGCACGTGTTCTAATAAAATGGACATTGTTTTCCAGCCGCACTCTAGATGCTTGTTGGAGCTGGATATTTTATTCATTTAATAAACACTGGTAAACCAACCATATAGAGGCAAAGAAAACAATTAGCAATACACGCCGTTGTGCCCCAAACTGAAGAAGAAAATAAAACAGAAAGAGGAGAAATGCTTCAAAGCAAATCTTCCCGCGAACATTTCAGACCAATAAAAGCACAGCTTGCTCACACCTGGCATTTGTCCACAACTTTTTGAACAAATATGAACACAAATTAACCGAGGGGCAAATTGCAACAATCGTATCAAATAAGTCCCTGAATAGGAACAAAGCAGTGAAATGGGGCATGCAAAATGATGCAAATATTTTATTTTGATTGCTTTGAACAAATCAAAAGTAACTCTTTAAGTCACTATATCTTGACAATAGTACATGTGACAGATGATCTGTTAAAAAACAGGTTCTTCTTAGTGCTCCTAATTGCATCTGCAAGATTCACTGCTGGTAAAGCTTGTAAACTCCAATGAAACAGTCAAACTAGGCAGCGCTTATCAAATATGAATTAGAATTCTGTTACTGCATTGGCTATTTTGGGCCTTAAATGTTTTCACAAACTATTTTAGTTACTGTCTCGCTGAAAAAGGAGAAAGTTCATGACCCACTTAAAAAAATGCTAATGCTCCGAGATTTTGTGCTAGTAACTGGCGCTATGTCTATTATTTGTTATACAAACTACCGTTCCAATGTAGGAAAATGTTGACTGTAGGATATAATTAGTTTTAAAATCCAAAAATCCCAGTCTAAAATTTAAAGGAAGATGAAATGGGAAAATGGTGAGCTATTCTGAAAAGCTATTCATGACAGCAAACCATCCAAGACAAACCTCTTACCACGTACTCTTAAAACCATGTTATATCTGCATAATGGTATATATGAGCTGACCAATATCTGAGATTATTTCATTGCACACTGCTGCTAAACTGATCACGCTAACACAAAAGACTGTGTGACAACCAAAAGGGCAATTTATGCGTTTAACAGCATGAAAGCGACCCTGGATGAAAGAGAGGCTAACAAAAGGTCTAATTTCACTCTCCCACTTATTAGCTTCATGGATGAGGGAAAGTGCCTCCACTTTACAGCGTGAAACAAAGACGCTGAATAATGAGAGGCTTAAAATAGAGGCAGGACTGCCTGATAACAAGGCTGGTTACTGAACTCAGACATTGTCCAGAGCGGTCAAGAGAGCTGTTTGTCCTCAAGAGAAGGTATCATCTCATTTCTGACAAGGGCTTACACAAAACAAATATTGTGTTTATAGAATGGTAGAGACTTATATTCAAGTAAATGTGTCGTAAGAGCTTGCATTCAATTATCTTTTTTATCTAATATGTGTCCATATATTACTTTTCATAATGCTGTACATGTTGAAAAGATCGTGGTTTGGGTCAGGCTGGTCTCATTCAGCATTCGTAGCAATACCTATGAAAAATAATGGGCTATAATTTGTAGATATACCATGATATTTTTTCTTGGTTATCCGCGTTATCTTGAACAAGGATGTATAAAGACCCCTAATGCATGGATGGGTCCAACAAACAGCGATCTTCTTGCCAGGAGATCGCGGCTTGTTTCCCACGAGAAGTCAATGTTGATGTTTTTGTCAAGTAACTTGCGTACGTCATTGACGGCAATTACATGGTTATTTTAAAAACAGCAATCTTTTCTTATCTACTGATTTTCCAGTGAAGACAGAAGTATATTTTGAAAAGTCCGTATGCATGTAACACGAGGAAATCGACGTGAGTTGCAGGCTTTCGTTGGAAAATGCAGGAAAAATGAGGAGTAACTTTCATAGGATAAGTTGTTTGGGTTAAAAAAAGTATTTCTCATACGAGTCGCATATGGATGGTAAAGGCTACCTCATGCATATTGTTGACAAGTATGAAGTGAAAATGGGTTTTGCAGGGATTCGCCAAGTCACTGCAGCATCTCATAAAACCTCCGTTCCCAGAGGGAGACCGCTTCGCTGCTCTCTATTCCACAAACAAGGGGTAGTCCTGACCCAATTCCAGCCACAGTGGACTGCTGTGACAACACTGAAGGTCAGAGTTTGTTTTGCCAAGACAACGGCCTCTCTCGACATTACAGTGACGCCGGTGGAAAGCACACGCTGACACGCCAACACAATCGGCAGGGTTTTTATGTCAATCAAGCCAGGGGGGAATCAAACCCCTCTATTCATGCTGCTCTTTGTTCATTCGGCTTCAGACTAAACAATTAGCACACTCTCAACTGTAGCGGTGTCAGAGAGAAAAGCTTACAGTGCAGCTCTGTCATCTAGCTGTCACTCTCTCTGTCTGCCTACAGATGGACCTCTCAATCCATCGTCCTTTTCTTTCTCAATACTATTTTAAAGTTGTAGCAGTTTTTTGTCACCACTTTTGAAGCTGAAACTTCATGCCACCAAACGTGTGAATGTATTCTCATCAGCCGGTAACAATATCTAGTAAAGCTGTGTCCAACATTGTATGTAACATGCTAGCTAACAGTTTGCACATCCAGGAGAAGAGCAACATTAGCATTAATTGGAGTAGCGTTTCAAGCTACCTGATAAATCTAAGTCCAATGTTCACTCCCCTCTGAGCTCTGTTTTTGGTCTCAACCTATTCCTGAGAATTATATCAGGCTCTTTAGCTGATAGTTGTCTGCCGCGTTTGGGCAAGTAGTATGAAAACATATGCCTGCTGCATCTGGAAACAATATTGATAAGAACAGTGAGACTGAGCCAAAACTATAAGGCTGCAAAACCAAAAGGGAGCTGAATGGTGCTAAAATCACTTAGTAGAGTTAAGGAGAACTACAAAGTTGGGTCTGAAATAGGGCAAAATTATCTTGTAGCAATACCTTTCGAAAAATATTGCTCCGTAATTCATAGATTTCCACGATTTTTCTCGTGTTATCCATGTAATGTTCAGTGAAGAAGCATAAAGACCGCAAAATCACACACCGGGCAGGTGGGAAGGGAGATGGACGGGTCTATAAAAACAGCGATCTTTTAGCCAGGAGACCGCTGTTCTTTCCGCATGTGAAACAAGAAGGCAATGTTGATGTTTTTGTCACACAACATGAGTACTGCATTAACAGAACTTCCGTAGTTATTTTAACCCAAACGACAATCTTTTCCTAAACCTAACTAAGTGGATTTAGTGCCTAAACCTGACTATGTATTTCAAGATCTATTCCTTAACCTTACCAAGTAGTTTTGTTGCCTGATCCTAACTGAGTTCACTGTGAAGATAGAAGTTTATTTTGAAAAGAAAGTATGACTGTAACATGTGGAAATTGACACGTTTTGCAGGAAAATGCATGAGAAATGGAGTAACTTCCTGTAGAATATCATCTGAAATGTTGTATGAGGATACATTGAAATTGGGAGTTCTCCCACCTCTAGTGCGAATCAGATATATGTATCTCACATCTCATATATACGAATGCTGCTTCCTGCAATAATGTCCCCATGTTGACAGAATTTTCCACCAGAATTCCCTCTCTCTTTCCTCATCCAGTTAGCTCCATCCAAACCAGCAAACCGTACCCATAATGACCACAGGCTGTAGAAAAACATGGATATCCAATCTGTTATGTCATTCTAGGCATTCAGAACATTTTGAAGCCTGCAGTTTGGGTTTACCGCTTGTCATGATCTTTTTTTGGACGACATAATAAGAATCTGGCCGCACATATCAGCAGCTCCATACTGTTGGGAATTAAAGCGGTATGTACCATCAACAATGATTCATTCGGGTGCTGTGTTGTCGGCTCTGACTCAGATTTCTCGCGCGTGAGCCAAGTCGTGATTCTTCAACAGCTTTGTGTTCTTTTTCCCCGACATGGGAAGGTTACACAAGCAGCACACAGGAAATATGTCTATCAACAGCAAAAGGGCCGTTATCACAACCCACTGTGAGTTTGACCCGTGTCTGAACACACACATGGCCAACAGGAATATCAGGGCTGGCCATCGCCACGCTGACGTCCTCCCGTCTGATAAGGAATGCTGCTCATGAAGGTCACACAGTAAAAATCTGTTCGCACCAAAGCAGGATATTTCCCCCCGGAGTTCTTCCTCTGTCATCAAGGATTTTCTCTGAGGATCGCCCAAAAGATCAGACTGGGATGTGACGTTAAAAGTGTGTTTGTGTTGTGTTTGTTTATACACTTAGACCAATGACTGTGTCAGCTCCAAAATGGTGCAAGTTAAAGCAAGTCAATCTGCTTTTTTCTACACCAAATAGGTACTTATGTACAGTCTTACATCACTCACAGAGAGATGGATCATTTCCAGGAGCATGACATATTGCAAACAGGAAATTAATGCCAACAAAGTCTATAAATTAGATTTCTTTTCAGAGTCAGGGTGTGGGTTACAGCATCTTTCTGAGCCCCAGTGACTTCAGGCATAAAGTATGTACCATGTGGGCAACTCGGCCACAGCAGAGCATTAATCTGTCTCTAACAGCCCTCCAGTCATGGCATTTTATGGCTGCAGAAGCATGCATTAAAGTTGAGCACTTAAACTGGCCTGGGCCAAGCCACGGTAGCTGTTAATCGCTTTATGGATTTTCCAAAGCGAGGTGACGCTCAACTCGGACCCACAGCGGCCCGCAGCACTGCCTCCGTGTGCAAGGGTTTCTGAAGGCATGGATCGCGGGTGGGGATCAAATTGGTCGACATCGGATCACCAGAGGGGCGGCCACAGCCAGACCACGCATAGCTGAGGCACTCCCACCGGAGTTCACAGTAATGGCGAGTTACGTCACTGTTGAAGAACATGAGCAACGTGTTTACACATCATTTTATACCTATAGACTTTATATATACTGTCTCTCTGAAAGCAAACATGTAAAAACTAAAGAAAATGCAGATTTAGCATTCCATACTGGATTCTTGATTAAAATTAGGGGTCAACCAGAATTTTTACTATTATCAGAAAGCTGTAGCTGTTTTTTGTCACCACTTTGTAAGCTGTACATTACATTACATTAGTCATTTAGCAGACGCTTTTATCCAAAGCGACTTACAATAAGTGTATTCAACATAGGTATTCAAGAGAACTACTAGTCACCAGAAGTCATAAGTGCATCTCCTTTCTTAAACAAGCATCTAAAAGCATAAACCAGAGCAAAAGTATGGTGCAACAAACTGATACGAATACAATAAGTGCAACAAACTAATACGAATGCAATAAGTGCTACGAGGAAGGCTCAGGGTAGTACTTCTAAGGACTAAATTGCAGATTTAGCATTCCATACTAGATTCTTGATTAAAATTAGGGGTCAACCAAATTTTTTACTAATAGTCACTAAAATAAATATTTGCCACGGATGGGGAAACGCTGGTAACGTTCTGCTTTTAGTAATAGTATATAACTACATGAAACTCCAGTTCTATTAGTAGAACAACTGCTAGGACAAGAAAAGGGAGAGAGACGGTGTCTGGACGTGGGCGAGACATGGGACCTGCAACCAGATTATCATATCATATCTTATCATTTATATTAAATATAACAACATGCCGATGTGCATTCAACCCGCATTCGACCGGTTCATAAAAGTGCTGTTAGTAGGGAATCCAGTCTGCAGTATAGTTCATACACTTCACTGACAAACCAGAGAACTGTACAATAAAAATTGGCTTCATGACCAAAGAAAGTTTTGGTTATCACATCTACACGTTTATGACACCAAGATTGGTTCCAAATATTGGTTATCGGTCTCCTTGATTATTATCGGTATCGGTCATGAAAAAATATCATATTGGATCGACTCCTAATTAAAATGGTTCAATCAAGGGGTTATTGCATTTGAAGCCATAAGCACACAATCAGTGAACACTGAATACTACAACACATGCTTAGGTTATTTGGATCATTTCTTTGGGCCACTTGGGAACAGTTACCCATTTAAATCCAGCAGACATGGAGAAACATTCACTCATTTGGAGTTTTGTTTCCAGTCACCTGACAATATATAATATTAATATTATAATACTGTCATTTTAGCTCTGCTTTGGTCTCCACCTACTCTGTTATTCTACTCCTGAGAAAAAATATCTGTCTCCTTAGCTGTTGTCAATGTTTCACTACATTCAACAGCTACTCACTTTGTCTGTCCACTGTTTGGTGCTAAGCAGGTACAGTAATATGAGAGTGGTGAGAATGAACCAAAACAATAAAGCTGTCGGCCCTAAAACCAAAATAATACATGAAAGAAGTTTAAACACTGTGGGTTCATCACTATGAGCAAAACCTTTCACGTTAAACATAGTAATTTATCTATTGTTAATTCAGTGCAGCTTTAACTATTAAAATCAAAAGCTGGCATTATGCATAATGGCCCCTTTAGAAAGATAAATTATTAATATTATATATTATTAATTTATCTGGTCGAGATGGATTTACCTAAATTCTTAACAAATCTGTAAATACTGCAATAATGCACTTTTCACCACTGCCAGTTTTCATCGATTTACATTTGCCTAAGTGTGTTCATATGCTTCTCATGCATATTTAATAGAATTCTTGCAATGTATCATAAGCACTTAAGTGTAAGTGTAATTATTTTATATTTCCAACCTATTTAGTTGGAACCGTATTGACATGAGCTTGGAGGTGGTGCGACAGCGTCAACAGGCTACATATCACTGACACACAACAATGCGTAGGTGGAGCTATTCGGCATGCTGCATCTTCATGATGAAGTCATCCAAAAATCTTCCTTCATTGCTAATTCCGCTGACAGCTTTGAAAATAGCAATCCTCATGCCTTTAGCCTGTGGCAGAGTCAACTGTATGTATGAGGATCCATGGGAGCTTCTACTGCGGATCAGACAGTATAAATCCATTCCCCACTAATACGATATTGACTTGGTCTTGTAAACATTATGCAATGAATGTTAGTACAAAACATGCACTAAGAGTTTGTATGATATGTTATGTAAAAGTTACTCCTCATTTTTTGTCCTACAAAAGTCCACCAACACGTGTCAATTCCTACTCATTTCATGAATTTGGTCTTTTCAAAATAAACTTTGGTCTTCACAGGAAACAACTCAGCTAGGTTTAGGCAACAAAACTACTTGGTTAAGTTTAAGAAAAGATTGCAGTTTGGGTTAAAATCACTACATAAGTGCCATTACTGAAGTTCCCAAGTTCCGTAACAAATAAATGTTGATTTTCACCTGGGGATCGAACCGCAGTGACTCTTGCCTCTTGCTGTCTTTATACTTGGCCGTTCATGATTACATGGACAATATACAAAGAATTTTGTGGGATATCTACAAATTACTTTTTGTTAAGCTAAGCTAGGCTAACTGGCTTCATAATTATAGTATAGACCTGAGAGTTCAGCATGCCACCTCGATGATAGAGAACCTAGAACAAATATTGAAATGGTGCTTGATGGTCACAACAGTGATTCAACCAGTTCATGAAAGCTCTTTAACTGCTCTGCTCCCTCCGATCCCTCATCATTCAGGAACTTATACATTATACAACATTTCGTCTTCTGTGTCTTTCCGTTACACTGCCCTCATTCACTATCTTCATTTGCCGTGCTTAAACTCAGGTTACACTGTTTGGTTAGCCACACCAGCTAACACATACTGCCTTGTTCTACTTTCTGTCTCATTATACTCAAAGTATCAAACCAAACAAATAAAGTCCAATTGGAGAATGAAGGGTACACAATTTGTACTGTTTTGACTACACAACTCAGTCAAGTCATGAGCGCCATGAGGATGGAAACAGAAAAGCTGCTATGGGGTCATGGCTGTAATGAGCTCTGCACTGGGGTACACCACCTAATACCATGGTGAAGTGGTAATGTGGTTACTGTTGCCTCTCTAACCCCAAGCTCCAAGGAAGAAGACGTCACATCAGGGATCTCTGAGACGTGATGTGTTAAGAGACTGTATAAAAAATATTAGATGGTGGAGGGTAAAGGAAGAGGGTTATGTATTTTTCCTTTTTGTGCAGCATGTGCAACATGTGCAGGTCTTTTCAACTTTTTCCTCATCCTTAATTTGAGACTTGCTGAGAAAATGATCTAATAGTTAGATCAAAAAGATGAATTTGTGCACAATTTTGGAGTTCTCTAGCTCGGGATCTAGGCTTGGAGGTGGTGCTTGTGCAAATTACACTCATGTACATTTAATAACTGTTATTTTACCAGGATATTGTATTAGCCTTTTACTGTATATTACTGTTTTGTTTGATTTTCTGACATATTGATACATTGATGCTTATTTTTTTTACTGCTCCTGTAATGTTATCACTACTTTTACAGTTCATTGAGATAAATGCTCATTTCAGAAACATGCTCACAATTACAATGATAACATGACGATCACCATCTTATTATGGTGTAGCAGCATGCTAACGTTTGCTAATTAGTTTAATGTACATCAGCGGCTGATCGGTAAGTCATTAGTTGGGCAGGTATTTGATCGTAAACCAGTCTTGGTAAAATTAAAATGTTAACCTGATAATGGCGCTAGATGAGGGTGTTACAATTCCTCCTGAATGTGAACATGAATGTGTGTATCATATGCCATGACAATCCATCCATTAGCTGGCAAGACATTTTACTCAAAATCCCAAATGTGAACGTCCTCATGGTTGCGCTGAAGGAAAAGTCGGTGGATCGCCAAAGTCATTAAGATACACAAAATGCTTTGCCAATCCTTTTAGGTAGATTTTGAGATATTTCACTAGACTGTGGGTAACAGTTAGGCATTGACTACGTATCCCACACGGCATTCCCACAACGAAACTTGACCTTTGACCACCAAAATTCTATTTGGCGCAAACGTCCATTTTCCACTGCCGTGATACTCAGCAGGGGTTTGTCAGATCTTTAAGTAAAAAAGAAACATGCTGAGCTACCAGAACGGCACGAATAACAGCCTGAGGCCAACACCAATATGAGGTGTTAATAGGAGTGATCAACTAAGACCAGCTGGCTCTTAAAGTCACACTGACGTTGGTCATATGGACATGTCAAAGACATGGGACAGTCTAACAGAATATTTTCAAATGCTTCCTACAGCTGTTAAATGAACAATCACTAAACATTGAATGCCCTCAATAATGCCTATGGGAGTTAAAATCATTTCTCATAAACTGAAATTCTAAAGGCATTAGATCAAGACTGCCTCAAGTGCTATTGCTTGACTGTACAAATATGTGTGAGATTCTTCGTTCAGTATTTCTTCTGTGAAGAAAAACACAGTTTGAGAACAACATGTCGCTTGTAGAGATGGGCGAGTGGGCTGGGAAAAACAGGGTTGGAGGTCATTCAAAATGTGGAAGCAGCACAATGTACCTCTGTTCCTTTTCTACTGCCCACCCCCCCCACCACCACCACCACCACCACCATCACAACAACACTGGACTCAGCCAGTGTTTGAGCATCACTGTTTGTCAAGTTCATGCTATGTAGGAAAAATGTGTCTGTGCACCAAAGAGGACCAACATGCATTCCTGAATGCAGCATTTGAGGCATGCCGAAGTCAAACATCCAATGACGGGCAGCGCAGTAACTGAAGCCAGGTATCATCCTGGTTTGTTGGATGTTAAAAAGAAAAGGCAAAAAGTGAGAGATGGTCTCTAACAGAAGCATGCTCTGACCCAAAACATAGTACGCTCCCTTACCCGCAGCCTTCCATGAAAACGAATGCAACAAGTTAACAACTCATCCACAAACTATTGGTTTGAAACACCCTCAGACCCAGGCTAATATTTATCTTCTCATTTCATGCTCAGAAAGAAAGTGAAAAAGTGTGGACTACTTCCAAACATGCTGAACTGCTCCTTTAAAGCTACAGCATAAGTTTGTTTGATGAGTTTGGTTTGCAAATAAGAGGGCACTGCCCTATAGAGCATACCATTAAGGGTTGGCTGGTGTGTCTGTAGCGGGTTACTCCCAAACTCCTCATGGAAAAATATGGAGCAAAAACGGGTGCACAGTGAGAAATCACAAAGATGCTGAGATGTAAAGGTCAGAGGATCAGTCTACATGGTGAGATCATTCCCAGCATGGCGAGGGCTTAATGCTGAGAGGACTCCACGCTGGCGATGATCGGTGTGATCCCTCCGGTCAGAGGGAATCCCCGTCAAAACCAGCGCATTGTCATTAAACACAGAAGAAGAACTCGATTCCCCTCTCTACCCCTCCCTGCATCCGACTCACACAACAACAGTCCATATATATATATCCAACTGCTTGTACTTGGTGAGGGACGTAGGTGGACAACACAGATCGCTTGCCAAGAACTGTTTTTAAAGACCTGCTGCAAACCACATAGCCAGTGCAAACTTGAACATTGTAGCGTAGTTTCCAAGGCATGTAATAGAAGCATTGGGGTGAGTCTGTAAATTATTGAGCTAGTGCTTATTACAATGTAAACAACCACCAACAGAGTTTAAATTCTATTATATTTTCACAGATTTTCATATATAGCCTCAAGTAATTTACATCAGTTTGATATTATTTAGTATTGTATATACTTTCAATGTAATTTACAGACAAGCATGAGGGTTTTTCCCATAATATATGCATTCTCCAGGGTTGTTTTTGTGCACTAGCGGCAAAAATGGATAAGGTTTTGATTTATTACATCTACATGTGGTTCTCTGTATCAAATTCCCAGATGCAGGTGTTTGCTTTGGCCTGGGATCAGCACAGTCTCACACCTTTTTGTGCTGCTGTGGCTGTATCGCTAAATCAAACATTTGGACAAAGTGCTTACTGCCCACGTCATGTTATGCACACTGAATGTGCGTACCAGTACCCATGCTACCATGCTATTTAGTATTCCCGAAAAATATTTAACATGTCCAAATACATAGTACGTCAAATGCAGTATGCCAAAAATATATAGAAGATATTCTAATACACCCGATCGCATTTTTCATTACCACAATCCTTTGCACAGCTGATATATGAGCAAGAGGGTAAAAGTTAATGATTGATATGTTATGTATGCAACAGTACCTATCATTTTTAAGGGTAGCTGCAGTATTTACTAAAAGTAAAGAGGAAAAAGAATGCCATTTGGAATCGCAGCTTGAGTGTCAGGATCTCCCCAGTTTTCCCATCCCCCTGCTAATGCCTCACATCTTATCCTCAGTTTTTCAGTTCAGCTGCTTATAGAAACATCATTCTGGGTTATTTACCCTGTTGGTAGTGCATCCCACCACACATCATCTTTTTCTGCATTTTTCTATTGTTTGCTTCACATAATACAAATTCAATGGAGATTGATGAATTGTCTTCTCATCCTATGTGGGCGGGACTTAATTGTGCTCTGTTGCTATGGAAACATTATGAAATCAAATTGCGTAATTAAAAAATAAACTTGACATGAAAGTGTCATTTTGAAAATGACATGATATGAAATAAAAATAAGCTGAATTTTAAAAATATGTCTGTAGTTACATAAAAATCATATCCAATAAAAAATATTATCAAAATGTATGATGAAATAGCCTTTCTTAATAATTTCTTGAGTTTTTTAATAATTTCTTAATATATGCCACGAATTGTTGGTTCATTTACACCATATATTTAAAAGAATATTTGATTGATTAATTTAATATTTACACTCTGGGGTTCTACGTATCTACTTATGCTAAAAATACATTCTGTGAACATTTGTAAGAGGTAAAAAGTGAAACAGCTCTATAGCTTGTGCAGGATGTGTTTAGACATGGAGGGCAGGTAACGGGACACTTGTCTCTGAACGCGTTCAGAGAGGCAGGATGCTGAGTGAAGCTCTTTCTATTTCAGAACAATGCAGAGCTGCCCACAATTACTGTAGGGCAGATTCACCTGCTTAAAGCCACAGTTCATCAGAGACACAACGACACACAGGAAGTGAAGGTTTAACACTAACTGCTGCAATGGATGGGAGACAGTGACAGGAAGCAAACACAGCAGTGTACAGATCACAGTTCATGACAGATGATGTTGTGGTTTCTCAGTTCAGTGGCAGATAACTTGAGTTTGTCACCTATTTACTTCTGAGTGAGTTTGCATATGACACACAGATATAAGTCATCAAAATCACTTCCTCTTGGTAATTACACAAACCTTTAAATGTATGCATTCAATATATTCAATATGAAGAGGAGTTAAAAAAGGTATTTGAATCTCTCAATACTTACTCCATTGATTTATTAAGCTATTCATATGCATCTTGTTGACGATGGGACAAACGCAGAAGTCTCTGTGCAGAAACTGAGGAGGAACCACACACATGCGACAGCAGATGAGCAAAAGCACAGACACAGGACTTTCCACATACAAAAAAACAAAACACATACAGGTATATGGGCTGTCAGGCAAGCAACACTGAAAACTAACATGCAGACTGATGGGCAGACATGAATTTCAGACATCAGACAAATAATTATTTCAAATGAGTCACGGATGAAAGTATTTCCTAGTGACGGAGGACAATGACACCTGGGAACATCAAATATATTTCTAAGGTTTCTACCATCAAATTAAGTTAATGTATTTAAAGACACACAATACAAATCTACAAACTGTTCCTGTTTAAAATACATACAACACAACACAATAACCCTATAGCAGGCATCCTAACCAATGAGGGATAAAAAAGTCATAGAAATGTTGTGACAAAGACAGGGACGGGTTAACCCATTAGAGGAACCCAGGCCAATAAATGAGCTGTTGGCCCCAGTAAGCCCCCCAAACACATTCCCACAACCAATTTAGCTGTTTTTTTTAGGAACCAGCTATATCCCTACGCTTGAACTACCCTGCCCCATGTTTGCTTTTCGTCATTTAGTTAAACTCTAATTTGTCATTGATCGTTTTTTAGCCACTCTGGTACAGCCCACACACTGTAAACACCAACTAACGCGTCATCGGGTTGTTTTTGATTTAACAAATGTATCAGTTTTGGGTTGCGAAGTTCTTAATCTTAGTCATAATCCACCCTTCTTTTTGCTCGGTTTTTGGTCTCCACCAACTCCTGAGATTAATCCAGCTGTTTAGCTAATAAATGCTCCACTATGTTTACCAGCTAGTCGCTAACTTTGTTCGTCTGCTGTTTGATGCTAGCCAGGTAGCATACAGTGCATTTTTTGCCGTTTTCTAACTGGGAACAACTGTCTGCAGAAAACAACGTGGATTAGTTGGTGAGAACCAAAACAACGAGCTGAAATGCTAATGATAATTTTCAGTGGGTTCGTCACTGAAAGCAACATCATTAACATAACACATTTGACCCATTGTTGATATAGTATAAAATATTGACTAGTGCAGCTTTAGGGAAAAGCATCATGTACAAGTAATATCTACTTAAATATTAAATGTTTTGAAAAAATCAAGATGGGGACACAGGAACCCTCTAAACAAACAGGTACAAACACAGGACTTTCACCCAGGATAGTGCTATTGCTGTCCAACAAAACAACAAACAACAACAACAAAAAAGTAAACTAACTCAAGTAACATAAATGACTGAATAAACATTTTTTATGTTGGCTAAACTTCAATAAGTGGACCTGTGCTGGTTTTGTTTAGCTTTTTTTTTTTTCAGTTTACAACGTATGTGAAACTGCTATATTAATCCAGGAGCTAATATGTTTCCCTTCAAAACGTAGGCTAATAAGAGAATACAGTTTGGTCACATGGGAAGGTTATTCAGTAGCATGTGTCCCTTCACATTCACTTTGACACCCCTTTTGGGGAACCACTGCAAGGTATGATATTATTATATCTGTGCATTGTAATTAAAATAAAGTTTGAACTCATTTAAAAAGTTTTTTGTACCTGTAGGTGTTCCTTTCATTTTACCATTCACCGTCTGTGAAGTAATATCACTGAACAGGCTCACATATTTATATAAAATAGGTTTCTGCGCGTCATTTTTAAACTTTTTTTTTACCAACAAAGAAGAGAACAAGCGGTCTACTCACATACACTCAGTCCCGGCGTCGTTGTCGCTACAAACACACAGCAGCACAGGTGGAGTCTACACGGTCTCTGAACTACTCATCATATATCCGTCCCTTCTCGGGTCTCGGGTCTACAGGAAGTCCCCCGGGTCTCTCAGCTCTGTCCTCGTTAATCCCGTCGTTCTCCTGTGGTGGTGGTGGTGGCGGTGGTGGAGGTGAAACCAGCTCCGCTAATGCAAATGCATGCTTTGTGGGTTGTTTTAGCAACCGGACTCATCCGTGCGTCGGTGGATGTTAACTCCACCCACGGGGTGGGGGAGAGAGAGAGAGAGAGAGAGAGAGAGAGAGAGAGAGAGAGAGAGAGAGAGGAGGAGGAGACGAGGAGGAGGAGGCGACGGGAGCAACAGGCGGGCCCGCCGGAGGAGAGCAGCGGTGACGGATGCAGATTGTATCACCTGGTTTGTGTAGATGGCAGGTGATTTATGATATATTTATGATTTCAACAAACAGCTCATAATAAAACTCCGGTAGTTGGTGCGTGGTTCCTTGTATAATGACTCTTCTGGATGCTGTTGGTGCTGATCAGAAGTATCTGGATGCAGCACGGAGGTGGGAGGGAGTGAGGAGAACAATGCGGAGCTCTGGCCCAGAGCAGAAACTCCCACTCAGCCAGTGTGGGGAATGAATAGACTGGAACAGAAGGCAAAACAAATAACAGACAGACACATGGACACAATGGAGAGCTGTACATGATGTAATGGGGAAGAGGAACACAATAACACAGGATCATTTAAGGTTCAGCATGATGGAGCTGTCAGGTTTAGCAGATTCTCACACATCTGGTTTCTTTTTTTGTGTTGGTGACTTCTTAAAGTTAAGTAATGTCTACTACCCCTCATGAGTTTATGGTCAGATGGGTTTTGGATTGGTTTATTTCAGGTTGTTTCATTTGAAAGATTTGTCGGGGGGTTCAAGTGATCCATCATTTATAAAGGTTTGATTAAATTCACATTATTTTGACCCCCATCATAACAACAAGGGTCTCTGCAGACCTTTTGTCATATCTCACAGGTGTTTTATTCTATGATTCCTATCTTTCATTACTTTTTCATTCGCTTTGTTCCTAATGACTTCATATCCTTGTTTTCTGTTTTAATTAGTCCTATGTTTAAATAAGCATTAGGGTCCCCAGTCAAAAGCACCCAATAGATGGAACTAGTTTGTGTTCACCATGGGTCCTAATTTAGAGGGCAAAAAATACTAAGACCAAGGTTTGTATCTATTGTTATTCTGAAAGAATATACAATATGGAGTCGTTGAAGTCTGAATGAAGTCTGAAGTCTCTATTTCCATTACTTTATATCCACCCTGGATGGTTTCACCATACAAACAGAACATGTTTATGTTTTACTTGAAATGACTGAGAATTAAATCAAATGATTGTAAATAAGATAAGATAAGATAATCCTTTATTTGTCCCACAGCGGGGAAATTTGCAGTTATACTTTTAATTCAATTCAATTCAATTCAATTCAATTCAATTCAATTCAATTCAATTCAATTCAATTCAATTCAGTTTATTTTGTATAGCCCAGAATCACAAATTACAAATTTGCCTCAGAGGGCTTTACAATCTGTACACATGCGACATCCTCTGTCCTTCCCTCACATCGGCACAGGAAAAACTCCCCTAAAAAACCCCTTTAACAGGGAGAAAAAAGGAAGAAACCTATGGGAGAACGACAGAGGAGGGATCCTTCTCCCAGGATGGACAGAATGCAATAGATGTCATGTGTACAGAATGAACAGCATAACAGAGATACAACACATTCAATGTATATGACATAAATGATTCATATAATAAGACTACTTATAATAACAGCAGCAATTATTATAGTAGAATTATAATTATGAAAATAGGGATATGGAAACCTGCAGAACGAGAAAGCAAAAATGTGATTAAAATAATAAGGTAATAGTAATAGTAATGTGACTAGTAATAATAATGGTGTCAGTCGGTGCTCACAGCAGGAGGCACGACTACGGTCCAGGTACCACAACGATTCATGGAAACCTGCAGAGCGAGAAAGCAAAAAGGGCTTCAGGGTGGAAGTAAAGCTAAAATGCTTAATGGTACAGGTAATAGTAATAGTAAGTACTTAAGTGGATTCTTATTGGGATAAAAGTTGCAATTTGTATTAAAGAAAGGTAAAGATAGTTTTCATTTTGCATTCCTAAAACAAAAAATATATATATTACTTCCGATGTCATTCATTACATAACTAACAATGTTTTGAGAGAAACAAATGGAAATTTTGCTGTGATGGTCATCTCTTACAGAAGTCCTTGTATGTGACTGTAAGTATGTTGGTAGGGTGCGGGTGAAGGTTACAAACGGCCTCATTGTTCCAGAGCTGAGGGATATCAACATGAGGTCATGAGTTATGAATTTAATTTCATGTGCTTTTTGATAAATCCTTATCAGTCTTCTCTTCCCTGTGATTAGGATTCACTGATCTCTCTGGTTTACTGCCAACCAAGGAGAAGAAAAACACTTAGTTTTTTTCTACAGAGAGTGGGTTGGAGTTGTGTGTTGTGTGAGGCTGTTATCGGTTGTTGCAGTTTTTTTTCTGCTGCGACGCTGCCATCTGCTGATGCTCGGACACACTGGTGAGTCACGAAGCAGCAGCCGTCTCATTTTTCTGCTGCCGAGCGGCATCAAGCCGGTCATTACTCAGCATCTAAAGACACTAACATCAACCAGTCTGCTGAGTTAAGAAACAGAAACCTGTTTAGAAATACCGTGTACCAACAGTGCAACGCCAACAGAACTGTTAGAGCTACTTCACATTACAATTTTCTCTCACAACTATAAATTATAATAAAAATAGGCCATATTCTCATTTCTATCTGCTTTCTCATGTTCCATATTGCTCCTGTATTTCCAGAAGTGCGAAATTCTGTAGTAACTGTACAATTTTGCAGTATTTTGAGGTACTTGTACTACCTTTATTAGTATTTCCTATTGATGGTACTATATACTTCAACACATTTCAGAGAGAAATATTATTTGTTTCTTCAACTTCTAAAATATGACGTCATAGTTAGATATTAAAAGGCCATGCACAGCCACACAGTGCATACCTGCTCAGGTTAAAGTGTTTTATATCACCTTTGAATCATCCCTACAATTCAGTCAAAAACAGAAAAAGTTAATATTTCATGTGTGCACTATGTGTCTTTAACTCTACAGATATAAACTGTAGCACAGTTAGTTACGAGTAACACATGTATTTTTCATTGACAAGAATATTATCAAACACCAGGGCTGGGTAATCTGGGGAAATCATATATAATGATATTTTTGACCAGAATATGTTGTGATATTTGCGACAATATTGTCGGGTTGACTATTGGTGCTTTCACAAAATATTTACACTATCACATTTTTGATGATAATAATCAGTAATGTAGAAATAATGAAAGGGGTAAAGGGAAATTATAGAAAATCACTTTACTGTAATGCAGCCTTTTAGAAAAGGCCTTTTTAGAAACCTGGACAAGACAACACTTATTCCATATTAGGATATACAATATCCAGGACAATATCTATTCTCATATCACAACATCGACATAATGGGGATTATGTTTAAACTTGTAAATCAAGCCCACACAGAGCTGATAAAATGACTAATCAGGCTGAATAAGTGAGAAACACCTGGAGAACTACAGATGTGCTTCAACTTAACGCTACACAACAGTTCATAAATAGTTTAGCTTCACCTTATCCAGCTAGCCCTAAAAAGCTACCCATATAAGGATACAATTTTTGAGCTCAGGAGAATATTTTGTGCAAACCAGACTTTAATAAATCTAAAAAACACTCTGAAAGTTGTCATAACATGTACTTATATATTTTAGTACATGCTTCTGATAACACCGAAGTAGTGCAGAGAACTGTGCAACAGTGAATTTTTATATTGTATTTTTCCTAAGTGAAGGTTTTTTTATAGCCTACTGGAATTCTTATAACACAACTTATGTCATATCTGTGTTTTAACTACTTACTTACACCTTTAGTTTTTAACCTAATGCAACATAGCATACTGTTCTGTGGATGTGATGAAGACATACTTCAATGTTAAAATGGTTTAAAAAAAAAACTACAACTAAAAAAAAAAAACTACAGGACAAAGCAAAAATATAGTGTTCAACATTTGCTCAAGACTTTTATTTTGTCTGGATGGAAACAGCATTTATTCCAGCATGGCAAACTTAAAGTGATACCAAAGGCAGCAGCAGCAGTTCAAGTAATAACAGCACAACAATAGCAGCAGTAATACAACTGTAATTCACATACACTGAATTACATGATACATCCTAATGCACATACTCACTGACAAACAAGTGGATATGATCTCATTAATATGCAGTAAAAAAAAATGTAGCTTCAATATCCAGTGATCAAACCGCTTGAACTTAAAAGAGAAACAAAATGCATAGTTGAATGCTCTTCTAGAAGCATATTCAATTATCTTCTTCACAATTATAAAGGTCATACAGTCTATCTGCATCAGGCACTAAGTCAATGTCCATTTACAATCATCTGCTGGCACATGCTGCCACCAGCTGGTCGTCATGTGCAACTACAACATCAATAGGCACAGTCATAAGACACCTAAATAAAAAAGGCACAGCAGCAACGTGATGAAAAGGCTGCAGGTTCTTTTTATAAATCTACATTCTGTGAAGCTCTCTATGTTATATATATATATATAGATATATCTATATCTATAGATATATATATATAAAGTAGCAGTGTGATGTATATCTTACATCATGTTAGAAGTGTCATATGGCTCATTTAAGTTAAGAGCAATTACAGCAATATTGATTTTTTTAAATTATCTTTGGTGTAAACTGCAAACTCTGCACTTTGGAATATTCATTTTCATGCAACCGGCACCTTTTTTTTAACAGCTACCTTCATTATCATTTAGAGCTAAGACAAATGATTGATTAGGCTAATGACGACAAAAATGATCCCTTTTGATCATGGGACTAATTCTCCGAACTTCTTTCTCGTCAGTATACAGTTGCAGGAGGTTTACAAGGTCACCTGGTGCTTGTTAATTACTGATGTGATGGCACCCTGATTAAACTGGGATGGTCATTTTTCACTTTTCCTAACATTCTATGGACAACATTCTGCATAGTTTAGCTTAGTTTAGTTTATTTGGCTAGTTGTAGCTCTAATTTGAGTTCATTTTTTAAATTATTGTTAATGTTTATAAAATGTCAGAAGTGAATATAAAAAATGAGAGAAAACAGAAGAAAAGCAGCAGATTCTCCTATTTGAGAAAATGGAACCATTACTGCATTTTCTCATTTTGTCGATGACTCCACTATTTATTTAAGAACTACATTCTTTAAAATCTCTGTAAAGTGACTCGATTGGACCCGTGGAATCAACAGGAAGTGTCTCTGCAGTTCTCTAGTTGCTGCTTTTCTTTGTCTTACGAGCAAAAATTGAAGATGTTGGTCAAAACAAAAGAAGACATTTGAAGAAATGTTCAGGTTTGTTTTGAACCACTTATTAATTAACTTCCAATAATTGTCTTTTTTTTGGCTTATTGACTGCATTGATGCATTGACAAACTGGTCTCAGAACATTCTTTTACACCTCTGTATAAAGGCTGTGTGTCTTATGGCTTTCTTTCCTTTACAGCAGAATATACATTTCATAATTGCTTAACGATGAGGCACTGGTGTGTTAAAGTGTCAGTCAGCAGCTGCTGTGGCCTTTGGAGAAGTCCTGCCACATGTGCAGCAGCTGGGACGGCTTAAACCCGTTTGCGATGACCAGTTGGGAGAAAGTGCACCGGTCGTACTCCAGCTGCCGAACTTCGAACAGGTTCCTGAAGGTCGGCAGGCCGAGGGAGTACACGGGCCGGACGGCCAGCACCCGCAGACACAGCCCCACGTAGACGTCCTCCAGGGGGATCAACCTCACGAACCTGGACGCCCAGGTGATCCTGGGGGCCAGGTCCGCGGAGAACACGTACCCGGCTCCGGACACGTACGGGGGGAAGCTGTCTTCCGGGTACTGCTCCTCCGACAGGTGCCACTTGCTGTTGCTGTCCCTCCTCGGTCGGCCGTCGCTTATCACCGAGCCCGTGATGAAGCCCCGCCGCGGGGAGCCCCTCAGTCTCCGGAGGAGGTAGAAGACGTTCACGAAGACGTCCGCGTCCACCTTCATGCCGTAGGAGGCGTTCGGGCAGTAGGTCGCCAGCCAGCTCATCATCTGCACGGTCTTGATTGTCAGGTTCCGGTAACTGTCCTGGAAGTCCACCTGGATGATGTCAGCGTGTGTCCTACTCTCCTCCTCCAGCTCGGCCTGGAGCCACGACTCCCGCCCCCCCTCGGGGAGCCCCACGAAGAACAGAGTGAGGGTGTCCTCCTGACCCGGGCCGCCCCATGTTTTCCTGACTGCCTCCCTTGCCGCGGCCTCTAGAGGGGCAACTGGGACCATAAAAACCAGGAAGGGGGCTCTGGTTCCGGACCCGCACACAGCGGGCCGGTTGAGAACGTACTCGTAGGTTTCAGGGGCTATGAGCCGGTATTCCTCCGCAGGAAGGGGACTTGGCTTTGGCGGATGTTTACCGAGCGTTACTCTACTCAGTAAGATGTGAGCAGACAGCAGGAGCGCGGCTGTGACGGTGAGTAACTTCACTAACCTCCAGTGATAAGTTCTCAACATTGCCTAAAAGTCTCGCGAACGCTCTGTGTGGCGCTTGTGTCGGCATAGGGCAGCCCGGGCAGCGGGGCAGACCCTGCGGGGGCTGAACCAGGAAGAGGATATGTGGCCAAACCGGACGCGGCGGGGGCGTGACTGAACCCAGCCCAGCGGAGAGATAGGTGTACGCGGTGTGCATGGTGAATGAGAGCCTCCTCCTGATAGGTGGACTGATAGGATGGACGGTGTGCATTTAGCCTCCTCCTGATAGGTGGACTGAGGGATATTGAATGTCGATGGGAAATATCCCTGGATGAAATAAAATTAAATAAAAGTAATACTTTTTATAATAAGAAGAATACAAAGAATAATATTAATAGTGATGATAAAAAAAAATAATAATAATAATAATAATAATAATAACAAGAGATCATTATAAAAATATATATGAAGCCTTTAGATAATAATACATTAATACACATAAACATACATGTGTGTATATATATATATATACATATCTCTTATTTTGTGTTGAGAGACATTTTTGAAAAAACTTTGTGTTTGTAGTTATTTCCTTTCCACACAGCTCTATGGCCAAATCTAACACTGGTACTTACTCCCTTTATACCACTTGGTTTTGAGTGTCTGCATCAAATGCTAACACTGTACAACATCATGCAGCAATTACATGTAATCCAGTTATTTATTTTCATTAATTTCAATGTCATTATGTACGTTTTATTACTTTCTTTAATTTAATATATTTATTACTGACGCTTTTATAATTTGAAGGATGGTTCAAAGTGGCTCTGATGACTGACTTTTCACAAATGCAAACAGAAAGCATATTTTACTGTAACATATCAAGTTTTGTGAGCTAATTTTCTCAAGTTCAGTTAATGTAATGCACATTTTTATTTATTTACTAGACAAATCATTCAGCGTAAATTTAGCTAAATCACATTTTTAAGGCAGCAGGGGAGCTTATGTTTTTAGGTTGAACCAGCTTAAAATGATTTACAGCGATATAGAATAAGACATGGATATGAATAGTAATTTATTGATTAATGGGGATACTTCCTTTAATGAGGCAAAAGTGTAACTAATGGTCAGCCCCAGGACTCCTTGACCAGGACAATTGAGCTAACTCCATCCAGTAAGGAAAACAATGAGATGTGATCGAAAGCTCTGAAAAAAAGCAAGAAAGTGAACCTTGAGCCAAGAAATGAAAAACTAAAAACGCCGGAACATCTTATATCTTCCTTTTAAACAAACTGTTTTATTGTAATACAGCTTACAGAGAAACACCTGTTGTTCACCCAGTTATAAACAAACAAAACAATAAAAACAAACTTAATTTACACAGGCATTCTTTAGAAGGTCAGTGGTTTAGTATGCTGCTGTAGCAGGGGCTGGGGGCTGGGGGTGGGGGTGGGGGGCAATCGGGGCTGGAGGGTAGAAACAGAAACTAGTTCTCTCGTTTCGGCCTGTTCAAATACTATTCTCATCAACATAAGCATAGAGACCTTAGAAATTCAATTGGAATTGGCCGTTTTTTTCCCTGTTATGAGCATCAACATCTTTAGTGTCAACGACACAGAACAGTCTCTTGTTCCACATATATGTACTGTATTCACATTTTGCAAAAAAAAGAAATATCATCACCTTGTTTCATTTTATACTGAATAACAGGTCCTGCCTCGGATTCACAAGAAAAACAAACAAATGGAAACACATCAGCTGTTCTTTTCTCTGTTCTTTACAATACTATGGCTGTATCATGATGCCTTCAGGGGCTTACACGATGAATGGAAACATTGCCATCCGCGTGGACATGGGATGTGGCGGGTAAAATACTTTGCCATACAATTATTTTTTTTTCTCTTTTCATTTTCATCTCTCAGAAGTCAGATGTTTGTGGGAGAGGATATGGGGGAGGATAAAGTGACACTGAGACGAGTTAAGCACGAAGACAAACAAATGGCAAGTTAGACGGAGATATCAGACATCTGAGCAGTGCCATCTGAGGAACATCCCTTTTCAAATGTTTAAATTCTGACGTGTACAGTGCTGTACGAGGAATAGAATTTCTATGATAATCCAGTTGAATTATCACCGTGGTATCGGCCCTGAATCTAAACAAGACCACATTGTACTTTAAACAGTCTGTCCTTTCTGTAAAACCCCAAATGTGAAATATGGAACTGTATTAATCTGTACACAACATAATGCCCAAGCTGCACAGTCGCCTCCCCGCAAATGCCGCAACACGAGAGAAAGGAACGGAATCAGGTGAGATGGATTTGTTCTTGCTCTCTTTGGTGCGTGAGTAGGATCCGCGTGGGCTTGATTTAAGTCCGGTTTGTAACATGCATATCGGTTTCCGCACCGTCAGCATTTCCACAACCATATCACAGGGGGAGGGGCTTATGGAGTCGAGGCTGATCTGTGAGCGAATGGGGGGAGGGAGGGTGTGTTGTTGTTGTGTGGGTTTTTTTTTGCATGGAGGCAGCAGGGCTCTTGGCAGTAGCTTTGGTCGCTGCAGGGTGAGTTGGGTGTGGGAGTGGAGGTGGTTTATGGGGAGTCCAGACAGAGTAGTAGCAGTGTTGTTGTTGTCGTTGATGGTGTTGGTGTCGGTGGATCGTCTAGGACCGTTTCCTCCTTCCCTCCAGGTTCCTGAAGTTGGATGGCCTGATCTTCATCTCGGCGAACTCAATCGAGTGCTCGTGGCCTTTCCAGTGGAACCAGTTCACACCCTAGAGGGGAAGAGATGGACAAAGGATGTTGGTCAAAATAGAAGTTGAAGTGTGAGTTTAATCATATTCCTGTCATGACTTGACTCACACTGCAGCCAAAGCAACCCGATTGCCACTCAAGAATGGCAATACTGGACAATCCTTAAACCTCAGATTACGACCAACACATCTAAAAGCATTGCTGTCTGTAATATATGCACCTAGCCACTAGGGTATTGATAAGCTTAGGAAAATAATTAACTATGTTTTAAGTATGGCTTAGCTGAATTGATATCATCAACCTGTTTTCACTTCCAACTCGTCAAACATTGGCGCTTGGTCAGTGGCTTTTGTCTTCTAATACGGACGCACTTAAGCATCCTAAGCATCTGAATGAGAAGCACTGCACTTTAAACTATCTCCAATGTAAACCAAGCCGAGTCAGTGTTAGACAGACAGAGCAACTGGATGAAGGATGAATTCCTGGAGGTGCTGGGATGGCCAACGACATCCTTTTTGTAAGACGTTTACCAAAGGACCCCTGAAGGGAAACTTTGCAGATTTTTTGGTACAACGTGGGCAGTATATGCAAATAAACAATGTTCTTCCTCCCTCCGTTTTACCGGCGCCGATGAGGGGCTGCAGGATTACACAGAGGGTAGTCGAACATCGTTTATTTGCACATTCCACCAACATTGCAACAATACAAGGAAACAGAAAGGAAACCAGTGGAAATCCCTCAGCGATTCCGTAGAATCCCAAGGACTAATGGAACTCAAACATCAAGGACTTTCTGACCCTTCTGAAGGACGCTGGGAGCCTATTCAAGACCAGTAAACCCCTATTAAGGACCCCTGGAAACCCTTCAAACTAAGCTGAAACCTCTCAGGAATCATGGAATACTTTCATCCCAAAGACTAATGGAACACCATCAGTGACCCCAAGAACCCCCCCAGGGAACCTTATTCTAGAATCACTTTCCAAATAAGAACATACAGTAACTCCATTGTAGACATACTGTACCTTGCTGTGACTGTTATCTCCATATCGTCCCATGAGGTTGACACGGTGGCAGTTCTTATACCAGAAGGCTCCCTTATAGGACAGGGCACAGTTGGTGACAGCGATGTCGTTGTCGTGGTCGTAAGTGGAGAATGGACGGCCGTGGTGGTAGGTCATAGAGTCACCTACAAGGACACATAACAAGGAGAGAGGGTGGATTAAACTGTTTCTGTACATTTTTGTAATAGATGGACAATGTAATAACACTGTGGATAAACTGTGCACTACCTGTCCATTACATACACAAAAACATACAGTATTGTATTCTTTGCTTGTCTGTTGGGTTTTAACATTTTTCATTTCAGATTTGATCAACTTCAAGGTAGATTTTATTTGTTTCATGACAAAATGAGAAAGTATAATAAGTAAACTTTTAATGAATAGTATGATAAACATAATTAATACAATACTGATTTTTGTTTTTGGAAAGAAAACCTTTAGAAAATGGTACCAAGACCAAGGTAGTGAAGCCACTTCAGAAGTGCCTTTAACCCACATTCTCCCTAATGGCCATCAGAGTGAGACTCCTCTGGTTGCAAAATAAGTCAGATTGTATAGAAGTCTTTGAAAAAATGATCCTCACTTGATTTTTTAGCTCTGTAAATAATGTTAAGTTGTAGATGGTGACAGCCAAAATGCAGAACTCCAGGCTTCAAAACCGTAGTCCATAAACCAATGGGGGATGTCACCTGACTACATCCACTTCGTATAAACGTTTTACCCCGTAAACGTATTAAATCCAAATAATAAGAAATTCAAAGTATGAAAAAATGAAACAAATTATATAAAAATGGACCAAATAAGAGGAACCCCATCACTTCACAAAACAATAATAAAGGGAAAAAAATAGAGAGAAATTACATTAAAAGTATCTATTAAGTAAGATAACAGTATACTACATATACATACTTTGGCTTAAGTTTTTTGTTTCATTTTCCTAAAAACACACATTGAACCATTACATCTCATTACAAATATTACAAGGTAGAAGGAGGTCAACTTGATGGAGCCTGTCACCAGACAGAACTCACATACATACAGTCAAAAACAACAAAAAAAGTTTACATACAGTATGTATGTCCCTCAAACAGCCTTAACTATAGAAGTAATTGGAAGATTAAAATCATATTTGAATCCTTTGAAGTTTTTAACAGAATCTGTATAAAGGACCACCGTGTAGTTTTTAGTGGCATCTAGTGGTGAGGTTGCAGATTGCAACTGACTGACCTCTCTGCTCACTCCTCCCTATCCAAACATGCCGGAGAAGTTTGGTGGCCCTCAGGTCACGTAAAAACATGAAAATCCTTCTCTAGAGCCAGTGTAGACTCAGTGAGGAGGACCTGCTCCCTATTATTCATTTTATTAATATTATATTCCATTTTTGCCAATAGATTCCCCACAAAACCTACACGCTGCTCCTTTAAAAGATGTTGTGATTTTTCAAAGGGAGGGATTTAATGTCATTGTGAAATGCTTGCTTGTATCCTTTTCATGAAAGCTGTCTTTTGTAATTAATATTAATATTATTAATTGTTGATTGTGTTAATAAAAGTGAGAGGATAAGGCTGGTGATATTCTATATTCTTCTTATTTTCTCATTACGGGTACTGTGTGTAGATCAAAGCCTGATAGATGTTCTTCCTCTATGCCATAGAGCTCAATTGTTGTAAAAAAAATGATTGATGATGATGATTGAAAGCCCACTGTAGTTTGTTTAGACTCAATCCCACATATACTGCCCCAAACACTCACTAGAGCACTAATTAAGTACCATTTGAACTACTGAACTTTTTATAAAAACACAAAAATACATGGCCCTTTGCTGTTTTATTATACATGTTTGGCTTCAGGCCACAGTAGTCAACTTTACCTGCTGTTCCACTGTATCCTCCCACGTGGACTTTGTAGCGGGTCCGAGGTTCAGAGATGGAGAACTTGTCGTACTGAGCGTAGGCTGTTTCTCCCTTATCGCTCAGGTCCACTCGCAGCTCATACTGACCTCCAGCTGTGATCTTATGCAGGTTGGAAAGACCTGAGTGAGAGAGATGGTACATAAGATGGACAGAGAGCAGTTATGATAAGTCAGTGATGGCTTGTGTGTGTGAAGGAGAGGTACCGCAGGTCCTTCCTTCCTGCTGCTGTCAGGTTGCACAACCAACTCTGCTCCCAGCAGACCACATGACCACATGACAATAATAACATGACAATAAAAACCTGTGCAATACATTACACATTACACTGTGCAATAATAGTTAAAAAAGTTAAAAATAGTTAAAATAGTTGTTGTTTTTCTCTCTGTCTGTAAATATAATATTTCAGTTATTGTTGTTTTTTCTACTGTTTTTTTTTTTTTATTGCTTATTTATAATACTTGTTTTATTTTATTTTTATTTTTCATTTTTTATCTTGTCTTCTTCTACTATGTCTCTTGTGTGCACTTTACTCTACGCTGTTGTAAGCCTGCAAATTTCCCCGCTGCGGGACTAATAAAGGATTATCTTATCTTATCTTATCTTATCTTATCTTTGGTAAGCAATTATTATCAGATAATACATTATTAATCAAAATATATCATAAATAGGGTTAAATTATATGTGAAGGGTCATAACTCTAGTTGGATTCTAGCTTCAAAGTATATATTACTCGATTAATATGTTTAATTCAAACAAAATCGACTAGAAAGGTCACTTAGTAGAGTTCCGATCTCCACCCCTCAAACAAAGAATTGTAAGGTAGTCAGGAGCAGCAGATGACGTATAAAAAAGTATGAATCCCCGTAAATGAGCATAAAAAATGTTAGGCCGATGGGTCCAGCAGTATAAAAAATCAGCCGTGGACAGACAGACAATCACACACACAAACACAACAGAACACATGATCTCCCATCAGGCTTACACCTGCCGGAGATAATTATTATAATTAAGTTATTCCATGCAGGACTAAAAGAGTCTGCTCAGAATCAATCCACGGAGTAAAATGAATAGATAACCACACAAAACAGATGCCACTGAAGCTGTATAAAACAACTTAATTACTAGCTAAACATATTGATAATATCACCATAACCTTGTGTTGTGGAATACTGTGTTGTGCTCTGATATTCTTTTTTTAATTACCCAGCCAGAATTCATCATTCATGTCACCGAAGCCAGCTGTGTAATTCTTCCAGTTGCGGAAAAACTCCAGTCTACCACTCTGTCGTCTGAGGAAAACCTGACAGAGAAAGACAATAGGTCACCAGACATTCCCACTGTTAGAGTTATACGTGAAATATCTGACAATAAACACTTATATGTGTGTTTTCGAAACAAAATGAGAAATTGTAGGGAATTTGAGCAATTGTTAAAATATATTTTTTTGATTGGCGCAGCTTAAAATATCTACACATATTGGGCATATGTCTCCTTGATAGCCGGTGACTTACGATCCATCCGCCTCCATCACTGCTCATGTCGCAGTAGACCTGGATCGGCTGGCTCTCATCTCCACCCAGATAGATGGTGTACAGGTCTGATGTGGTGTCGCCGTTCAGCAGGGCCTGAGAGCAGTCCCTGGGGAATCGGTACAGCACGCCAGCTAAGGACACAAACACACATAACGCATGATACGATTGAATATTTCTGCAGATATTTCTTAGAATTACAAAAAGCTGAGACTCTCTTGTGGACCCAATAAGCCCAGAACAGAAGTGCTGGCCATCCAATTGCAGAGAAATGCAGAATATTCTTGAAGAAACCTTGAAATATCAAAAGTTTTAGACACCAAATCATAGCATGGATTTTATATGTTAAAAAAAAAATCGATATATTTTGCACCAAATCTGTGTTACATATGGTATCAACCGAAGATAGATATCTTGTAAAGGACACACAGCCCACACAGTTGAAACCTGTGCCGTGTGAATGAGTCCACTCACTGGTGGTGAAGACAGTAGTAATGACTCGGCTTCTCTTTGGACCAGCAATGGCCTGCAGCTTGACTGAATACTCCGTGGAGGCGCTGAGCTGAGCCATGTTATAGGAGACAGCAGTGGGACTGAGGACCACCTCCTGAAAGAGAAGCACGATCAGATATTTTATTCCCAAACCCATTTTATAGCCTGACTGTACTCCTGAATCTGTGGAGTTCTGGTGTCTCTACTCACACGGATGGTGCCGTCTGTAGCCTCGAAGCTGAGGATGTACCCGGTGATGTCAGCACGAGGTGGCTTCCAGGTCAGCATGCCGTTCTCCGTCTGGATGTTAGTAGCTGCCAGGTCCTGAGGGGCGTCCACATCTAAAAACACAATAGCCCTTTAAATAATTTCGTATTTTTTAAGTTTTTCTGTGAGTTCCATTTGTCTGTGCTCTTTCAGACCCTTTTTTACTCTGTTTATTCATTTCATTCATGTTTTAATTAATGGAGTCTGGCAGCTTTGGCGAGAGCACCGTTAACGTCTTCAATTCCCAGTACAAAATAGACTGTAGAGGTGTCTCACGTTAAGGTTAAGCGGCCCTTATGTATGACGACAACGTGGGGGAAATTTTGATGTGGTTAGGTTATGAGTTACATTTGAACATTTTAAAAACGGAGGCAATGGCAGGTTAGGTTAGGTTTAGGCAACAATACAACTAAATTAGGTTTAGGAATAGATCATGTAATACTTAGTTAGTTTTAGGCAAGAAAACTACTTAGTTAGGTTAAGGAATATATCGTGAAATATTTAGTTTGGTTAAGGCAAGAAAACAACCTAGTTAAGTTTAAGAATTTATCATGAAATACTTGGTTAGGTTAGGGCAACAAAACAACTTAGTTTTAGAAAATGATCGTCTTTTAGGTACAAATAAACACGAATGTCCGTAACTTTGAAGTACAAAAACATCAACATTGACTTCTCGTTTCATAAGGGGAACAGACTGTGGCCTCCTGTCTGTCTTTTGTTTTTGCAGTTGCTATACTTCCTCGTTCATGATTACGTGGATAACATACGAACAAATTCTGTGGGATAGCTTCCAATTACGGCCCATTATTTTTCGTAGTTATAGCTACAAATGCTGGATAAAATAGGCCTGAAAGAGACAGGTAAGTATTCCAACATGACATCACTGCAGTCGTTCTTCTGATTAATGATCAACAAGAGCATAAGTGAATTCATCCTGTTGGTTATCTCACACTCATCTTGCACTTTTGTTTCAGTTTACAATATAGTTTGTAGTTAAAATGAAAAGTCCACTTGACTGGTTGGTTGCAGCTTTGACTGCGGCTTTGACTTTTAGGAGGCAGGAATGCTCACCAGTGGTAAACTCGGTCGTAGTGGCCGCACTCTTGGCCAAGTCCCTCACCGCATACACCTTCACAGTGTAGTGTGTCGCCGGCGTCAGAGAGTTCATGTCAAACTCCACCACGTTTCCCGATACTCGCTCCATCACTGGAGCCACTGGAAGGACACAAACAGACAGACAGCATCTCAATCATGACTCAACAATGGAACCAAGTGTGTCAAGTAAAACAAAATAGTTTTTTTATGTACAGCATGTGTGTTTATGCATATATCTACACGTATACTCTGTGTTGTACATGCATGTGTACATCAGATACCTGAGTCTGCACTGTAGGTGATGACGTAGCCGTCTACGGTGGCGATGGCAGGCTGCCAGAGCAGCAGAGCTTCTGTGTCTGTGATGTTGATTGCAGTCAGACCACGGGGTTTATCCAGAGCTGTAAACACACACACACACACACACACACAAACACACACACACCGCTATTGTGGTGGAAGGAATCAACACCTTTAGGCATGCTGCTGCTTAAACACAAATTACTAAAAATGTGTTGGATGAAAACACTGTCACGTTGTTATGGAGGAATTTTAGATAACTATTTGCTTTTGCACTTGTTAGACACCCCATACTTTTTCTTCCATTAGTTGTTTTGGCAGTGCTGCATGTGCTGTTGGAATTGTTCTTAATGATTGTTGGGTATTACATTTATTAAGACAAGTTCATTTTACTCCTTTGTCATTTGCGTCTGTAGATTTCTCCTAAATTCAACAAAACTAAGCATTAGATAATGCCGCATTTGCATATTTAAACATAACATTTTTAGAAAACTTAATAATACAAAAAGTAATTGTCTTGATGTAAGTCCTATCTCCAGGCCTTGGTCAAGCCCTACACCCCCGCCCGACCACTTCGCTCTGCTGCCTCGGGGCGATTGGTTGCCCCGTCGCTCAGAGGTCCCTGCGGCCGATCCACCCGGTCACAGCTTTTTTCTGTCCTGGCCCCTCAGTGGTGGAATGAACTCCCCACTGACGTCAGGACAGCAGAGTCGCTGCCCATCTTTCGGCGCAGGCTGAAAACTCACCTCTTCAAGAAGTACTACCCTGAGCCTTCCTCGTAGCACTTATTGTATTCGTATTAGTTGTTGCACTCACTGTATTCGTATCAGTTCGCTGCACTTATTGAATTCGTATTCGTTTACTGCACTTATCCTATTTGTAGTAGTTTGTAGCACTTATTGTATTCGTATTAGTCTGTTGCAATTATTGTTTTCGTAGTAATTTGCCTCTGCACTATACTTTTGCTCTGGTTTATGCTTTAAGATGCTTGTTTAAGAAAGGAGATGCACTTATGACTTCTGGTGACTAGTAGTTCTCTTGAATACCTATGTTGAATACACTTCCTGTAAGTCGCTTTGGATAAAAGCGTCTGCTAAATGACTGTAATGTAATGTAATGTAATGTAATCAACTAGGGATGTTTCATAATGTTATATATTAGTTTTTTTACCTTATTCATCTTTAGTGTTTTCAAAATGTATGTACTTTTACAATAAATATGATTAAATATATTACATTTTGAGATTTCTGTTCTGGAAATGTATGCAAATCAGCACAGATAATGCCTCATTTGAGAAAACTTGTAATACAAAAACAATTGTATTAATGTAAGTAATCAACTGGGTAAGTCTCATAGTGATATCTATTAGTTAAAATATTTACCCTAATCTGTGGTATCTCCCCTTTAAAAGTAGATATAAGCAAATTATTACAGGATCACAAAACTGACAAATCCAGGGAAATATACTCATTTATATCTAGTTTCATCATCCTGAATGTGTGTGTTCCACATTGGTCTTACCTGTGGTGACGCTGTCTGATCCAGGCTCACTCTCCCTTTGACCCTTGATGGTGACGACAGTGACCTCATAGGTGACCCCGGGGGTGAGGTTGGGCAGCACAGTCTGAGACATTGAGCCGTCCACCGTCAGCGTCTTAGCATTACCTGGGAGTGAAAACATCAAGTCAAGTGGGTGAATAAAGTTAAGATATTAGATGAAAAAGAATGTTATAGTCCTTTACAATCAACTGAGACAATATTAAATATAACAATAGATTTGCTTATTAATGGTTGTTTTAAGCATTTTTGTGTTCCCCATACACATGGTTGGGCCTACAATGTTGTTTTTTTTTTACTGAAATGACTATATTTTTTATTTTGTAGTGGGTTTTAAAGGAAAGATTCCACTCCAAAAGGACTATTTGTATATCAGTTACCAAACGGTGTTACCTATGAACTGGTATTTAAAATGTGAAAAGAGTGTCACATCTCTCTCTCTGTTAGACTTATGAGGGAACTTGAGATTTATATATTCATTATGAATTTAATCTTCTTATTAACGGTTGTAAATTCAAAATCTTAAAACATTACATTTCATTACAGTGGGGGCTGGATCTAAAGGGGCTAATAAACCTTACTTTTCTCACTTCAAACTGAAATAAGAAGATTATATTAGATTTTTTGAATGGTTTTTTGATGATTATTTCCATTTTCTCTGGACCGCTCCCTCCCTCTTTCAGTATAAGTGCCTATAACTTGTCACTAGGGGGCAGAAGTAGTCTATCATTGGAGAAAAAGGGTTTGAGCAGCAGATGATGGAGGATTAAACTGATTGATAGGGCAGCAGTGAGAATGTCCATACTGGCTACAAAGTCCTCATTTTGAGTGTAAAACTGTTAGTGCTCCGGGCCAAATCTTTATGTTGTAAATGCTTTCTTTCTTCACTTTTTGTTAACAGTTTAGTTTCAACTTTAACCAAATGACAGCACTGCAATAAGTGTGTCCATTTCCTCCCTGTGTTCAGTCGTTAATGAGTAGTGTTTCAAACATAAGCACACTTACCTCCATGAGCGGGCACATAAGTGACCCTGTTGCTGTCCACCCGAGCCTTCGGAACCACCCAGTGGACGGTGGCGGAAGTGTCGGTGACGTCAGAGAAGCGGATGCCCTTGGGCGAGCCCAGGTCTGGCACAAATGGAACAGACACAGCAGGCGGGGGGCAAACAGACACAATAAGAGTTTAGCTCATACATGCGCCGACGTCTAGGACTGGTGAGGACTGGAAGTAAGTCATTTACATATATTTTCGGCTTAACAATTTTACAGCAGACAAGGAAAGACAAACATATTATTTTAAGGAAAAAGCGAAAGAGAGAGTGCGTAGGAGAGAGCAAGGTGGAACAGACAAAAGGGGGGGCCTGTGGAGGCCCCGGGCTCGCAGAGAGAGAGAGAGAGAGAGAGACCCTTCCTGGCTAACCAGCGAGCCACAGTATCTCGCGTGACAGACCTGAGGAGATTAACTTGCCCCCATTTCATGGCAACACAAAAGTGATACATGCGCCACGCAACCCGAGAGTAAAGCTTCACCCCCAGGGAGGACAGGAGACACAGCCATAGACACCCGTTCTATGCGACACAGACAACGGCTCCCCCTCCCACACACACACACACACACACACACACACTTTACAAAGAGCGACACCGACACATGGGGCCAGGCAGTCATAGACGATATTCAGGAGGACAACCGGACGCAGACAACACAATGAAAGGAGCGGAGTAAAGAGCTGAGTAAATGTCTTGAGTGGGGGTTGAATGATTTCAGTTTTCGAGGCATTTTCTGAAAGTTCTGAGTTGAAGCTGCTATGCTGATAGCGGCAAATATTCTGCATTTTTACATTGGACCACTGTTAATACCAAGACCCTTATAAGATCCGAAAGCATTGAGAACTACACAGGATCCTAAATTCTCAACCAATAGTGCTGCTTCATGTCCATCACATCATACTGGCCAAGACCCACTTATAACCATTATATTTCGTCCAATTGCAGTTTTAAGTGTCTTGGACGAGTACAGCACCATGACCCTTTGATATCAGGTTAGAAGACAAAAAGACAAACATATGTTCTCATGCGGTTACCACAAAAAAGACAATTTTGACAAGAGACGACGTGAATGCACATTGACCACGCTGACAAGTTTCTCAGATTTTTTCGTTTTCCACCCATTTCACTGTATACCTGTTTTCACCCCTTCCTCTAAAGACTTGGAGCGTCTCCCCAAAACGAGCCCAAAGATTTCGACCCTGTACTCGGTGTCCTCGGTGAGATCTGCGATGGCCACGCTGCGAGTCTCGCCGCCCAGCACCAGCTCGCTCGGCTGGCCCGGGCCCACGGGCTCGCTGACCATCACAACAAAGGTGTCGAAGGCGTCCTCTTCGGCCGTCCAGGCCAGACTAAAGCTCTCGGGGGTGACGTCAGAGACTAGGAGAGCCTGCACCTCTGGTTCGTCCTCTGAGTGACAGGGGAAGGTCAGTCTCGCTCCTCTGCGGAACTTAAGAGTGCTTTGACATTTGAAGGAACATGGCAGCGAAAGAGAAAGTTTATGCATATGTGTAAATGCCAGCATTGGTTAAATGGAAGCGCAGCATCAGTCAAGAAATAAAGTACAGAAAGAGAAGAGTTTCACTGCAGACCTGGTGAAAAACACAGAAGAAAGTAATGAGCTGATCCATCAAAGCAAGATGAAAAACTGCTTTTGGTGTTACTGTTTTTAGTAAAACAATATATTCGTCTGACCTAGGCTTCTAAATTGTAATGATCTCTTTGAAATAAAAGATCAGTGTATAAAAGCCACAGGCCATGATTGGTACCCCACCAGGGGTTGTTTATATGTCTGTCTAACTAAGTACTTTTGTTGCCTCAAGTTAAATTGTTTTAATGGGGCCGGAGCATAATTTTAACACATTATGTGCCTCCACCATGCAATAAGCTGTTACAAGGTCCTTGTCATTTCTGTGAGATCAAGTTGCACAATGCCATTGATTGAAAAATTGTGAATAATAAAAATTAGCTTGTCACCATAGACTGTATATAAGAAGTGAACGAAGTCGTTATGAAGCATCGAGTTTGGCGATTTTGCCGTCGCCATTTTGTAATGTGGCCGATCAATGTTTTTTTTTTGGAACCAGTGAACATGTTACCATGTTTGGAGTGTTAAGGAGTGACAAAGAGGAGCTGTATACGGCTCTGTTAGTGGCAGTGACCTGTCAATCACAGAAAGCCCGCCCTAAAGCATACCCTGCTTTATTGTCTATTTGACTCTAAATGGACCATCATTTACTAAATTAACATCATGCTGTATTTATGAAGATTTGAAACTAGAGATTGAGAACATTAACTCATGTTTACAATGTTTACTGAGGGAATAAATCAAGTGAGAAGTAGAGTCATTTTCTCATAGACTTCTATACAATCTGACTTCTTTTTGCAACCAGAGGAGTCGCCCCCTGCTGGTAGAGAGAATACAAGTTTTAAGCCACTTCCGCATCGGCTACCACCTGGTTGTTGCTCAAGCAAGGCAGTGGAGGCACCACGATTAAAATCATTAACTTTAAATGCCTGGTCACACAAGAAAGTGTCAAAATTTATATTCAAGTCTTTGTGAAATAATTTGCTCTAAAAGATCTACTATTACTACCACTCATAGAGCTATAAGCTTTACCTGCAGTAGCTGAGCTAGCCAGTCACAATAGCTTGAGCTTCTTTTTATTTTCTCTATAACATGCAGTAACTCCTCCCAAGCTTTTTGTATATTTAATTTCAGTTATTCATGATTGGAAGTACAAACCAACTTGTTCACTGACTGTTGGCAAGCTTGTAAGCTTTGCGGCAACAGGGAAATGAGTTCAGTAGGGTTTATTTAAAAGACGTATTATAACGATCGCCTCCTGTCTCATAGCTGTCTGCAAACCACTCCTCTTTTGCAGAGCAGTTTATACCCTGACAGTAGATTTATGACGATTCCCTTGCAATTAATTGATTCCGATGAAAATGTTGCCATATTATCTGTTGGTGTGTCGTTATTTCTGCAACAAATTTAGGTTAAGCGAAGTGGATTGCACTTGAAATAATTCAAATGAAACAAATGATGACATGATTCTTCAAAATTCATTAAAACTTTGAAAAAGTAATAGTCCTGGTCTGACCCATCGCAGTAAAGGAGGCTTTTCAAACTACAGCTGCTTCACTTAGAACAGTGCTAAAATACAGTACAGTGCAGACATGTCTGCAGATGGGAGTGTGTGCATGTGTTGCAGTAAAAGCTGGTAGTTAGGCAGTCATTAGCAGCAGCTAATAATGGAAGTGATAGGAAGAGAGGCTGAGAGACAGCAGGAGTCTACAGCTGCTTGAGAAAAAAAAACTCTGCTTCTCCAGAGGACGAGTCCGCTGAAGCTAATTAGCTGCAGAAACTTCCGGTAGCAGCACAGATGGACGGACTGGACAGAGCTTTTAAAAGCAGCCGGGATAGAAGCAGATATAAGTGGGCTCATGCAAGCCTACATAAAACCCAGCGCCACTGCTCATTAAAACACTACACCAAATGTGAGGGTCTCAGGGGTCCTTGAACTAGCCTGAATCCCCTTCTTTTTATTGTGAGGGGAAAAGCATGAGGCATTTGTTGCGAGAAGAAGCGGTGGAAATGAGAAGCGAGGCAGCCAAATCCCAGGGAGCTGTCACTCTTCATTAGCCTGCCGGGCAGCTTTAGCTGGTCAGGGGAAGAGAGGGAGGGCCACATCCATCAGCTAACGTGTGCTAGCTTGCTACTGATTTCACCCTCCCACCACCACCACCACCGCTCCTACCCTACTTCGCTCCACCCCCCCCAAGACCTGAGGGAACACAATCCCCGCTCACAAAAGAGAGCCTGTTATTGGAGGAGTTGGGAGCCGGCGCCAGTTAACCTGCTGAAAAGACGCTCTGCAAGCAGAAACTCAGAGTTCCAGTCTGGCCTGATAACTTTATGAGAACAGCTTGTGCTGATATGAATCACGACTGAGTCGAGCTTGTTTCTGGGTGCTTTCCACATATCTTTGTGGTCCCATCAATCATTTGTTTTGCAAGAAACAAATGATTGAACAAATGTTTCCTTGCTTCCCTTTTCAGAGGAGGACTTTTCTTCCCCACACAACATCTTCCTCCCGTAGAGCGCTGATGACCACCGTGCATTGCATAATCAAATTAGTCGGCGCCTGTGTTCACAAGTTGGAATGTTTTATGGATTAAGTGATGCTAATGAAAAAATGTTGAGATGGTTCCCCCGGCCATTAGCATGCAGACAATGGGCCGAGTTGAGCGCATGCCATATTCTGCGTGGCCCCAGAAGCCCCTGGCACCCTGAGCACCAGAGCCCAGGGGCAATGGCAGCATGAGAATGAGGAGCGGTCCAGGCTTGGGGGAACTGGGGATGCATACAGAAGAGAGGCCTCACACAAAGTGACAAAAGCGCCTCAGGGTTGTTTTTTTTGGTCTTCTGTCAGTCCTCCCATCTTTCTTCCAGTAGACTGATCCTCATCAGTAAAATGCTGAATGATAATGTCGGAATAGTAGCTGACATTAAAAAAAGAAGTCAACCATGGTTATAAAATGGTTATTTTTGACATTTAAGTCTAGTCTAAATAGTTTTATAGGGTGACAATGAGGGTGATAATCCTCAGAAGGTATTTTGTTATGATTTATTTGTTAAGATGCCATTAAGAGGCACAGTTTAGCCAGATTTTGGTTTCACTGTTTACGGCCCATTTATTAGGCACATACTGTAATTCTCAGCACATTAATCCCGGGTAATGACGGTGTTTGGTGTAGTGGGTGGGGAAAACAGCGCACCTGTTGTGCCCCAGTTAAACAGCACCCTGGCCTTTTTTTTATGTGTTTCTGCCTGTTCACACAACAGACCAGGTGCTGTTCCAGGCTGGACTCGTACCAACAGGCAGACTGACAGCTCAAAGGTGGATCAAACGCGTATCTGCTTCTAGGCTAATACGGATTGAATGGGTTTTGTGCGGTTGCTGTGGGGTGTTAAGAGTGTTAGCCTGTTTCACAATCCCCGCATCAAAGGCAGGGATACGTGCATGATGGATGGCTGATGGGGCTGTTGTTTGGGGATTTGGATTGAGCACTCTGTTGAATGGATAGGATATTTTTTTTACACCGTGAAGAATAACTTCTAGCTCAGTGGCTTTGCACACCTTTTGGAAATGTACTTCCAACGCTGAAGGTAAACTGTTTCTGTTCATAAGAAGGGAGATAAGTTGCCCATGGGGACGAACAAAACGAGCCCCCATCCCTTCAAGTACAGCATCACGTGATCAGTCACAAAGATTTGTTAAATCAATTTTATGATATCAATTGAACTTCTGTTGGAGCCAATGAAAGTGGCAGATTAGATTTTTTAAGATGGCCATTTTTTGAAGGAATCTGGGAAAAGTCCGGTAGTACAATCAAACAAAAAGAACACCTATCAGAACCAATTCAACACACCAGAGCTGAATCGTCAAACACCATTTGACAACTGCAAGTAACAGTTACTTAGAAAGACCACGCAGAAAAACAGTGGTTGATTCACTGTGTGCAGCAGAAGAAGAAGGAAGCAGGAAAGAGAGAGGCCCCGGCGTTGACAGCATCGATACCTGTGATGGTGTCTGCAAAGACAGGGTCTAAGAGCGCGCCCCTGTACACCCCGTACAGATTGGCCCTGTACCAGGTGGTGGAGGACAGGCCTGAGACGGCGAGGCTACGAGCATCGGCGGACACCGTGTGGTTTTGCCACTCGGCGCCTGTCTCTGCATCGGTAACCTCGATCAGAAAGGCCTCGAACGCCCCTTCCTCAGCGGACCAGGACAGGAGGAAGCTGTCCCACGACACGTCGCTGACGGTGACGTTGGTCACCACAGGCTTCTCCTCGTCTGGGTGATGACAAACACATCGACATTACAGGACAGACACACTGAATGAAGACAAAAGGTTACACCGATACAGGTCTTTCACAGCTGATCTTGGAATCTTTTGGACTGTTACTCGGCTGACTAGGAGTGACAGCCGATTTCAGAATTGTTCCAGAATTGGCTATAAATATCGGTCTAACCTTACGACAAACAAGCACAGAAATTCTTGGGTTCCATTTGCACCTTTCTTGTTGACAACAATGACCATTGTGAGGGATAGAAAACAAACAAGACAAAAATTGGATGAGTCCTCCTCGGCAATCTCGGCTGCAAAAAAAAGATGATGAACTCTCATTGGTAGAATAATCAATTTGTTTTGCTGTCAAGATTGAAAAAAAAGAGAATAGTGTTCACCCTGTCTGGAGTGGAAATATTCCCTTATTTCCACCACAAAAGGCCTCATTACCAACGACCGCCTATAGCCATCTCCCCTATATTACCATATAAGTGGGAAGACTTAAAGATAGAAAGCAGCAGACGGACATGCTGATGCAGCTTGTGCGCATTAATGGCTGCGAACGAGCCATTAACATTTGAAGGTGCAGCGTAGCCCGACCGGTATGGCAGGAGTACGCCGTCCACTTCAAAACCCACTGGGAGGCCATGCAGAGCCGCACGCAGCAGCCTGTAATTGCAGTCCATTGAGTATGCAAGCATTCAGGGAGTAGATTAGAAAGAGACGGTGATAGATGGCCCAGGTAAACATCAAGGCTCCCATTATCCTCTTTTCAGTGGATGGCACAGTGGAGCGCAAATGGAGTGGTAGACAATTAGAAGGTGGGGCGGGGGGGGCTGGAATCAGCTGATCATCGCTTGTGAGAGCCTATATGGACATGGGAAATGCATTTGCTGTATGATGTGTCTGATGAGTTTCTGGCCTAGTATGGAGATGATTTGAGTCAGCGTTGTGACTCCAAACTTTTCTCCTGACGTTGCAACAAAGTTACAGTGAATGATAGTACAGCAGCACTTCACTTTAAGTCCCCTTACTTAGAATTCATAAGCAAATTTAACAAATGCTTTATTACACACTATGATGTAGTTGTAAGCTGATATATGTGTATATGTATTAGTCAATGGAAACAACTCCTCCTATGGACACCCATAAATGGGGGCAAATTTATAAAGAGATAATAAATGAAAATATGGGAAAATGTCGCAATAATATCAAATGATTCTTTATATGAAAATGTAATGTCCTTGTATATTAATAAGCAGTTAAAAACAACTACATTATAGTGTGTTAAAAGGCATGTGTTTATGTGCTTATAAATATTTGGTAGCAGAGGTGGGACCAAGTCATTTTTTTAAAGTCACAAGTCTCAAGTCTAAGCATTCAAGTCCCAAGTCTTAAACTTATATTTTGTATTCTTTGGGCTTAAGGGGAGGCATCAAGTATTTTTAAATCAAAAGGCTTTAGTCCACGTGAAGTCACAAGTCATTGATGTTAAAGTCCAAGTTCTACTTAGGATTTTGTCAAGTCGAGTCTGAATCATCGAGTCGAGTCATCAAATTTGAGGCTTGTGACTCGAGTCCACACCTATACTAAATAGGGTTGTTACCCATAAGACAAAAAAGAATTTGGCTAAAATATTTTTGAAGTAGAAAGAAACATTCTTGTTCAAGAAGCTAGCTGGAAACATTTTTAGATAGCTTTCTTATTTATAATAAGACAATATATCCCTTTAGTTTTTGTGAAAATAAATATCACTTACTTCTCTTACTAGGAAAGAGGTGTTTTCACATCCTACTTTCTAACTTTAAAAGGGTCAGTTAACCCAAATTACAAAAAACATATTTTACATCTTATGTAGAGGTATCTAGGTATGTTCATATGTACTTAGCCAAGGTTTAGCAATGTCCGCCTGAGATATCTGCCCCAGTACAATGGAAGTGAATGGACTTTCATTTGCAGTACTTACATTAAACATTATAAATTACATTTAAAACATCAAACAGCAACCTCTCTTTACAGAAACATGCTAACAAACATGTTCCTCAAACTTTCTCTTGGGTAGAAAGTCGTCTTTCTTAAAAAAAACACCAAGTTCTTTTGGTTAAATGGGCAGTTTTTTGTTTCTGTAAAAAGACGCAGCTGTTTAGTTTTCAAAATGTCCTTTTTCAACGCTGTGTAAGTAGCACAAACAAAATTTGATCCATCACCCTTTTATTGTGGTAAAGGCCGAAATTCTTGGAGGCAGCTGTTACTCTAAAACCACTTTGGCTAATCAGAATTTTTATTTTTATTAACTTTTTTGGTATTTTGAAAGAACCAACCCTTGAGGGCTAGCTGCAGTTCTGGTTGTCACATGCAGTTGAAGATGTGTGTCATGACTAAATCAAATGGTCCCCTGAGATATCGCCTTCTCATGCTGATATCTGCCATTTGATCCACACTTTATTCATGCCGTCTTTAGGGTGAGAATCAATCCGTTTGTGCATGCAGGACAATGATCTCACTTTGTCATGCATCATGTACTCTGTTTTCTCAGAGAATCGGTTGCTCATGCACTATCGTCTTTTGAAGTAAGACGACCCATAATAATGATGGCAATCGTTGGGTAAATTGACCGACATTCGTGTTTGTTGCTGCGGATCAAATATACACCATATGAAGACCATTTTACAGTTTGTAGACAATGATGATGTACAAAGTTTGTCAACAGAAGATAGCTTGTCGAGCTAAACAAGAGCATTTACCATCTAAATATTGCAAGTTCAACCTAAACAAATTGACTTTCCAGATCCATGTACTATTGTGAGTGGGCAGAATAAATTAGCTTTGGCAAAATGCCACTTTTGTTGCCAACACACAGGAGCATATTTTTGATGAAGTTGGCTGTAAAAGGGGTCTATGAGTCTCATTGCACAGCTGTTACCAGTTTAAGACTCCTTTTTTTGTTTTTATCAATGTAATGAGCAACAGCAGGCAAACATGTTTGTTCAATTTCTTAGTTTGTACAAATACAGGCACTGAATGTTGGGACAATAAATCGTTATCAATTCCACAGGTCTGTTGTCATTGTTCCCAGAGCTGAACTCTCCCAGTCAGATGATTAGTGTAAATTATGATAATCCTGGTTTTGGTTTCCAGATTTCCGTGTTTGAATCACATGAGTTTGTCCCTGCGTCTTTCATTTGGTATCTCAGATTTCAGAAGCCCATTTCAGCTTGGTATTGATTCCAAACAGCTCTTCTGAAACCCTTGAAAAAACAAGCTCTCGTGACCCTTCCTGTGATTATCGGATACTAGTAGAACCCTTACCTTGGGGGTCTCACCCTGCTCCCCCCCCCCAATTCCTCCTGTAAAACGAGTGTGATCTGTGTTTGCGCTACGTGTCTGGAGCCGATAAAGGCCGCTGATCGGTCCTAGGCTGAGGATTAGAGGGCTGCTGATTTCGGAGACAATGTTTTAACAGGAGTCCCAGCATGTGGCCTTTTATCTGACAGACCCACAGTTCATCGTGGTCAAATAGCACAAAACCAGAGGGGAGCGGGGCTCACGCCAACAATTATCACATGAATGAACATTGTGCTGGCTGCGCACATGTCCATACAAACCGCCAGCCTCCCCCCCATAAACACTCACACACACACCCTCCACACACACAAACACTCTATCTCAGTCTTTTTAGCCAATCATATGTCCCACACATGAGCAAACAGACAAGTGGACGCGTGCATGTGCACACTCACCCACTCACCCACTCACATCCCCACACACCCCCACACACAAACACACACACACACACACACACACACACACACACACACACACACACACACACAAACAGTCTGTATTCCGTTCTTCTTGGCAGCGTGCATTCACTAAAATGCAACAAAAGACAGTTTTTCCGAAGTTCACCAACTTTTTCCCTCATGCCGTATCGATTTTTGCCCGGAGCCATGCAATTTAATAGGCACTCGTTGCATAACTGGAGGATTTACTTTCAAAATGTTTTGCTTGGAGGCAGCCCGACCGCGGCATAAGAAATATGCCACAATCACTTCGTTTGTGTCTTCTTGTTTTGGTTTGAAAAAACAGGGGGAAAAATAGCATGTGGGAAAAATAATCCCACATGCTATAAATGAGCCTTGGCGGGGCGGGAGGGGAGTGGAGGAGGGGTAGAGAGACAGAGTGACTAACATTGAGAAGCTAACAATGAATTCAATTCATTGCTTCGGTTTGGCTGCAGTACTGAAGGATAGAAAAAATGTACCTATGGTTATTCTCTAACCCTCCACCACCAGCTAAAGAACCTCATGGAAACAGTTTGCTACATTCAGAGGAGCCTCTATCTCAGACACATTTTACGGATACTAAACTTTACCACCTATCTGCTTTGTTTTTGGCCTTCAGTTTACCCAAGCATTCCAAAAAATGCTGACTTTCCTCTAGCGTTGATAAACCACGCAGATTAGATTTTGTTTTAATTTGACCAGATTTTGAGATGTTTTTACTTGTGTGGGTGAGATCTAGAAGGTGCTTGATAAGACCACAGGGTAAAGGAGTAACGGGGCAGCCAATCGTCCAGGGTAAAGAGCACATTGGTCCTGTCTGAGTCTAAGGTTTGACCATGTCTTGGATGAAGGAAAGACCAGTTCCTTTCATTACCCTGTGGGCTTGCACCGCTAAACCCCAAAGCAGCATTAACATTTTTTGTGCTGGCTGCACGGTGGTGTAGTGGTTAGCACTGTCGCCTCACAGCAAGAGGGGCCCGGGTTCAATTCCCGGGCTAGACAACCTTCTGTGTGGAGTTTGCATGTTCTCCCCGTGTCAGCGTGGGTTCTCTCCGGGTTCTCCGGCTTCCTCCCACAGTCCAAAGACATGCAGCTTAGGTTAATTGGTGACTCTGAAATTGCCCGTAGGTGTGAATGTGAGCGTGAGTGGTTGTCTGTCTCTATATGTCAGCCCTGTGATAGGCTGGCGACCTGTCCAGGGTGTACCCTGCCTTTGCCCATTGACAGCTGGGATCGGCTCCAGCACCACCGCGACCCTTAACTGGATAAGCGGTTACGGAAGATGGATGGAGATGTATTAAGTCGTAAATATCAGTTTTCAGGGGTTTTAGTGACATGGAGGCAGAATTTCACACAAGCTAGAAATAACATACATTCGGTATATTATGGCAGTATAAAGTTGATAGGGCAAACGTACTGGCCAACAGATCCAACAGACAAAAAGCAGCATTAGAATGAATTTTCTAAAAAAACTGACAATATAAGTCCATTATTCACTCTCCTACCAGCTCTTTTTGGCCAGACGTCCAGTTCTTTAGCTGCTAAATGCGCCACTATGTTCACTGTCTGGTGTTGGGCAGGTAGCTATCATTAAGGTTTATCAGAGGTTTTTCGCTCAAAACACTTCATGCTGTGGATTAAGCGGTGAGTCTTGCTCCAATTTAAAATGCTTTGTAGTAACCCAGTCATCAGAAAAAATGTTGGCATTGTGCATTTCTGAGAAACACGTGATATGTCTAAACCAAAATTACTTATCATATCAGCCTCTTAAACACACAGTGCCACGTGGCTAACGTTGTGAAACGATTGGTTAGGTTTAGACAACAAACTACTTGGTTACGTTACGTAACAAATGGTAAGTCATAATTTAGTTTTGGTTTCACACAGGACTCGATCAGCAGTCTCCTGGGTGAAAGTCCTGTTTGTTAGACCCACCCACCGACGCTATCATCCATCGCTAGTGGACTTTCCAGCCTCTTCTATTCATTATACCTTCAATAACGTTACTGTATATACTATGTCACTTGCTCTGCCAATCACTCGTGCCAACATTTGTTTCCTGCTAACTGGGCTGTTAGTTGAGCTGAGCGGAACTGCAGAATTGGGGATCATCCTTAGCGGATCGTCCCTCCGAAAGACCCTTTCCGTATCATATGTAGTCGTAAGACCAATACAGTAAAGACATTATTCCATCCAGGGAGGTTATATTGGACAATCCATAGATTATACTTTTGTTTGTCCTCATAGGAAAATAGTTCCACTGAAAACTGTCAAAGGCAAGAGTCGTTGGGTTAGAATAACCAGGACAGTGTTTCTAGAGATTCAAAACTATCTGCGTGGCTACCACTTAAAGTAAGTGAGAAATTAAGGTTTTGTAGATTGGGTGGATCAGCGATTTAAAACTAGGGATTTGCTGAGATTGCGCACAAAATGGCCAAATCTGAAATGTCAGTGTTTTCATGTTGGAATAAATGCCAACCATAAACCTCCAGACATTTGTGCCAAAAACCTACTCCCCTGCTCTCCACTGTTTCCTCCCAGACATTTCAGACACTCTATAAAATCTAGGCATTACTGCTTACTAGCCATAATCAGGGACCTTGTTTTTGAGCATGCTGACCTGTAGGTGCCGAGATGATGGTGGGGGCGCTGGTCCTGCGGCCCCTTTCCGCGATGATACTGATGGTGTACAGCATGCCGGGCGTAAGGCCCCTCAGGATGTGGGACTCGGAGCTGCCCAGGACCACCTCCTCAACCCTGTGGCCGTCAGCTGACACATAAATCAGCCTGAAGGTGTCCAATTTGGCCAGGGGGCGTTTCCACTCCAGCATCATGGTGGTCTCTGTCACCTCTGCAACGGTTAGGTCCTTGGGAGCGTCCAAGGCTAATTAGGGGGGTAGAGGAGAGGTTGTGAATGGAAGTTGTCCAGGACCAACCTTGAAGCCATTATCTGAGACAGTTTTATATGAATTTCTCTTTTGCTACTCTTGATTGTCAATCAATACACTCTCTTGTGAAACGATTGTGTCTCCTGTCTCACAGTAGTTTGTTTTATGTCCCATGTTTTAATTAAAAAAAGACAAGAAGAACTGGGCAGTTCTGCAGCTGAAGCAGCAAAAGCCACCGTGGCTGCATAGGCAGAGACAGCTGTATTGTACTTGTTATACTTAATAACTAAAGATAAGGCAACAAAGAACTGGAAAAATATGTTCGATTGACAGAATATTCTGATGAAATGAAAAACTGTGGAAAGAAAAGCACCAAAGAATTTGACTCTATGAAATTATGACACAACAAAAAAATCCTCCTGGGTAGAAATGTGAGGAGGAAATTAGATAATTTATATATTAGATTAGTGGAAAAGATATTAAGGCGAGACACTACAACATGTCTTCTTTCAGACAAGTGGAAATAAAACATCTAAATTACACATTTATAAGTTTATGTTACTACTTTTTTCAATTTTTGTTTTAGAAATGTTTTTACAAATGTAAACATAACATTTCAGTAAAACCTATAAATCATAAAATAAGTTCAACTATTTAATGATGATATCTTCTAGTTATAATTTAGAAGTGTCTAGTTTAGTAGTGGGGAGGCAGATTTTGTTAAAAGACTGGAAGACTTGTGGGACCATCTTTTCATAATCACCATCTTGGCATGGTTGCCTTGCCTGAAAAATATTTAGATTGAGACCTTATTGTGTTAAACATTGGTGCTTTTGTTTGATGCCATACTGAGACTGTATTTTCTGGCTTAATGCAAAGCACCTCGATTGGGAGTCAACAGAAAGACGCCACTGGACGCAAATTGAATCCCGGGTCGGTGTGGATGAAGTAAAAGACACATGTAGAATGTGATTTTATCTCACCAGTCACTGCGTTAGTGGTCGCCGGCAGACTCTCCCGCTCGTCCGTCACCGCGGTCACACCCATCCCGTACTCGGTGCCAGGTCTCAGGCCTGCAAGACAGGAGGTGAAATGAAAAACCACTGTGATACAGAAATAAAAAAGCAACGTCATATTTTCCATTTGTTCAAATCCACCGAGGTGTCATCAAGCGAACGACGGGGAGGCTCTGCAGTCAAGTGGCCAGCTGTTTTGGCTAATGCCTCCAGTGCCTATGGCAAACACAGAAAAACACTCTCATGTGGCTTGGTTGCACAATGGATTGTAGACTAATTGTATTTCACGGTTAAGCCTTCGCTCGCTGCGGAACATCAGTGCTGCATTTGCATTGATGGATCTATAGGGCCCTTGTGGCAGACCAGGAACACTACTTGCTATGATACAGCGGGCTATGGAGGCCCTTTGGTCTCCACAATTAAGCCCTCTCTCGGCCTCTAATTCCTTTATTAACTCCCACAGAGGTCATCACACGCACAGTCTTGCAGCATGAAATTACACCTAATGCCCGGGAAACTCATTATCAATAAAATCACGAGCGTGAAGGCAATTACAGATAATAACTGTGTGAAAGAAGTGCTGATGCGTGTTTGTGTGTGTGTGTGTGTGTGTGTGTGTGTGTGTTTGGAGCAGAGTGGGACGTCGGCTCAATGGACACTGTGCTTTATTTCCACGGGACGGGCCTCCCAAGGACAAAGAATTGGGCCAGACAAAGACACTATTAGCCCGTTTTTGGAAGCTTTTTTTTTTTTTGTTTCTCATGGTGTCTAATCCTGCCATGCCGCAGACCACAGTGTGGAAACAAACAGGGGGAAAGAAAAAAAACAGACACATCCGCCTCAAAGCATGGCTTTATAATGTCAGCGGTGCAGATAGATGAAAACGTTTGAGCGAAGATCTCACAGGGAAACAAGCGGCAGTGTTATTCCATTTAAAGTCTGAATGCCAGACCCCCCCCCCCATCACCTACCCTCGGGTGGTTTCTAATAAAGTGAGCCTTTTGTAGACGGGCAAACATTTCACGACACAAAACAAAGGCAGCCCATTCTGGAAAATGAACAGGCTGAATATAACACTGACCGTTTAACGGGGAAAACACCACAAACACTTGGCCAAAACAATTAGGAGAATAAACACTTAACACTGTGTTGTTGTTTTTTCACACAGAGGCCTTTCAGCTTCAGTGTCACTTGGATACAAAGTGGTAATGGACCAACAGAATAAAGAATAAAAACGCTGAAACTGCTTGTTTAGCTCAGCAGGATTTGGTTGTTTTCTATTAGCTGCCATCAGAACTTGTCCTCGCCTTATTGCTCTGTGCATGGTGTTTAGTCAAGCGTCACAAATTAATCAAACTTCATGTAACTGCAAAATCCCTTCAACGCTGACACATACCAGTCTAAAACATGTCTGCCCACTGGCACTGGTCATGCATGCTCTCCTAATGAATTGTGTTGAGATAATCACAAATGTCTGAACAGAAATTAGGTGCTTGTGTCCAAATTTTTGATGGAAGCTTTGTGGAACCTGGCAACCCACAAGTCTTTCTGATTCAGTGTTGTACCTAAGGACACACAGAGCTGTATCTTACACCCAGTGCTAAGCGAAGCACAGCAGCGGGCAGCAGTTCACCTGTTATGCTACATTCAATGCTATGTTCCCATTCAGTTAAATAGGTTATCAGTGCATTTGCTCATACGCTCTTAAACAGAGTCATTGATGGGAACAGAGGTTTGGGAGACAGCAGATGCAGAGGTCAGGCCCACCTGGCTTTCAAAGGGAATTTGGGAGATGACTCTGATTGAATTCATGGTACGCCCAAAGCACACCTATGATTAATCAACAGACTAAATTAAACCCCTTTGCGCCATCACCCCTAACCTTGAGCCCAGAATATAAGTGGTTTAACTAACAGACGTGGAGTTGGAGGCGCCCTAAATGCACTTGAACCATAGATTCTTTAAATAGAGCCCTTCAATTTGGGCCCACAGGGATATATAACGCCATGATATATAATGTATATCCATGATAACTGACAGGACTTTGGAAAACTGGTAAGAGGACTAAGGTTACACTTGTAAAGTAGCGCATAACACAGGTGTCTGTGTCTGAAATGTATGTGTTAAAAGTAGTAATATTAGCCTGAATGGATGTTTGAGTGTGTGTCGGTGTGTATGTGTGTGGGTGGCTTTGGGATCCGGTACCGGTGATCTTGGCCTGGGTGGTGTCCTTGGGTCCCGGTGTGAAGAGCAGCTCTCCGTGCTCACCCCCAGACAGAGGTCCGTACTTGATGCGGTAGTTTTCCACCGGCGCTTGGCTGTTCTTCCACTCAAGAGTGATGCTCTCATCCGTCAGCTCCACAGTCTGCAGGTCTCTGGGGGCGTCCAGGTCTACAACACAGAGACAGACCAAGCCTTGAGACTGACGTTGGGGGGGATTTTTTTCATTATGCGATACTTGGGAGGATATTTGTCCCTCAAGGAACACAAACCAGCAGGATATACCCCCTCATTAACTTACAGCCATAAGTAAAGTATGTGTAGATCTCATTTTTGACTGGTTCACACATCAAATCATCATTTCAGTCTCACCTGTGAGGAAAGACTCGTAGACGGGAATGCTGGTCCGCTCTCCCTTCCGGGCCAACAGGGACACCTCGTACTGGGTGTCGGGGCTGAGGCCTCCCAGGTGGTACTGGGTTTCAGTGGAGGAGAGCTCCACCACGGTGCGATCAGAGGGGTTGGAGTTGGGCCCGTAAGAGACGCTGACCCTGTCCACCTCAGCCACGGGCTGGAACCAGGTCACCAGGGCCGTGGTGTCCGTCACGTCGCGCACATCCACCTGGCTGGGGGCATCGATCACTGGAGAGGAAAGGGGTAACACAGTGACAGCTGTTAACTCCAATGTCCTTCTGTTTGGATGCACAACTGATCGGTTTGCTAAGTGTGGATTGGCTCTCCCATTTACATTAGAAGTATTTAAATGTCCAAAGACTAGAAGAAGTTTAATTCTAGATATGTCTAATATCTCACAGTCATGTGCCCTGTTTACGTAAAGATTTTGTTTAAGTTTGATGTACACAACGTTAGTTATTTGTCTGCTTTATCTTATATTATAACATGAAATAAACATATACAAGCTACCAATAAGTACCAGAATCCCTTACTGCTAAGGTCTGTACATTCAGTATTATGGCTGTTTGGCATGAATAAACACAGACTGTACATGTTCTGTCTGAACACACATCACAGTTCACCAGTGAGTAACTGCTCTCTTATTTTTAGCAGTATCAAGAAGACCACCATTAGTGAAACATATAGTTACTGGTTGCCTCACATACTGTAGTGTGAAATAAGGGTCATGCTCTATCTAACACACTAGCATGGCAGACATTACTGTGGAATTGACGTGCTTGTGTCTCAATTGTATCTCTTTTCAGCTAGAATATGTGTAACCTACACCACCACTGTTTTGCTTAATTTCATTCTGTTCACATTTTTCGGTGCCATTAAGGGTTGGGCAAAACAGTTCAATCTGCTGAATAGCTAATCCTTAAGAACTTGTGAAAAACATTGCGTTGGACAACTTAATGGAAAAACTGCCCCCCACCCCCTTCCCTTTGCGACATTTCTCTTAATGACTTTTAACAACCCAGAGAGAGAGAGAGTGTGTGCTTATTGCACTCATCTGTGGATTAAACTGTACATGATGTTTGAGGGACCAAAAGAGATAACAAGATATTTTCCAGTAATGAAAATTTAAGAGTCGTGCCCTTTATAAATCCCCCCTCATATCTTGTAGGCGCAATGCATTGTGCCAGGGTTCACATTATTTTACGGGACTTTTCCAGGACATTTTTAGCGATAATCTTACTGATATGACGGAGATGGCCCAATACACCAATATGTTATAATAAGGGTCATGCTCTATCTAACACACTAGCATGGCAGACATTACTGTGGAATTGACGTGCTTGTGTCTCAATTGTATCTCTTTTCAGCTAGAATATGTGAACAGTAGAAGTAGACATTTTAAGCTCAGCAATGAATTGTTGGTATGGTATATTTCTGCAAACCATGGTTATGATGAATGTCAATTTTTCTTTACTTTTGGTCCTAGCAAGTGACATAATACAATGAGTAACCTTAAGTAAAAGTTACGTGTATAATTATAAGAGTGAAAGTCCACTAAGGACGGGTGGGGAGTGGTGGTGGATGGGTCAAACAAACAGGACTTTCACCCAGGACACGGCTGTTTCCTTTGTGAAACCGACAGTCAACATTGACTTTTATGCTTTTAACGTAACGTTGCTACGCTTTTTAACATTCCGAAAGAAAATCTGCTTTCAGTCAATTGTTAGTTTTATTGTAACAGTTGTTATTTTAAGTTGGTAGGCTACGTTGCTACATTATATTGTGATGTTATGTTAAGTTGTTGCGTTAAGTCTTTGCGTTCCGTTGTTCCGTGGCGTTGTTATGTTACGTTGTAACATTACATTGTTTCATTACATTGTTATGTAACATTGTTCCGTTTTATTCTTCAGTTACATTGTTACCTTGTTACCTTGTTACATTGTTACCTTGGTATGTCGTTACATTACGTTGTTACATTACATTGTTAGGTGACGTTGTTAGGTTACATTGTTACATTTTGTTGTTACATTAAGTTGTCTCGTTACCTTAACCAAGTAGTTTTGTTGCCTAAAACGTACCAATCGTTAACCATATCATTTGCAAGCGTGAAACAAGGCATTGCCCGTTAGATTGATTGATGGATGGATGGATGGATGGATGGATGGATGGATGGATGGATTGGATTGATTGATTGATTGATTGATTGATTGATTGATTGATTGATTGATTGATTGATTGATTGATTGATTTAACCCCTTAAGGACCATGAAGGTAGGAAGAATGGAGGGTTGTGTGGGGAGGAGTGTTATATGCATGGATACATTCATTTCAATAATGCAGGTGCAGAAAATATGACAGCCCTTTTGCATTTATGAGGCTATTCAGCCTATTTCCAGATCAAATCCCTCTGCCATGAAGGGCGCCTTTTCACCGGCGCTGAAATTGATTTGTCACACGTAAGCAACTTTAGCAAAGTCAACCTTCTGCGCCGGGCTGATAAAGTGAAGAATCTGCATTTGGGCTTAACACAGATTTGTCTTGTGAGGACGATGCGAGGGTGCCGTTCGGGTGTCACGATACCATTCTCCTGGGAGGCCGCCGTCCCTCTGAGCCTGACTGCTTGACTGACTGGTGCCTCCCACACATATAGGGTTGGTTGGAGGGGAGGAGAGAGGGGAGATCGGAGGTACTAGCTTCACACAATTAGCCCCTCAGCATGCAAATTCCACAGTACGCGCCCCCATCCGGTGTAATGGGAGACATTAAGAGAGCCTGAGTGACACAGAGAACTCTGAACCTCATAATTCAAGTAGTGCTGACACGTGGGCATACATATGTGTGCAAACGAGTGCATGCATAAACCGTGGGTATAATAAAAGTTCATCATTCATTCTTTTTGACTTTTTTCTTGAAAATATTTAAATAAAAATTTACTTAAACCAATAAAGAGTACTTGCCCAATTTTCACATCAATGTCAATGTGTAATCACCTCATTATGATGTGTTCTGTTTCCCCATTTAACACCATATGGAGGTCCTTGTTATAACTACATACCAACTTGTTGTTGCTTCTTGTTTTAGTAGATATGTTCATTTTGTGTAATGAGGGGAATGTTTTGTGATCACAACATGAATGTGTGTCAATGTCAATGTGAAAAATGGCTAAATTCTTTACCACAAACACACTAACAACATTCATTTTCACTGCAGAGTATTGCTGCCACCATAAAAACAAATGTTCTCTTTTAGAAAAAATAATGAAAGATGATCACATTATAACAAGATTTTGAATATTATAAAGAAAATTGAAACGTTTTCAATACATTAAAAATGATTCAGTTTTTGCCATTTCTTGTCTTAACACCATCTCACTTCATTTTGTTATCACAGAACATTCTCGTCATTACACAAAATTGAAATATCTCCTTAAAAAAAGAAGCATCAACAAGTTGGTATGTAGGGGAAACAGAATACATCATGCTGTTGTGATTACAGGAGGAAAATCAATAGCACTCTCATATGTGTGTTTTTGATATGAAGCTGGAGGCAGGAGATGGTTTGCGTAGCTTAGCGCAAAGATATGAGGGTGCTATCAATCTTCTCAACTAAGTATTGGGCAGCGAGAGCGCATTCCCACAATGATGAACTATTTCTTTAAATGCGCATTCATCTCAGCAGCCTCTCTCTCATCAGCATCCGACCAAGTATCCCTCTCTATCAGCAGTAAAGACCTTACAACCCTTCCTTTTCACATATTGTTCTTTTCTAAGACTATATGTTGAGGCTATATATTTCTTGATAGCATTAAAGGGATTAAGTTGAAACAATTTTCTTGTTATCAATATGCTGCTGTACGATTGTATCTCCAATTTGAGATCAATATGACCTTCAATTGGACTTTTCTCCCAAGGAAGTCACCTTCCAGTTTAAATAATCAATATAATGGGGATTTTAGAGTTTAGAACAGTGTGTGCTACTCATAAGAATAAGGGATCCAGCCATCAAAATAAAATATAGCAGGCTTTATAACTGCACTTCCTTTTCTGTCGTTACACTGTAGATGACACTGAAGAAATGTAACAAAAAACACTTTAATGTGCTCCAGCTGTAATTTACCAGCCCTGCTCTTACTGCTGAGTGTATAAGCAACGGTCACGATAGGCCTCTAATGGCCCTTCCATGCATGCTTCTGTTTATCCTGGCAAAGAGCGAACCATTTTCGCACCATAAATAAAGAATGAAGTGGCCTGACCCACTGCTGGATGGAGCTGCCATTTATTAAACTTGCGCCTGTTGAATATGCTCTGTTGAAACAGAAGTCTCCCGGGACTTACAGCCACTAAGACTGTACCTTTTTAAAGAAAATAAACATTTAACAACTCCATCAAGAAATGGAGAAGTGTTTTGAGCTGCCCCCCGATTAAACACCTAAAAGACACCTAAAAATAGTGCGGTGGTTGGTGGTTGGGCTGGCAGGTGAAGCCACAAATTAAACGTTTTCTCTATTTGTATTGATCCCAAGGCTTGAGTTCCTCAGAGTGTTACAAGCCATTGGGCTTTATAGCCCCGATGCAGCTATGGAGCCACCTCACAGCTTGCCAACAGGGCGGGAAATCCATATCAGTTTTTACTACCCCGTCTAAATCACAACAATGCAATGAAATCTAATGAGCTAATCAGTCAGGGCTGACACGTTGGGTTGCTTTCAATACACTGTTGGAGGCTGCAAGATAGATAACCCAGACATATTGAAACCAATGAACCTACGCAAAGGTATCAAGGTGACAACCATGTTTTTGCATTATACTTTGACGGCTCAAAGTATAATGTATATCATTTCTGGAAAATCACACTCCAATCATCACTGGGTCAGAATGGTGAAAAGGAGTTGATGCTTATTCTTTGGGAAATGTGGTTTGAATTTATGATTATTTGAAGAAGTGCAGATTTAAGAATCTAGAATCCATCCCTCCATAGTATGATACATTTCTGTGTGAAATACGTGTGATGATGGGCAAAGTCTGCATCAAAACTGACAAGCTATGGCAGACCAGCAGTCGAGAACATACCATTTATACCATCAAGGAAGATGTACATTCTGCTGGAGTGAAACCATTCCAGTTAAAACAAAAGACTGATAAGCCGGTTAGCGGTGTGAATGTGTAACACTCACTTGTGACGACGTTCTGCGAGGCAGGCGGTCCACGCTTGTTGTTCTTCACCACCTCCAGCTTGACCTCGTACTCCTGGCCGGGGCCCAGGCCCGACTGCTCAAAGGTGGTCTCTGGACGGCCGAGGGAGTTAAGAATCTCACCATCTTCCTCTTTCTGCCAGTACCGAGAAACACCATCAACCACTACAAAGACTAGCCCTGGCATAATGTGTGGAGTAGGAGGAGGGGGGGGGACGGGACTGCTAATCATACATAATGGCGCTCTGGGTGGTGTTTTGGACTTAAGCGCTGACAGGGGACTCCGTTTAATAGAGTGTGGCTTTGAGTAGATCCCAGTAGCACTGCTAGGAAATGTTTCCATGAGCACTTCAATGAGAAAATAAAGTGGTACACAAAGAAAATGTATGGCAATCTGAGCTGTCAAGACATGCTAACTGGCTTGTTTTTGCATCCTGGCTGAGCTGAACCATTTTCCACAGGAAGCCCACCATGATCCTCATGTATGCACATTAGGCAATTATTGAATTTGAAGTAGGGGGGTCTGCAGTGGATCGTTCATGGTTTCTACCAGAGGAAAATGTGCATAATGGGGAAGGCTGAGGTATACTCTAGAGGTCAACCACCTCCTAGAATGCAGAAGTAAAATTTACATATTAGCAGGACTCACTGTGTTCCTGAAGATGAGGTTCCAGCTATCGAAGGGAACGTCCAACGGGTCCCACTGCACCTCAACTGACGTCTCCCGCACTGACTTGAACTTGAGCCCCTCAGGCTCAGGCAGATCTAGGAGACAACCAAACTATTACTACATTTCATCTAGATTCATACTCTGCATTTCGTTAAGTGCCACAGAGGAGATTGACTTACGTGTAGCGACCCGAGCGCTGACAGGAAGACTCCTCTTGTTGTTGAGCACAGCATAGACGCTGATCAGGTACTCTACGCCAGGCTCAAGCTCCCGAATAGTGGTCATCTTCTGGTCCCCGGGCACCCGCGTGTCCAGCTCCAGACCTCCAGGTGCCGTCGGGGCGTAGGTGATCAGATACTCGGTCACACGCATCTCATTCTCCCAGGATAGGTCCACCGTCTCTGGGGTGACCTCAACTACTTTCAAGTCCTTGGGTGGAGAGACTATGGACAGACACTAGAAATCAGTGATTTGTATTCAGGGTTTTTCTTAAATGTTAGTAACATTGTCATGGGAGTTTTCTCCAAGATCTGTATGGTTTAGAAATGTGCCTATGGACAGATGAATTAACTTGCTGAACATGTTGTGACATTTTGAAAAAAGAGGTAAGATAACATGGAGTTGATGCCTCCAGTATTTGGATTGAAGTGACTTTGTCTAGAAAATATGTATAAATATAATCTGAAGACTGAGTAAAGGATTCAAAGCCATGTTGATATTATAGTGTAAAGCTCACTGAAGGCTTATGTATAAAATGAGTTATTAAAATATTAATGTTAAAGAGTATCTGTCGCAGAATAAGGGAACGCAATGGTGAAAGCCTATGCCCCACTGGTGGACCCTGCTGTAAGTTGCACACGATTTGTTCCAGCTGTAACGCTTCTTTCTCTCGTTGTAAAGTCACCCCTTACCCATGGCCAAGGGCAGATTTCCAATAAGCAGTTTCTAAAACTACAATTTAACATTTTTCCATGTGATTATACAGAAATACGCGAAGCAATATAAACCAAATCGTCAATTCACTGTTGTCAGTTTTAATGGAGAATCGAAACTGGTCACCATTTGCCAATTACATTAAATGGAAACCTATTTCATTCATATGTAGAAATAGAGACCGGCCTTATTTGTACCATCAAGTGAAAATGGAAGTAAATAAATGATATAAAAAAGTGTTTCTGTAGACGAGGAAAGAAAAACTGACACTCTAATGTTTGTTTATAGATTTCAATTTGAATTGAGTTTGTAAAAATACTGTTTCATGTTTTGCTAAATGATCACCCAAGTCAAGCCGTTTACAGCAAAAAAAAGAGGTCAAAAATTCCAATGTACGCTACCTCCCAGCACCAAACATAGACAAAGTAAGAGACTAGCTGGAGACGAGGTGGGACATTTAGTCGCTTAAGAGGCGGATATTTTCTTCAGGCGTTGGTGGAGAACAAAACAGAGCTAAAACAGAGATTGAATATTGGACTTCTACATTCAGGTGACCAGGTGGAGGAGGAGGAATAGTCTGTCGTCTCCACCGTTGGCCTGGTCAAGATGATCATCGGCCACCGTAGAGAGGCTCTGTTGCCTACGAAAACCCAGGAGAACCTCACCCTGCAGTCATGTTGTTACATGTGTGGTGGATGTGTAAACAGGCAGGTTGTGCCCCGAAGTGGCAGCTTTAGAGCCCTATTTGTAGAACTTGAGAATGCTTCTTCCAGGTTACATGAATACAAATGTGTACAAGTGTGAACATTAGATTTAAATGATCTTAACATTAAAAACTATTGATATAAAAGCAATGTCTCCCCATTCATTAAAATCTTGGTGTCCTTGCTTATTGCGACAATGTCAAAGCATTGTGTTACCTTTAATATTATTATCTTAACTTTGATATATCCAAATCATATCCATAACTATGGCTGTACCCTAGTAGTTCGAAGCTTTATTCATAATGTTGATATTCAATCTTAATATGAATTATTTAGAGAAACTCACTTTCCCTCTCGGCACAAGCCTTACTGGTAGTACAATAAAGTAGACTGTATGGTCTAAATAATCTTGAGAATGAATTCTATTAAATGGTCTTGCTTACCCTCAGAGCAGTCCTCTCCAATGAAGCCCTCGTTGCAAACGCACACTCCGTTCTCACAGCTTCCCTGGTTCTGGCAGTCATTCGGGCAGGTCAGCACGGAGCAGTCCGGCCCGGTGAAACCTTCATAACACACACAGTCGCCATCGACGCAGTAACCTCTGTCTAGACAGTTCTTGGGACAGGTCTTCTCACTGCAGTCCTCACCAGTGAAACCCTTGTGACAAACACATTGTCCGTTCTCACAGTGACCGCGGTCCAAGCAGTCATTGGGGCAGGTCAGCTCGCCGCAGTCTTTCCCAGTAAAACCAACAAAGCAAACGCACTTGCCGTCCACGCACTCTCCGCGGCCCATGCAGGCTTTTGGACAGGTCTTGATGCTGCAGTCCTCTCCGGCGAAGCCTTTGTTACACATGCACTGTCCGTTGACGCAGCGGCCACGGTCCTGGCAATTGTTAGGGCAAGAGAGCTCGCCACAGTCTTCGCCTTGGTATCCAAGGTCACATACACATTCTCCGTCAATGCACTGGCCCTTGTCGCTGCAGTTGTCAGGGCATGAGAGGATGGAGCAATCTACACCCTCAAATCCTGGATCACAGATGCACTTCCCGTTGAAGCAATGGCCTCTCTCGTTGCAGTTCTTGGGACAGGTGAGCTTCGAGCAATCGTCTCCACTGTAGCCCATCTGGCACACACACTGGCCATTCACACACATGCCACGGTTGTTACAGTTGCCAGGGCAAGTGAGCTCACCGCAGTCTTCTCCGGTGAAGCCCTCGTCGCAGTAGCAGGTGCCGTTGGTGCAGCGTCCGCGGTCATAGCAGTCGTTAGGACAGATGAGTTCGGAGCAGTCGAAGCCTGTCCACGGCTCATCGCAAACACACTCGTCGTCCACGCAGCGTCCACGTCCCAGGCAGTTGTTGAGGCAGTTGGTCTGGGCGCAGTCCTGACCGATGAAGCCCTCCTCGCAGAGGCAGGACCCTTCGACACAGTGGCCATAGTCACCGCAGTCCAGCAGACAGAGCTCAATACCGCAGTCGTCGCCACCGAAGCCCTCAAAGCACTCACATTTGCCATCCACACAGCGGCCCTGGTCCTGGCAGTCGTTGGGGCATTCTGCATCGGTGCAGTTGGGTCCTTTCCATCCAGGTTCACACACGCAGCTGCAGGTGTCGGTGCTCCAGTTTCCACGGCCATTACAGTAGGGCTTTGTTGAAACTTCACCTTGGGGAGGGCAACAAAGAAAAAGGAAAATATTGTAAAGGTATGTAATCACAAATCACTCCGTAAAACAATGTGTGCATGCATACACAAAGTATGGCTGCATATCCAAGACAACTTGTCTAACACAGTGCTTCAGGAATGAGTCCTAAAACCCCAAAATGTGTCAGGATTTATGCCCTTCTGGTAAATATCCCTCTTGTGAATTTTGAAGCTCTTACTGTCTTAAAAAAGGCGGTTGCTACCTATTTGCTAAATGGTAACGAAAAACCTCATCAAGTCGTAGTATCATAAACATTTGTTTGCCACATAGTTCCTGCAATAATCCAAAATCCAATGTAAAAATGTCCAATTGGCTTCTTGTCGAGGGAATCAGTGCAATACTAACTTTCAGATTGCCCTCAAAAAATACGTCATCCCTGCAGCACTCTATTATCATATAACAAGAGGACAACTGTCCCTTCAAGCAAAGGTGAGAATTAGACATGTTTGAGAGACATTGTAAATGCAAACTGGGCGAATCCATAGCATTTATTGGACCTGAGGCACTCTTCGGCATCTTCTCCAGCAGCACTTTGTAATTTGTACCGCCTTTTGTAAAAATATAAAATACATTTTTGACTGCATCTTTTCTTCCAGGTTGCCATTGGATTCAGTCAAGTTCATCAATCCATAAAATGTATTTACAGCAACTGGAAATCTTCTTTTCAGGGTGAATGTTTCCAAACTTGATGATGCGTGCATGGGTGCTCTGACAACCCATAACAGTCGGATGCTAATAGGCTTTGCATTGACAATGATGTTTAAATTCCAGTGTTGACAGGAGATAAGCCTTGAGCTTGAAAAAGATCATGAGAATCTGTTTGATTGTATTAAAGCGTCCCCTCTTCTACATTGAATTGTAATAAATCATCAGGTCCTTTAAAGCAGAAACTGTGAGTTTTCAAAAAAGTATGCCCACAGGTGCATCAGTATTCGACAACAATGTCACTGACAATATATAATAATGACAAAATATTCACTGTATCATGTAAATTTGATACATTTTGATGTCTTTACCAACACATTCACTCCCAACTTGTCAAATAACGACGCCTGGTCAGTGCCTCTACGCTTCAAATGGTGATGCTCTGGGTTCCCTTCTAGCATCAGGTATGGTATGTCAGTTTCCATTTGTTACATGCATAGTGTCTTTTCAAATCAACCCCTATCACGGAGGTTTAGTCAGTTTAAAGGTTTACTTTAAAAAAAACTACTTGCTAAGGTTTAGGAAAAGATTGTGGTTTTGGTTAAAATAACTTTTTTGAAGTACGGAGTTTACGCATCAAAAGTTATTTAATAGATCAACGTTGACTTGGTTTCACACGGGACACGAACAGCCGCCTCCTGGGTGAAAGTGTTGTGTTTGTTTGACCAATCCAACCTCCCCTCTTGCCTGTGGACTTTGCCACTCCGTATACTACGCCAGTTGTTTTGACTGTCTAATAATGATGATGGGTTTTAATTGCCGACAGTTCAAAGCATCTCATACAGACCCTATAGATTGCCTCGGGGTGCTGACCAAGCGTCTGTATTTGATGAGTTGGGATTGAGAACTTGTTGTATGACTACAAGGCAGGATGATAAATGTGACACAGCCAATGTGTAGTTAATGGACTATGGTCTTTTAAAAATGATTGCCGTGGCCAGCTTTTAATACTGTGCTGCATTTATTATCTAAAATTCATGTTCATGACCTTTCTGTTCACAAACTGGAAGTACTTCTGTATAGTAAACTAGACAAACTGCCATTACAGCACATTCATTACATTACAACAGCACATAGAGTGAAAGGCATAGACCAACCTGTAACCTGAGCTCCACAGCAGCCCGTCCCACTGCTGCACTGCTCTCTCAGACTAGACAGCTCTGATTCCAGCATCTCCAGCCTGTTCAGGATATCCTTGATGCCTGGCAGCTGGTTGTTGCAGCCGCATGCCTGCTTGGGGATATTGATGCGGTGGGTGAAGACAATCTGATTGACAATCTGATTGTCGCCGTCCACCGTGTGCTCCATGTGCTCGGTGTTCTGCATGTCCACGGGGGAGCTCTTGTGTTTTAGCTCGGAGTCGCCGGGCGAATCGAGGTCCACGGAGCAGAGGGACGTGGTGGGGACGTTGATGTTGTAGACGTGGTTGAACACAACCGGCTGGTCCGGGTGGGGCAGGGTGAGGTTCTCCTGGGTTTTCATAGGCGACAGAGCCTCCCTACGATGGCGGATGACTTTCTTGACTAGACCGGCACTGGAGAGCTCGAGGAGCAGGGCCACGGTCAAGCAGCCGAAGAGGAAGCCTTTAGTCCCCATGACGACACGTTGACACTGAGGAAGAAGCAGCTGAGTGCAGACTATTCAGGGATCAAATAGGTGTTCTTGTCCTAGTGTGAAAGATATTACAGAGAGAAGGGAAAAATTAACAAGGTCTCTTCTTTCCAGGCACATAACGTTGTCACATAGTTCATTTTATTGTCTTTACACCTACATCACATAGAAATGTATGCAGAATTCTGATGGATTTTCATATTAATGGTTTGCCCTTTCCATTCAGGATACATTCATTAACGGTCTCCCACCACACATACATGCACACTTGGGGGCCAAAGCTGGACTGAAATATTATAGTATCCCACTGAAAAGCAATTAACCTTCTTATTTCGCCCCCAACAAAAGACCACGTCCACTCCTGTTGCTGCCCCTGACCCATTTTAGCCCCCTCTGCTCTTAGAGGAGCAGACACACACTTAGCAGATGACATTCTTCTCACAATTCCTCCGAGGGCCAGGGAGCAACAGCCACCGCAGCGGCTGCGTGTGACCATGGCGATCTGAGGCCAATTTTATCCGGCCACATTAAGCCCCAGCAACACCTGCATGGTGGGGAGCCTCCTCCGTCTTTTTTTCTCTGCAGTCAAGGCCGCAACCCAAGCTGACAGATTAATACCGGTGTATGGTTAGACCATCTGTGGGCTTCCTGTAAAGCACAGAGCTCTGCACAAACTTCCCTCCTACCTGCAAACAGCCAGGTCAGCATTCCCAGACTGCTCTCCACACAGCCACTGGGTTTCCTTTTATGGGAAATTATGTTCATTGGAAAAAAAGTTTTGGCATGAAAGCCAGCCTTAAGACCTGGTGTTCTTTCTTGCTTTTTGGTAAATTAAATATACGGGTTGGTTACAGGTATGCCTTTTGTTCCTCTAATAATCCAGTGTCTATTGGTTTTATATGCTGAAAGATGCTGAGAGACAAACATAAAAAAACCTTGGGATGTCAGTTCTGCAACCAAAAGGGAGAACAAAATGATCCATAAAAATTCCATGCATGCAACGTGTCTGGCTCAGCCTGAGTTTACATAATACCATTTTTAGCCCACCTTGTCAGAGATGCAGACACCAATCATTTCCTGTCTCTAATAAAACCCAATGTGTGCTTTGGCTGCTCTAAAGGTTAATAGCAGCTGTAAGCAGCCAACAGGAAAATATCTGGCTATGCACAAATAGCATATTCCAAACCCTGCAGTGGAATATGTATAAAGGGGTTTCATTTTCTTTGCTATGCCTGACTTAGTGACGCTGATGTGGATGCAGTAAAAAACATGGGCCGTCTTTGCCGGCCATTTTCATGTGTGCGGGAACAGGGAGGCTGACAGTCAGCAGGTAATATTCCAGCAAGAGGTGCTCGGTCTCCTCATCCCGGCCTGACACGTGATTAGGCAAGCTGACAGATGAGCTCAGCTTGGAGGGATCCCACCGCTTCACCGCACACACACATGCACCCTGCATCCCCCCCAGCCCCCTGATTAGAGAAGGCAGGGATGAGCGCCTCCATGATGGGTAGACTGTATAAGTGCTAATGTGGCTTGCTGATCGCAGCGCTGAGGATCTGGGCCCTCAGGGGTCCATCCCACCCCCGCCACCCTCCGTCTCATGTCACACATGCACATCCGCGCGCACACCAATGCAGTCACACCGCTGTGCCCAAGCATCACAAACTAGGGATTAAATCAACAAAATAGCCAGAAAATTGCTTTGAGTTGCTGCTAAGGTTTTAGTTCTGGGCGGATGGTTGGCTTTCTCACTTTGAAGGCTGGCTGCTCTCCACATGGACCTCTGAGCGAGGCAAACCCTGAGAGACCAAAGCGCGCTTTGTTTGAGAATCTGTGGCTCTGGCAAAACTCGGCTTTATTCTGAAATAGATGAAGAGAAGAGAGTTCCACAAACTCTGAGAAGAAATCTAATTTTACCTTTTTCTCCTCTTAGATGCCATCTACTACTCTTTTATATGAAGCAGAACAATCACAATAAGAGAATCTGAGTGTGACGCTGAGAAACACTGGGCTGATCCCCCTGTTTGGACTTCCTTCATGAGCACCCTGTGGCCCTGGCACTATGCTAATGCCGCTGGTTGCTGGCACTGTAGACACAGACTTGATACAATCTGACTGCTGCTGCTTTGTTATTCCCTCATTTGGTTTTGCTGTATAGTTAGCTTCTCAAACAGCCACAAAGCTTGTTGCCCGTCTTGTGGTCGAATGTGAGGCGATTTCTTTACCAAGAGAAACCTGCTGGCACACACACACACATTCGGTGCAACTGATCTAAATGACCGAAACACTCGAAGTTTTATACCTCACACAGTGGAGAGCTTGAAAGATCCAGTTGGCGTTAATTTCAAAAGTGATTAGGTCTCTCGCTGTCAAGAATGTTAAATTAATTTTATGGTGTTGTTGTTTTGGGATTAAAGTGACATGGTCCGCCAATCAAACAGCCAAACTTAAACCGTGACCTGACTCTAAATGTAACCCTCCCCAAACCCCCCAAAACAATGTATTGTGGTCGTCATGACAACCAAATTCACAAAAAAAAATATTAAAACGAAAATCTACAACCCAGTCGGTAGAAAAAATGGATGGCATTACATGTTTCTGCAAATCCACAGATATGCTGAAGGTCAACATTTCTTAGCCAAAAAAAATCTTCATAAACATTGTGAAACGATTGGTTAAATTAATGAAACAAAAGTATTTGGTAGAGATTAGAAAAAGATCATGGCTTGTCTAAAAATAATAACATTTCAATGTTGAGTTACAGCGCAACATAACAACTTAACCTAACTAAGTACCCATTGTTATAGTTGTTATTATACCACGTAACGTCTGCAACGGTCGCACCTTGTACTATGATACTTGCCCTAAGGCATAAACATTTAACGTATTTGTTTGCAGAAACGTATAATGCCAACATATTTTCCAAGCAACTGGGCCAAAATATCCATCCATCCATTCATCATCTGTAACAGCTAATCCTGTTCAGTTTTGTGGGGGGCTTGAGCAGATCCCAACTGGCATTGGGCGAAAAAAGGGGTACACCTGGACAGTCTATAAAATTTGCCGACACTCCCACGTTGAAACACGGAGGAAGGCTGAAAATTTTAATAAAATGTATAATTTCCAATTTAAAATTGACCGTTATTTCTTTTTTCTGATCTGTTGCCCCCGTTTTCACTGCCTTGAAAAATTCATTTTAAATGGTTCATATGATAGTTTTCTGATCTGTCTCTTAGATGGTTGAGTTTTGGTCAAGTTTAAGCAAATAAAACTATTTATTTAAATTAGGATCACAGTCCCAGATTAGAGAAATGTCAAACGGTTTGCATGGACAAGCATCCAAATTAGGGATGCACCAATACCAATACCAATAAAAGTGTTTTTCCAGCATGTCCCTTTCTTTAGCTTCAATGTTGTGCAAGTCTAGAACCTTAATCTTTGGGGAAAACCAAGAGAACACATTTATTTCACACAAAGAAAGACCAAGGGGATCAAGATAAGAGTCAAACCAGGCAGTCCAGTCAGCACAAATCCCCATAAATTACTGAATATCTTCAGCCCAACATGGCTCGCAAAGATCGTATTCCATCTTAGCATTAACTGTGCATTTGAACAGCGCTGTTTAAATGGAAATAAATCGATCCCTGTTGGATGATTACTTTAGCAGCGTGATCCTTTCCTCCTTTTAGACACAGGTTTTACTTTCAGTTGGTTGAGAGATTGATGGACAGACTTTTCTGTCTGGAGAGGTCTGAAGACAACTTTCTTTCCAAGTCAGCCAGGGCCCAATGCTGCCAAACACAATCGTTACTGTGGTTCACCTTTTCTGGGATTACTATATGGCAGATCCAAGAAAAATCACTGGGGAAGCAGAGGTTATCTGTGCAGCCGTTCTGTAGAGGAAATGCAATTTGTTTTGGCACCAAAGAAAGGCAAGTGTTATCCACAGCATGTGTGGTCATTTAAAAGCAAAACCTATATGTGCTGTCAGTGCTTTTAATGAAAGGAAAAGAAATATTGGTAGCAGGGCTGGACTGGCCATCTGGCACCGAGCAATTTACCAACTGTCTTTTTTTTTTATATCTCACCACCCCATAAAACAGGTAGATCTCATTGTTTTGATTTTCTTAATTGGCTGGCCCAATCATATCTTTAAATCTTGTGCCATTTGGGCTCAGGTCATTCATTCAACAGGGCATCTGCAAAATAGGCTATGGAAAAATGATAAGACAAAACACAAGGGATGCACGGAAGAAATGCAGGCCAACAAAAAGTTTTATGAATAGTTACGACTTTTCAGTCCCTTTGAGCGACTTGCTGCTGGCTACGTAAAGATCAGTGGTCGGTCAACAGCTTCTCTGGCATAAGCGTCTATCATCTCCTCTCTTGCTGTAGTGGAATTTTTTTAATATATTATAACATTATAATGTATTACAACTATGGGAATTTTTATGATACTTGACCTTATAAGTCCTTTTTAATGCTTTATAATGTGTTATGATAATGGTTGTAAATAGATATGGAGTGCTTAAAACTTCAAATATAGTGCTATAAGCAGATTATTTTGCATTCTAAGTATTTGTGTCTATGGCATTATAGACATGAAAGTGCAACTGGAAACATTATTTGTTTTGGCAGAAAAGAAAGACAACCAAATCAGCAGCAATTCGTTGTAGGTTCATTAAAACCAAAGACCAAAATGCAGTCAATGAAAGGAAAAGAAAGATCTGCTAATTATCAGTAGATAATCGCAGCAGTGAGTGTGAACAGACAGCGCAGCAGGTCGCCTGATAACTCGACAACAAACAAACTGAATAATGAAGCGGCATGCCCCCCTTGGTGCGTTAAAAGCTGTAAATATTCAACGACTACAACCACAACTCAAGTCCCAGGACAGTATGTTAAACAGGTCTGATAGGATGCGCATGCTTTCTTCTCATTTCTGAAGAATCTTTCAAGCTTGCCTAGTTTTGTAGGTCACCCATGACAAAAACTCAGCTTGCCTTCTTTGGTACAGTATCCAAATCTGGGTCGCGTGTATAAGGACTAAATGAAGGCTTATTGTCTGGGGCTCTTTCCACCTAGAGACACTGTCACACTTTAACAGAGGAAAGTGACCAATAAATTGGCCTCTGTCGCGGACACTCACTGCTATGTCAAGAATCATGAAATCCCACTTTAAAAAGGTGCAATGTGTAACATGAAGCAACATGCTCCAAACAAATGGGGGGCAGCATTTCAGCCCTACTACTTGGTCCTAACAATATCAATGTACAATAATCAGTTATAAAAAAATAAAATAACTCCTAATTAACACCAGAGCAAGAATACGGTAGCTAGCTAGTTTAGGTTAGTCATCTGTGTGTCTCTTGTGGCACAAATTCTGTATGCTTTCATAGTTCTTTTATTGGACCTAAAGCGGCAGTTACAAAAAAACTGCCGCTGTCCCCCCGGCAAAGGTAGAGGGTTTGCAGCTCCTGGAGAAAGACCTCAGTTAGCCGTTAGCTGCAGCAACTCCATTAGGCCATCGCAAACCCCAGCAACGGGAGTTACAGCGGGCTGGCGCTGGGTCTAACCTGTGTAAATGCAGCAACAAAATGTTTGCTGGTCAAGCAGGGAAGACCGGGGCAGTCCCCCCGGAATCAGTCCTCAGTGCTTGGGTATGCGCTCGCGAAGAATGCGAGTTGCTACAGCTAACCGCTAACTGAAGGTCTATCTTCCAGGGCTTCCGCATGCTTTCCGCTTGGTGACAGGGAGGACAAAATTATAATACGTAGTTTTCTTAAACTATCATAACCTACACACACCCTGTACCTTCAACATGAGGACCGACTGGACGCTACATTGGTACAAGTGGTATTACAAGACAGGATAGGCCGGTTAAAATACTAGTAGATATCAATGACCCGACGTCAACACTGTAACTTCTTCACATTCTTTACAATGTTAAATTCACATTGCACATGTAAAGAGCTCATATCCCCAAATAACCACATATACGCTGGAATTGGAATCTGCTGATGTACATGTTTATCACAATCAACTTGCCTTGAAGGTGAATGAAACCTCACATATGTCCCGAGCTGGAGCAGGTGGATATTGATTTGGATCCTGTGTCTCCACCAAGGTCATAGCCATAGAGATAGCGAGTTTGCTGAGGAAAGCACTATGGTTGTGAGTTATAATCATCAAACACAGAAATGAATTTCCAGGAAGAGGCATGGCTTGAGCTGACGCACGATCGATGGTGCCGTTGTTGCATGGCAGAAAAAGGTTTTTCAAAATTTTATCACCTCACGCTCTGGAAGACACACACTGTCTATCTTTTTCTGCTCTTTTTATGGCGGTTGCGGCCAACGCTGTTGTGCTAAACTACACTAAACCCCCTTAAGGCAGAGTAAAGAAGCAAACTGCTCGCTTAATGGCAGATGTTGGAGAGATGCAGTATTAGAAAACAAGGCGAAAAGGCAATCAGTTTCGACTCATTTTGTGTGAGGGAAATGACTGAGCAGGTTAGACGAGTCGAATGTGGCAGCTACGTGGTAAGGCAATGACATTAGCACACAGCTAATTGGGTAAAGACAATTCTCCTCTCAGTCTGCTCCTCCTTGGGTAAATTAATTTCTAAGGTCATGAGATCAGCATTATACATACATTTTTTTAAGTATAATGATTCATGTAAAGGTTTTTTTGTCTTTAATTGTGACTTTGAAGCCGCACTATTTAATATTTTTTGTATTAATAATAGATCAAAAGACTACATAATGCGAGAGTGGTCATTCATAGTGACAAACCCAACTATCTTCGGCTCATTCTTATGGTTCAGTCCCAGCGCCCCACTGTTTTAAAGATAATGGAATGCAGACTTGGCTGAAATTTGACCATTACAGCGGCTACAATCGCAACTTTTTTTTTTTACAATACCAATTGGATGAAATAACTGTCGATGTGGAAGGGTTCACCTTTAGTAACTCTTAGCTCTATGTAGCGTTTTAGCCATAGAAATAGAGGAAGAGTAGTAATTCAAAAGAACGTAAAAGGATGGTCACATTGGTGGCCATTTTTATGTGTATTTTTACCATTGTGACTATTAACGGCGGCTAACTGCCATTTAAGGCGAGTCGTAAAGGTACTGAGGTTAAGTTGTTTCCGCGGCGCCTGAAACAAGTGATGGAGTAACGTTACCTAGCGTAGAAAGCCAGAATGAATGAGTAAAATTCAACAACTTAATGCTTCATCCAAACACTCTTCACAGCGTAGCACATTGCTCTCGCCTGAAAACTTTGTTCGGCTTATTTTCTGTAATCAGCATTGTGGAATTAGAAAGCTCGCTAGCTAACTAGCCATCTTGCAAACCAGTGTAGTATTGAGGCATGGTATAATTAGCTTTTAGGTTTGGAAGTGTTTTGGAGTGTTGGTCAGAAAAAAACATATTTTTATATATCAACTTGCAGAATTGTTCACTATGAAATCATTTGACAACTTTGGAAATTACTAATCATGCCTTACTGTGAATACAAATACTTATGATGCCCAAAAAGAATTAGAGGACTATTTTCACTGAGGTCCAGATGACACTCTAAGATAGCCGGGCCAATGTGGCTTTACTGGTGAGTGCAAATGTTTGTAATAACCATAATTATATTCAATTTGTGACAAAGATCCTTTGCCTTTGAAAAATTAAATCTTTCTATCCCCTCTCACTCCTAACAAATCTGACTGAAGGCGCTGACGTGAAATCAATAAAGCATATCAATATTTCCACTACAACACTCTATCTTTATTTCCCAGATGGTAAACAATTTATGATGATTTGACTTGCTAAATAGATATGAAATGGGGAATACTCTCTTTTTGATGGATGAAAAGAAGACTGGTTTCATCAAACCAAAGGCTGTGCTCATTGGCTCTCCGCTGTGACCCCATTGGATCTGATGACACAGATAGCGGGGGAGTGGTGGGGGTTAGTGTGTTCATGGCTGATAAGGCAGACGGGGGAGGCTGGATCTGAGATACCGGCTGAAAACACTTATCTGGGTACTCGGAGAGAGTGCTCTGCCAAGGCTGAGCCCTATCGCGCTCGCAGAACCGCCAGAGTGCTTTGGAGCCAGAGCTGACACGTCTGACTGATACCTCCCCCCAAAAAGTCTATTTCTTCAACCAAACCCAATTTCCGACTTTGACACTGAGATACGGAAGAAAACGAATGTGGAGTGAACGAGTGTGCTCACTGGGTCAATTGCACAGCAGACAGTCAAATCTCAATTTACTTTTTACTGCATTGTGATTTGACTCGCGGCTCGCCCTGAGGCCCATCGATATTCTTTATGGCTCTTCCCCTGCGGCGCCTCCTTCTCGCGCTGCTGTTCTCGCTGGGTCCAGATGGAGAGGTTGGAGGCCAGTCATTGTTCATGAGCTTTTTAACATGCCGGGGTGCTGGTGACCTACTGTTTATTAGCCTAACCCCCGCGTGGTGTGCAGACTTGGCAGCCTCATGCGCAGCCTTTACAGCACATCCACCTGCTGTTTTCTCCAGACACTAGTAATCACGTGGCCCATCCGTTCTACCTACTTCCTCCCCAAAGCTTCCACACTGCACCGCAATTACTATAAAAATCTGGCTCGTACCTGGTTGCTGCCTCTGTCGAGGTATTGATGTCGACATCTGGGACTCTAAGCTTACCATGTAACTAACACCTTCCCTCTCAGGTAATCAGCTGCAAGGTGAAAGCCCAATCTCCCTGTGATCTCAAGAGACGATGGGCTGGCTTACACTGTGTGTCACTTCTTGTTGGTACCAGTGTATTTTCTCAAGCGGCATCATGGAGAAGTGTTGACATTTCTCAGACAGCATGAATCACTTGACCTACAAACTAAAAGATACTATCAACCAACATTATTTGCTTTTTGTACCAAACTAAACTATTTTCATTCTAGAGAACAGTAAATCATCCCTTTCTACGAGGAATATCTTTGACGTTTCAGTCGTACGGTGACTAGAATGGTGAATTCAGACATTGAAGGGAGAGATTTTTTGATAAAGTCAAAAGAATGCTGAGTAAACATGTAAGAGGACTTTGCAAGGCCTTTCAAAGACTGCATATTTCAGCACTTCACACTGGAGGTTTATTGGTTACTTCCATTCAAACAGGATGGAAAGGTTTTTTTTTCCTCTCCTCTATAAATGGAAGCAAGCGTGTTGGCTGTGATACCCGGACATCTGTTTGTCCTTGTCTGTGATGAAAGCCTGAAGCGTGTTGCGTGTCCAAATTGGGAGTGCCTTCCATTCAGACACTTGTATGAGCCTAATGACCCTGGTCCCCGGGGTCGGCTCTTCATTGGCTTCCCCTGCTTTTTTACCATTTTCCCCAATTTAAATTGTCTGCCCCTCTCTAAAGGGCCCCCATCTTGTTCCAAGAACATTATGGCTCATGCATTCCAATGTGTGAGGTCACTAGTGGAGGCGAAGTGTCAGAGAGAAGTGTCTACCACATGTGATCATCCATTGGATGTCTCCAATGGAGGGTATGGGCAATACAAAGGCATCACGGATCCCACAGCTCCAATACTTCCACTCCATTCCCGTCGCATATTAGCATCCGAAGGACATTAAAAACCATCTGGAATGCTTTAAACACTGGAATTCTTTGAGGGGGGTCTTTGTACCGTGGTGATGACTAATCAGACTGGGCCTGAGTGGGGCACAGGAAAATCTGACTGTGGTGACTTTTGTGGGGATCATTGGTGCCTTACAAACATGCATTGGAACAACAAAGGCACACAACCCTTTCATGCAATCCTTCAAGTTCAGCCAAGGATGTTAGAATTTGGGAAGACTGGATTCTTCTTCCTTGATGAGACAAGTCTGAGGTACGCCAAAACCACAAATTTTTTTTAATGACTTAAAGCAGTGATTTCTGGTTTACTGCCTGTGTTCCTCTCTTAACATTAGACATTCAGCTTCACTGTGCTGAATGTGTCTTTTGGTTTACTAGATCCAAGGTATTTAGAGCCATCTGGACCACAGGTGGTCATATAAACTGGGCAGCACAGTCCAGGTGAAATCATCCAAAGTAATCATAAATTGTGCGAAATCTAGGGAAATTTCACCTAGCACCACGGTATTCAAACAGCAGGACATTACAGCAGAAACCAGAGACAGTGTTGAAGACAAAGAGAAGGGCAGGAGAGGAGGCGACAATGAGAGTCTGGATCACCCTGAATTAAAGATGACGTTAATTTAATCCAACCCAACATCTCAGCAGCTCTCCTGAGCCTTGCTCAACGTGGGTCATCTGAAAAACCCCACGATTGCTGTTTGCTTTCAATCACCAGCGATGGAGCTAAGTGGGGTTAAAGACAGTCACCCTCTCAGAGAGCTTTGTGGGGCATGGAGCGTCGGGAAACGAACAGCTGTCCAAACAAAGGCCTGTTTCCCACTCATCGTTATGCCGAGTGTCACTGTCAGTGGATACTCATACGCCTAGCCAAAGCATCATGAAATATTAATGCAACCAAGCCTTCGCTGCCACCGACAGCAGATATTGCAAAAAAAAGCCAGTGTGTGATATCTGAAATAAGTCAGATATAGGTATATCAGATAGAGGTATATCGGATGGATTGAGCTGAACCTGACAACGTGAAGTCACAGCTGCTTCATTGTGTCCGCATCTCCTCATCACACACAATTACCATCCGGCAGACGCTGCCCTGGTATCCTGTGGGTCTCCTCCATCACAGCCCACCTTATATCTCCGTACACGCCCACTTCTTGCTCTCCACTCTGGCTCCCCTCTAACCCTTTCTCGCTAAGCTTTGCATTGGGGTCCCCAAGCCGGGCACCGTGAGGATAGGATTTACAGCAAACAGCTTCGGGGGTATACAGTCTAAATCTGTGAGCCCTGCAATAAATCCTGCCTTATACCCTGCATTAAATAATTGCTAACCTATCAAAAGAACTCCAGGCAGATTTGGAGGCTTGCTCACCATGGCAGGAAAAAGATTTGACGATTGAAACTCTTCAGTGAGACCATGTAAAATCTTGATGCAGAAACAGAAACCTACGAATAAAAACTGGAACTCATAAACAGTTAAACGCAGCCCTTTCTAAATTTAACATCCTTACGTGGTCTGGTATGACCAGAAGCTCTTGGTGGGTGATGTTAGGAAACTTTATACAGACTTTTGTGAGTCAGGTTTCTGACTCAGTGGGACTAATGACTCTTCTTTACTTGAGCTACTGTTACACTATAATTTAGCGTTTACCATTAATACGAATTTGACACTTCTAGCCACAGAGGCCACTGTCTAGAAAAAGTCAGCTCGCTTTCATTCTTACAATTTGTTCTACAAACTTGATGGAGCCTTTAAGCAATCCAAAAATGATTTTTTTTTCTGCTGTCAAACACCCACATCAGAGAGGACCATCTTATTTACTGATCCATCAAACATCCTCTATTTCATACTATCTGTTACTCTTTCTGCAATCTCTGTGTGGGACGTAACTGACAAACAAATGAAGCTGACCTCAAGAAAGGAGACTGGGAAGCACATGGAGAGCGACAGCCACTGCCAGCATTTTTTTTTTGTGTGTGTGTGTGTGTGTGTGTGTGTGCGTGTGCGTGTGTGTTTTTGTGTCTCAGCGAGGCTGCCAGTTTACAGCCGGCAGTGTGAATGCTGGAGATCTGGGAGAGGAACCAACCAGCAGCATCTAATACATAGCAGCTGTCTGTCTCCTGGGTTACACAAGCCTACTGTCTGCTGGCAACCATAATGTGTACAGCTGGAGCTATTCCGGCAAGCAGCACATACGGACACACACACACACACACACACACACACACACACACACACACACACACACACACACACTGACCCTACCCATCTCACCGATCAGCATCAGCCCCAATGCAAGCAGAAAAATTCACTGGATCATCACAGACTTCCATCTCTGACGACATTACTCTTTTTCTTTTTTTTACCTGCTCTGGTAATAAAATAGGAAATAGCCAGCAAGTGAGGGGAAAACTTTCACAGTAAAACATAATTGGCACCCAGTTGCATGCAGTGAAGTGTGAAATTCAGCCCGTCTCTGAAATCCTTGCTTGTAAAACATGCGAATGAATTTCAGGAGCTGCTTTGATGAATGGAAACAATGTCTTTATTGCTCATATCGCCCACATTCTTCACTGGAGGTGAGGGTATAAAATAGCCACACAATGTGTCAGCAGTGAAACACTTTAATTGACAACAATCAATAAATAATTTGGGTAATTTATCATACAAAAATGTTAATTGTTGATTGGTTTTAATTTTTCAAATGGATGGATTTTTTCATATATTTTGGGGCTTTTTAACAAAATAATTGATTGAAGATATCACTCTTATGTCACTTTTACTATGTTTTGTAGATTGAAAAATTGTAAGCAAAAAAAAAGGCATATGTCCTTAGTTGTAGCCCCTATTGGCAATTTAACAAAAAATGACTAAAAATGAAAAAATTACACGAGAAAGTTATAATATCAACTTCTAAATGAGAGGAAAAAGCATAGAGAATGTGGTTGAAGTTATAAACGTGTCCAATTTTGCTATTTATTTTTTCCTCAATTATCTTAATTAAAGCAATCAGCCCATTCATCATGCTCCCATTCAATCACGCCGGCTCCGTACAGGTAAAGGAGGTGACTTACCTCTCGGCTCCTCCACTGATCAGAAAATGTAAGCAGAAGGCAGGCGTTGAAGAGCACCTTATCAGCCAGCCCCGGACAAACGTTCTCACCGGTGTGTATCTCTCAGAGCGCTGACAGCTCTGTCATCTTCCCTCTTCCCTCTGTTCTCTTAGAGTGTTTACTCGAGTCTACCTAGAGAGCCGGCTGATGTTGTGCAGCCAGTGAGAAGAGAGAGACGGAGAGTGGCAGAGGGAGAGAGAGAGAGAGAGGGAGGGAGAGAGTGAGTTCCCTTTCTCTTAAACAGTAGACCCTCTGCGGTCAGACTCCACTCCCACCTACTGCTCTCTTAAATGCCCCCCCCCAACCCATTCACCCTCTCCACAGCATTGTGACTGAAAGCGAAGGAGCTGAAACGGGACGCCTCAAGGCTGGAAGGGGAGAGAAAGAGTGACTGAGAGAAAGAGAGTCGGAAAGGAAAGGGGGAGGTTGGGGGGGGGGGGGGGGTCTGGTTGGACCATTAGCAGCAAATTGCAGCCGGGCAAGCCAATGGAAGGCAAGATATGAGTGAATGCAAGGGCCTGCATTAACATAGCGTTTAAGAACTTGTAAGAGGGGAGTGAAGGGGGACCCCCTCGGCTCCATGAGACTGATGAAGATGCAGACAAACACTTAATGTATCATAAAATGATTAATGCTGCTATTTTAGGTTGTTCTGTATAGAAGACGAGTCACCCCAGAAAGTGGCACTGTGAAATCACATCTGTCCACAACATATATTTAGTTCAAGAAGCTTGACAATATATTGACTACTCTCCGGTTGGGCTGGTTATTAGTACTCAATAACTGTACCAGAAAAAACGCATAACCAAGTAGTATCGAAACTTCTCAAGTCAAACAATAACTACAGTTGATCTTCTTTGTACCCAGATCTAGTAGAAAATTTATATTTGTATGGTTTTGCCTCCAGCCAATCACCACAAGCCTTCTTCTATTTAACGTGATGTTTGATTGGCCCATAACCAACAACTCATATAGCCGGGATTGCCTGCCTGCTAACAGCTCTCAATATGGAGTATGGCTGAGCCGGTGGCTGGCAGCTAACTGTGTTAACAGCGCGAACAGTGTTGTCAACTGCCTACAAAGCCAACAGTGATTAACTGAGGGCGAACAAGAGGGTGGGCTTTACGCTCACGCATAGTCCCGCTGGGCATTATGCTCCCGTGCCATCCAGCCGTCGTGGGTCGGGATGAGGCTATAAACAGTAACAGCCATATGAGAGCAGTTCAGAACGGTGGAGACTTGCTAGCCAGTGAGAAATGCACACAATTTCCATTGACATGATGGGTATCAAATGAAGTAGACAGAAAAAAGGTATCAAGTGACATAATCTATCAGTTTAGGTATCACTCTAAGGATAAGGGTATTGGTAATAGTAATTTTTCAAATAACCCTACTCGCTGGGCTACTTTGTGAACTACTGTGGCTGGCGTTCTATAGGCTAATTTGCTAGTTAGCTCGGGCTCTCACTGGGCAATGAGCACAAATCTGTCTAAAAACCATTACTATTTCGTGGTGTACTTTATACATTTGTTTTAACCATGGAGGATTAAATAAAAGTGGATGGTAAAAAAATATTTCTCCATTTTGAGGTTATCCCTTCCCCCACAGGTTAGCACTGTTTGGTTTGCAATTGCTGTGAATTTGTACGTCAACGTTTCAACCCCAGTAGTAACTTAAGTGATTGCAACTTTTTATTGGCCCTTAAAGTTTGAATCCTGGCCATATAATGACCATAAAACAAGCCTGATCCCTGATCCTTTTAGATTAAAAATTATTTTGCAAACCTGCTAGTTGTGTGTCATGTCTGCGTTACTTTGAACCTAATGAACTTCACAAGACCCCTATGACACCGAGAAAGGTGTATTCTGCCAGTTACATAAAAGCTACTTCACGGAAATGCAATTACAGAAAGCAAATGCATAGAAAGGTGGTAGCTGACAAAATGTCGACTATACATGCAATTTAAAAATGGGATTGATATCATGAAAAGTTTATGGATTAGTATCAGAGTTTGAGTTATGCTCTGGAAATGCATCCTTGTTTGGCTGTCACCAGCCCGACTGGTGGCGTCTTCGCCAACGACACATCCATTCAACTGCTCAGGGGGCGACCACCAACCTGACACACTGGATCAAACAGCCGTGCCCACAACCATCCCTTGATTGGACTTTCGCTCGCGGTACCAACTGTACGCTGGTTGCAATTACCAGCTGCTCTGCGCCCGAGACTGCGATGTAAACAGGCAGAACCGCCTCGAATAAACACAGGAACAAAGAGCTCAGGAGGATCCTGCGCCACACAGCTCCTATCAACCCCTCGTTCTTGGGGGGAGAAAATAAAAAACCTTCATCTTCAAAGGCCGGAGAAATGCGCATCAAAAGATCTTCCATGAGAGCCGGGGATGACACTCATTAAGTCAGAATATGACCCTGCAGACTGATCGCACCAGGCTTTGCTGCTGGTACTGATGATGGTGGGGAATGATAAAGACCTCCACATATCTTTTTTTTGCTTGATGTATCACTTTCTGAGCAAACTTTGCCAAAGTGCTAATGATTTGGGTTCAGGGGAGACAAGTCATTTGGAGGCTAAATAAATGTATGTTTTCCTAACTTCTAGGAAAAAGCCTTTGGGGAAATATGCTTTATCAAATCTCAAACGGACCACGTGTTGATAAAGATCGGTGGTACGTGAGGGGAAGATTCATACCGAACGGCGGTGGGGAGTGTGTGCTGAGTGGAGCTTTTTTTTCCCAGCAGGAGAAATGATTCTTGTCTTGTTGCTGAGAGCCAGTAGCCAGTCAGGCAGAAAATATCCTCTCTAATCCCATTTACAGCACAATGGCACGTATGTAGTGCGGCTATCTGGTGATAAAAAGCAAATTCAATGACTCGAGGGCCCCTAAATTCATTTTCATCTCCCCCTCCCAAGAGAGAGGTAGGAAATCTATACAGTCCGGGGGCATGGATCTTTTTTTTTTAATGACTTCTGGCTGTAATGATCATCATTTAGATGAGATGATGGGTTGAAAGCTTGGCTATGTATAGCACCTTTTTTGAATGACTGTAAATGTAGATTCCCTGAGTCTCTCCATCTGTTCCTGTTCTCACCTTCCTGTCTCTCTCTCTCTCTCTCCCTCCTTCCTTCACAGCCTCGCCAGGCTTTTTGCAGAGAATTGCTGTGGGAGTTCTCCGCCTCCCTGTTTGCGAAGGCGTACCTGTTCACCGACTTTCAGAGCAAGTGAACTGAGCGGGGGGTTTGATTTCCCCAGATGACACCTCGTACGTGCATCCTCGCCTGTCATCCAATTTCTGCCGCTCCTGGAAGCCGGGGCGTCTGCATGAGGGAGCCCGTTTTACTTCCATTAGAGCACAACGATGTTCACTTTCATCGTCTGTCATTCGACATACACGTTGAAGGCGAAATGCTACGACGACGTGCCGAGCAAAGAGAGAGAACGACTGTATGTTACAGCGTTGATTTTGCCAGTTGACTGCAAAAGGACAGGTTATTTTCAAAAGGTTTCCCCTACACAACCTATTTCAAATTCAATTTATGATCTGCAAAGCGCAATGGAATCAGTTATGACAGAATATATTGTAACTTAATTGTGGCGCTGGCATTCGGTGTATATCTCACTGCTGGGGAAACTTAATCTAGTGGCAGCAAGATGAGAAGTGAGGCAAAGGTTGCCTAGAGCACTTATAATAAGGTCTTCTTGCCACTGTATAATTGGTTGCATCTAACTTGAAGGGAAGGAGAGGGACTCTGTGGGAAGTGAGACACGTTCTGTCAATGACAGTGAGACCTAATTATACTATGGAGCCCCTGCAGCCATAGAGGATGTCAAGGCGGGCAGCAATAAGGTAGCAACGGGGAGGACACACCACCCGCCAATGGGTGTGTGTGAGCTCGCAGGTGACCTGGAAAGACCTGTTTACCTCATTAAAAATTAATCACAAGGTAATAAGGGCCCTCACTCCCATTCCTACCCCTGCCCCTCCCAATGTCTGTCCTTCATCCATTATGCAGCAGCGAGGTGGGACAGTGCGGGTTAAGTCCTCAGGGAGGGTCACTCGGACCGGGACCCGGTCTGCCATCCTAGTCCCCAAGCTGCTGGAGCCCCTGCCTCTGTAATAATGAGACAATAACACGGTGGTGGGAAGCCTAATGTAGGTGATGAGCTCCGAAGTGAGGAGTCCAAGTGGAAGCAGCCATCAGAGGCAAGCCTGTGGCTACAATAAGTTAAACAAGGGAGAAACAGCCTATTAGCGGTGATCCATAATTCATAATGCAGGGGAGGAGAAGATGGGCCCCACGATGGCTTTCATGAGACATGCAGGCACAGGGAAACCAAGTGCTTCTGTTTTTCTTTTCTGCGGCTGTTTGCATAGACATTTGCATTGTATTTGTAAAATAAATTGTCTAATCTAAAGAGGGATTGTAGCATAAAGGTCAGAGAAACAAGTCTCAGATCTGAAAGTCACCGGTTACAATCTCTGACTGCAGAAACTTGAAAGAGGAAGAAGTCAAGAATCCTACGATTAAAGTTACATGTTACTATTTCATGAAACGAATGCATTTCAGATTAGTAAGAGTCTACAAAGAGTCAGGTTTAGCTTAGCTTAGCTTAGCATAAAGAGTAGAGGAAGGGGAAATGGACCTGACCTGAGTAGCAGAGACGATTGGCAGAGACGATTGGTTGAGGTTATGCATTGACCTTGAGCGGTTAGGGTCTGGAGACCCAACAGGACCTGAACAAATCAGGTTAGTGGTAACTCAGCGAACATGGCACCTGGCCAATCCTAGCTGCACAGGTTAGGGGTGTTGCCGAGAAAAGTAGAGGGATTCACAATAACGTGTACGAGATCCGGTATCAGCAGCAACCGAGCTGAGTCAGATCAAGTGCAGCATACAGGTCTGCAGTACTGAATGAGCTCCGCAGTGAGCACATACAGATACCCCTGAGGGGAAAGCCAGTGTCAGCCTGTGACCATCTGGACTGACTGAAACAAGCTAATCTTAGTCACACAGTGCTCCACTGAGTCAAATTTACAATTTTCAAGGTTGGGATGCTTCCATTATCATTGCTGACAACAGAAGCTAATTAGCTTCAAGCTAACGGTGGTGCGCTGTCCCTGCAAAAATTGAAAGTAAATAGAACAAAATATAAAGTAGGGCTAAAAAATGATTTACATTTTTTTATTTATTGAAAATGTAGAGGCAAGGTATTTGTTAAAGGTGGAATATGTGCCAAAATACAATTTTACATAAAATATTGTGGCGCTGCAAATACCTGCTGGCCTGCACATCATACCGCATCATACAGACTTGTTTGGTACAGATCCCCACAAAAATCAAACCATAATTATTTTTAATATGTTTTCAATAGAAATGAGAATGACAATGTCAAAATGATCATTCCCTCTTATACCGAGAACCTTTTAGCTATTACAATATCACTATATATAATATCAATTAGTACATTTTTCAAAATTGTTTGAAATTGTTCCTAATATATAAGCAGGAGAAGCAAACCTTTTTTCCAAAAACAAATACATGACACAGTACAAGGCCGTGTTAAGTGTTTTCCATACTTACGTTAAGTCGTTTACATTTGACTTACTTTACATACTTATTTGAAGCCCAACCGTGATGTTTTTCCTAAATCTAACTACGTAGATTTGTTGCGTAAACCTAAATTAAAGTACTTATTTAAAGAGCAAATCTTTGTACTTTTTCTTTAAAGATTAAGAATGCCTGACACAAAGGATGTGCACATGAGATGCTTTACACACTGTGGCCTTAACTTATAGTGACTATTCAATTCTTTGTTCAAACTGTAAGCTAAGGCAAAGCAGTTGTTGTTAGGCCACACACAGTCACCCCTGCTGCACCCATTTGTATAAATGGCCAATAAACATCTTCAACACAGTGTCAGGAGCTTGTTTCTGTAGTGTGGTCCCTAACCTTTGACCTTATAACCATTCACCTTTTGTTTTACTACAGTTGGCACCCTGTTTCCCTTCTGACTAACTGCACGTGAAAACTGCTTCAGTCATCCACGGTGATAGCGCTCACATATTTTTACTCTCTGGGTTTGTTTGAGACACAATAAATGCAATCCAACAAGATGACAGAGAATATAAGCAACCCATTCAGACCGCAGACTGATTTACAGGCCACATGTTACGCAATGAACACTTACCCTCCGCTCTCGCAAAATTATGTATATTTGTCTTGTTTTATAATAAATGGCCCCTTTTAACCACTGAACACCAACATCCCTCTATAAACAGAGGTCTGACAGAATATGTCAAGACAAGTCAGCCATTTCCTCCTGACTGGCTGTCCACAAAAACACAAATTTTTAGCTCAAATGAGAACTTTATTTCAAGGGACATGATTTAGCTTCAGGAAGCCAATGTTAAAAGTTGAAACTATCCAAATGATGAGGACACAAGTCTTATTTATTATTGTACAGTTGGCTTTCCAACTACCAATGAAAAATAGGCTTCAAATAAAATAAAATGTAATTCAACATTCTTCAACTGAGCACTTTGATTTGTAAGAGCGATGATCCGTTAACTGTTTGGAAAGTGACATTGAAAGCCAGTGTATTCGTTTAATTCCCAGAGAGCACAGAGCAGAATGTGTTTAGTGAGACCTGGGGACCTCCTGGGTGAATTGACCCTCTGAGACCTGACCTCACCCAGGAGTGACGGGAGGGCACAAACCAACTGGGACACCCAAGTGATTCCAGGTTACTAGACTATCATCTTTCAACTCCTGTTGGGGCTGACTGGTCTCCTAAAACCCACAGACAACCACAATGCATTGTCAATTCTGTTTCGAGGGAAACTTATTTTCTCCTGAATTATGTTTATTTTTGACCTAGCAATAATACTTTTCTAATCATAATCTGCGGGAGTCCTCATAGAGGACTGGATGGTTGGGTCAATACCCAGGAGAACACTGTCCTAGTCCCATGTGAGACAAAAGCCAAGGTTGACTTATTTTAATTCAGGTCCATAACTAAAATAAAGTAACAAACATACTTCTTTTATCCAAACCATGAAGTTTTACTAAACCCAACCAGGAAATTTTGTTGCATAAACATTTCCAAATAATTTTGTTTATGTTGTGTTTTATTTTAATAAAAACTATTAACCCCATTTTTTAATACTGTGACCGATCACAGAGAAAATATGTTTCCCTCTAAAAGTCATTAGGAATGCAGTATAGTTGTAAGGGAAAGTAGTTTTGTAGGACACAGGGTTAATGCAGGATGACCAGCGCTTTACCCGGCTTTATCTTAAATTAGGTGCTGGAATTATCAAATAAGCTCAAACTGTTAGAAAATATTTCCGCACAGTTTAATCTATGTAGAGAGTACTTCATTTTAGCTTTCGGTCTAACGGACCTTCATCAGAGCATACAGGGTTCAGCTGGAATGGCAGGTGTACGAACAAACTAATCCCATCCCAATCACTGTATGCGGTACACCTGTGCACCCACCTGGTTGTAGAGACTCCACCTCCTGTGAACTACAGCTTTAAAGTGCTGAATGTAGTACTGAGAGGTTTACAAGGGGATGTCACACTTACACAACAAAAAAAGAAAGTTGAGCACAGTGTATACCGACAAAAAACATATACAATCATGGAGCAGCCTATGTTAATATTATATAGTTTCATCACATAGTAGATGAGGCTTTGAGAGGGATCAGGTTTGAGCCATCATTAATCAAAGATCCCAAGATCTACATCTTAAAACAAGAATAAAACAAGTATAGACCACGGAGCTATGAAGGGGTATCAGGCAGGGGCCATCATAAAACATACATCCTATGTTCTACATTAAATATCTTGGATTACAACGTAACACGCAAAAAGTATACTAGCCTTCAGCAGGATGCCAGTCTGCATCGGAGCTCCCCACCTTCTCTGATTGCAGGTCGAAGGTGGCAGAAGCTGGAACTAGGTTAGTCCGAGGTGCAATGGCCGCTGCCGGAGGTCGCATGATTTTGTCTGATTTCGTGTGGAATGGAATTGGTGGCACCAACGACCAGCATTAAGAATAACTATATAGACAATCTATTCTCTGGAGGTCTCATTTACTTATGTAGGTCATATAGAGGCATCACTATTAAATTTAAACTGTTCTATAACCAGTTCAAAAATCCTTGCTGTAACGAAAAAAAAATGATTTGACCAGTTCCCATGCCATATTTATCTCACAAACTGTCAGCTGGTAAAAAAAACAACTCCATCTCCCCGTGGCAATCAGAATATCGCCAATTGAAATCACAATTGTTGAAGCTAAGTCGGCATGGGCAGTCAACTGCAGGAATCCACTGATGTAATGAGATCTCGTTAGAAAAGGCAGGTTATGCAGTTTGCTGATGATGTGAGAATGCAGATGAGTAAAATGAGCCAATGTTTGGTGATACTTCACTAGTTTATGAAACACCTTATTGTTTCACTCATGAGTTCGATATTTCCCGTGGGCAGACGTTCTTCCCCTCGTCATGGCTCACTACACTAGGAGTTCATTTTATATACTGCTAATTGGTACTTTCTCTTTCACATTACTTTGATATAAAACAGGAGCCACACCAGGATCTTATTTACTTGTTGTTGGTTTTCCACGCCAACATTATTTTGAGACAACAGAGATAATAGAAATCAAATTTTTAAATCCTCTCAGCCTCATTGCTTCCTGGAACACATATCAGCACATAGCACATTTTCTTTTTTTTGTAATAGTATGTAACAGCATGAGACATGGTCCTTATCTCTTCTATTTTAAGCCGTGCAGCCCCTATAGAACAGTATGGCAGATCCCACCCGTTGTCTGCTGGATGAACCCAAGCTCATATTTAACATCACACAGGTGGAGGCAGACGCGCAGCTACAGCATATGTCAGACTGTATTGCTTTGTAGATTAGCATGTCGGGGAGTTCAGTCTATTCCTACAAGCCCATAAAGCCTGAGCTACAGTAATATAGCTTATGGTTTAAATATGATGCGATTTGTGCCGCAAACCATAACAGAAGCGTAAGCTGCAGGATTCAATCTGACAACAAGGATCCAGAGCTGATATTTTACTATCAGAGGCACGCTGCACTGTGGCTAAATGGGTTTAAATTCCAGTACTGCATCCTGCTTCCTCAGCATAAAAAACACAGAGCTCACACACTCGTTACTGTTTCTTACAGTGGCTTAAATTTAGTTAATAGACAAATCTCAAGCAAATTAAAACATCAAATCTTAATCAATTTGCAACACATTTTCAACAGAGAAGCAAACGCACAGACGCACTTCAAACACAGACAATATAACCAAATACAGAAAATACACCCAAACGAAGACATTATAACCAAATACAGAAAACACAACCAGATACAGACAGATACAGGAAACATAACCAAAAACAGATAATACAACATAAACCGACAAGACACAGAAACCCATTTACAGGGCCTGCTGTTGGAAAATAATCTAAAATGTTTATTTCACTTTTAACATTCTGATTGCATAATTCAGATATTGTTGCAAATATTTTCTAAACAATATACACTTTCCACTAGGTGTAAAGTCCCTACTAACATAGCCTTTATAATGCTAAGTCATGGACTATGGATCATGGACTTATAATGCTAACTCGAACACCATGACAACAACCGGTATGGCTGTTTGTGTCCAGTGTGAAAGTATCAAGATCTGGATACCATGGTAAAAGATGGCGCTCCATTCACTCCTATCAAAGTTGTTCACTGGACAGAGGTGCAGAAGAAGCCTCAGCAGGCTTCCAAATTGTTCTGCGGTTTTTGGACTCATAGAGCATGCTAAGTACAGTCCTCCAGATGATCCGGTTGCGTGAGCCGTCTGACTTCCTGTTGGCTCCCCACACACATGCACAAATTATTTAAGTTTACGTTCCAAATGTTACTGGACTGCACTGATCAAATTCTGAATATAAAAACATTGGATTGTAGATCTAGGAAAAATGTATACGCAATTTGGCAGTATCAATATCCCCTTGAAACTTTTTCTGTGCAACATTTATACATTTGGTCTTGCTGTCTGTACAGTATTTGTACTGTGTTTCAGTTTTTGGTTTGCAGCATGTTTTGTTATGCTCTATATGTGTTGTCAAATTGCTGATGTCTTCTTAATTTGATAGTTTTCTGTAAAGTTTCAGTGGGTTGCGCTATCAGGGCCAGTGCAGTTTATGCTGTAAGTTAAGGAAATATAAAGCGGCACTAACTGAAGCCTCACTCAACACACATGGCAGACATGGACATAGGACATCCTCACAGACAGAGCCCATAGTTAAAGCTCACCATCACAGCTCCATTCAAGCCCAGCATCTCTTTATGGTCGCTTTACCACAGTCTGTCTGGGCAAAGGGTTCAGGCCTGTGTCTTTTCCTCTTTTGTCTGCTCTCCTGGGGGACATGAATGGGAGGTTGGGGCCCGAACAAAAGGCAGATCATGGGTCTATGGGGGGGGACAAATGAGCTTAGTTTGGGTAATGGCAGCCAAAAGGAAAGGGAGGTCTGGGGAAGTATTGAGGCTCACCTAGGACCGGAACGGGAGGGGAGATGAGTTCTCCGGGATGAACAGCTGAGAATCCTCCTTCCCACAATGCAAATGCTCCGTCACTATCGGACAACAACAACAACAACAGGGCCCATCTACGGGCGGTGAAAGGGTGAGAAACACCAGCTGATTGCATGTTTCACCATGGTAACTGTTAGCTCTGATCAGTGATGTCGTCCTAATAAAAAGGAGGATGAACTATGACCTCTGGCTGGTGATCACCACACCATCTATTACTTATTTCAGCCTTTTTTACATCATAGTCTTATGTGTCATTAAACTCCCTAATCACTACCATGTGATCATGGATATGAAGAGTTTGTTCAGCTTAAAAAGTAATAACATTTCCGCCCTTTTATTACAGACTTAAAGCGCTACAATCCGTGCTTATATATATATTCAATGTGTATATATATATGAAAAATGCCTCATATGCCGCTGTATATTACTTTAGGGCAACAACTTGTGAGAAACAGCCAGGCCTTTTATTCTGGGATCAAGATAAGACCTTTGCTTTAAAAAAGAGATGGAGTTGAGATTTCTCTAAATGTCACCTTATCACAAATGCCATTTGAATTCCCCCTACAGACGCCTGTGCTGCTTCACACTTTCATTTATTTTTTTGTTGTAAAAAACATTTCTTTGTGCACACCCCTGCTCCTCCTACACATACACACACACACTCCTCACCGTCCCCATGTCATCCCCCCCCATACTCCCTTGTGGCTTTCCTCGTCTGCTGCTGTTGCTTACTAATCCTGCACACAGCCACACAGAGGGCAGGTTATTCTGCAGACTGTATGAGCAGAATGTTGGTTGTGTACATGAACAAGAGAGAACTTCTCTGTGTCCACAAATGCGGAGCCCCGATACATTTGCATGTCAGGTATTGGAACATTAATGTGGTCCATCATGAAGTGACGACGTCACGGTTTGATTGATCACATATCCGTGGCTGAATTGATCTACGTGACACTGGCTTCTCTATAGGCGGCCTTTAACCTGACAGATGTTAAATAAGCATTTGTGCACGTACATTTGGATATATTCATGAAAGTAGAAGTAGAAGACAGATATCGGCCATTTATTCAAGTGCTTTAAATAACACCAAAATGCAGGAAGTGAAGTGTTTGATGCTCTGGTTTCTTTAAACGTGTAGAAAAAATTCTATCAAATTCCGTTAAAATGTCTTAGTTAAGCCTATAAAAGCCTCTGATGTCTCCGGTGTTGATTGATTATCTCCTACTGTCCTGCACTCCTGAGTGACATCTGCCAGCACCTCGTTAAGCAGATGTAATCACAGTCCTGAGCCGGCTGTAGCGATGTGATTTCTGATGTCGTTGATGTGACTGATGACCGTCGGCAACCTCTGGGCATGAGGCTGGCCGACGGGCTGACAGATGACGTGTGAAGCGACGGGAGATGAGCTGCTGAATAATGGGCCCTTGTCAAAGCCTTTTTTTCACTCTGCTTTGGAAGAGCCAGCACACAAGGAAAAGCCCAGCCCGGCCTCCCATGATTGATGCCCATCTCGGGACTGGGCTTCTGTAGGCTGCTGGTGGTCCCCGAATGTAAACGAAACGTAGCTCTTGTTTCAGTCATGTCACGGCGCCCGCGGCCGTCCGCCATATCTTCATTTGCTGTCATTTGCAAAGCCATTAAAAAGAAATGCCATTTTTTTGTAAATCTATTTAAGCTCCGGGAAGATATCTGTCGGAGAGACGGCGGCGCAATGAATTTTAATGAGGACCATTCTCTTAGAGACACAAAGAAAGAGGTGTTTCTAATGGAAACCGAGGCACCGGGATGTTAACTTTTATAGCTTATCTCCTCGGTTTATATTACCCAGCAGTAGAGCTGGAGGCAGACGCATCCTCTTTCTCCTTCCTTACCTTTACATAAGCATCTTTTCTCTCCTTGCTCTCGTCAAGCAGTGAAAAACCCAGCACGAGCCAGACTTGAGGATATTTCAAAGCGATGTTATTTACCACTATCCATCTCACACATATCACCTCCCGTCCGTCATAGCATGGCAGCAGCTGTGATGCTTGGAAGGTGAGAGGTGAGGGTGAGCAGGTCAGCCGAGGGCAGAAGGTCCGGCGGACAATAGAGCGGGGATCTCGGCCTGGAGGAGGCAGCTCTGGACGAATCACATTAAGCAGCTGTGAAGAGGTTGGAGTGGCGCTCTGCTCCCCGCGTCCATTATATGTGTTCTCAATCAGCTTTGAGGATGAGCCATTAGGGTGCAGTTCTACGTGTCGTCATTGTGCTCCTCAGGAGGAACATGATGGTAATTGGCCTCTCATGAGCCTCTAAATGACATGTTCCATCATCTTTGTTCACTGAAACTTGTTGGCAATCCAAGTTACAGTATAGCTGAGATTAAAATTCATGTTTGCTAAGACATTTGTGTTTAATGTGTATACCTGTTTGCTTCTTTGGTAACCTCAAAGAATACATTGAAGTTGTATTTATTCTTTTTTTAATGATAGTTCCCAATACAAGTGTTCTGCAGATTCATTTTTTTGTTTCTACTGACAATGTTTTGGAAATTTGATTGGTTTAATATCTCTGTATCTGCAGGAATATTAGATGCTCAGAGTGGCTGCCCAGGAAGTCTGGTGACTAAGTATAAAGAGCAACAAAGACCATGTAGGGAGGATTTCGGGGTGAATGGATGGGCCAAACAAACTTGAGGACTTTCACCCAGGGGTTTGTGTCCCATGTGAAAAGATGACCAATAGCCCCGGGTTGGGTCTCTACACTGGCTTCCACTTTTGTCATAGTCTTTCACCATGTGAACCCTCCTGGGTTATCACATAGTTTCTGCTTACTGCTCCAAGAATCCAACCTGAACATGGAGACTTTGTCTGCACCACAGAGACGAAACAAACGTTTAGAACATAGAAGATTTGCCCCAAACTTTAAATCCAGGTTCAAATGTTCATCCTATTAGATTTTTATTTGTGTCTTTATCTTTATCATTTCCTTTATAATTATCTTTTTATGCTGTGGTTGCTTTTTATGTGTGTAATACATAATGTAAAACACTTTGAATTACCTTTGCATTTGAAATGTGTACAAATTGATTACATTCTGTATTCTCCCTATTGTTCAATGCGTCAAAAGAATGTTGCCATGCAGTATAGAGGTGTATAGCACTTTCCTTTTCTCGCTCAGCTTGTATGCATCTGAAAAAAAACAAAACGCTGTTAATGTTTCATCTTCTCCTGTGCAGGGATGGAGTGATGGCGGTACAGAAGCAGGGAGGGAAGGATGGAGGGAAATGGGAACTACTAAGTGTTTATTAATGATAAACTAGCTTCAGAGACTCCAGAGGGCTCGGTGATCTCCCGAGGTGCAGAGTCTGCTCTATTTATTCTCACAACCTGTCAGCCATTTGAAACAAAGGGAAAATATATCTGGAGCCCCGCTGCGCTCACTTACGAAGACTTGCAAATGTCTCGCAAACATGAATTACATCCAAATTTACCCCAGAGCTTTTCTTTAATGATGGCAGGTCTGTTTGAATTCTAATGGATTCCAATTACTTCTGGAAACATAGTGAGAGGGAGAGGAAGAAGATGCAGGCTCTCTGTTATAATAGTGGTTTCAGAAATACACCTTATTCTTGGGGAAAGTAGCCTGTTGGTGAAGTAAATATCAACAGTAACTCATTTGTTCTCAGTAGATTGAATACCAGCATCATCCACAGATGCCTGGTTCTCAGGAACCAAAGAACCTCTGATTTTCTGTCCCACCAGGTTATTAATATATCCCAAGCATGAATCACTTCCTGATTAGAAGCCTACAATGAAGAGCAGCAGCAGACTGACGTTAACTGAACCTGAGTAATGATGCTGACCTTTAGGAAATTAAATAAGAATGTTTTAAAATGTTGGCTCTAAGAAGTAAAGGCAGGCGTAGCGGGACTTCGTTTTACCATCGAGAAAAAGCCTTTGGGCGAATGCTTTGTTATGTGCCGTATTAAATCATTATAATGTTTAGATACTGCCTATCTACGCATCCGGCAGACACAGATCAACTTTATCATTCATTTGGAGTTTTGTTTTATAATTCTTTTATCTCTTGTTGGGTCTTCACCCCCTAAGATATTTGGCTCTTTCGATGCTCCACTATGTTAATTAGCCAGCCATAAACTTTGTCCGTCATACATTGAGCTCATCAATGCTTTTTGGATGGAATCGAGAAGTGAACTGAAATAGCAAATATGGGCAGTAAAACCAAAACAATGATCCGAAAGAGGTTAAAAAGCTCTGTAGTGTATAGAGAAGAGCAGAGTCAGTGATAATTCCCATATAGTAAGTTGAGTTGCTGTTAAGATAAAAAATACTTATTAGTGTAGCTAACTTAGCAAGGAGTTTTAATTGTCTAAAAATCTGATAAAAGCAGTTCTAAAAATGAAGAAAATAATCAATTTACCAACACATGCATCGATAAGGAGGACTGCAAGATAGCAAACACGGATGTTGAAAATGCACGATTTTAAATATCTAGTTCATTTTAAGTAGTGTTGCCTGCAAATGCAACACATTCTCACTCCAACTCGTCAAATACTGACGCTTGGTCAGTGTCCCTACACACGTTTTATCAGCACAATGTCTTTTAAAATAAACTTCCGTGTTCACAGGAAATGTAGTTTTCCGCTCGTTTTAGGCAAACATGTTTCTTACAAAATAAACTTTTACTCAATTCTTACATTTACTTAAGCACCAAAACTTCTTCTTGGGTGAAAATAAGTACGCTATAAATATGACCTAAATAGGTCAGTTATGCAACTGCATAAGTATGGAAGATAGGTAACAAAACTTTAGGAAAAAAAGTAAACATAGTATTGGTTTCACACTGAACATAACAGTGGTCTCCAGCATTAATGACCTTTGTTTCTTTGACTTCACATGACCACAGACTCACGTAACTTAAGACTCACGTAACAAAATGTCAACATAACTTTTAATAACTAAGGCACAGCGGAGAAAACTCCCGTGTGCCTTGGTCTGGTCTTGATAGGAGTACTCAATATATGTACATTTCAAAAATCAGCTGATGGGACTCTGAGCAGAGGATTTCTTTGGTCAAAAAAGTCTAACAATGACCTTTCCCTGCTATTTAGCATCAACTATCTGCAAACAATTCTCAATAAAGCTTAAGTTAAGGCAACCTACGTAACCCGTGATGAAGCTACCAAGTGTTCACTGGCATGTATGGGGCTGATTTAACTGCCAATGTGTATACAATCATCATGCTCGCTATCCCTTCATTAAAGATCCTTCCCTCTGTTTGATTCTATTTTATATGTGCTGGTGTTGTGCTTGTTTATGCTCCCTGAAAATACCCTCGGATAAGTTGTGTAGCTTTATTCCTCTCACAGCTCACCTTTGTCTGACCCAGATCTCAGCAGCTATACTGCACATCTGTATGCCTGAAACCCAGCAAACCCAGCCCGGGGGGAGCGGAGAGAACGGCTGAAGGTGTCAGTGGTGCCCGTTCACTGTTGAAATGCACTCTTTGGAACAGTAGCAGGGGAATGTAATGGCTTCCATGTGCATGTTTAAAATGTGCCACCGCTTCTGCTGCTGCTTCTGCTGTCTGAACACACTAAGCACTCACGAGTCTCAGCCATGTTTTTTTCCTCCTTTTATGTTCACACTTTTCTCCACATACCTCAGCTCTGTGTGTGCGTTTATGTGCATGGACAATCTGTGTGTGTTCCCGTCCATGTTGCTCACACAAATATGCTCTGCTGCAAGGGGAAGCTATAGCCTCGGTACCGGCAGCCTATAATTACAGCGGCAGCTCCAGTGTGAAAGCAGAGAAGCCTGCTGGGTAATTGCCACTAAGAGCAGCGGGGGAAGTATTGCTCCTTTACATCCAGCACTTATTGGAATGGATCAACCAGAGCCATTCCAGAAATTGAGCAGGACCGAAAAAGAAAAAAAAAACTGATACGCTGGAGACTGATTGCATCGAAGAAAGACAGCAACAGTTACCTTTATAAGAACACAATGAATACTTAATAAACCACAGCTGGACGTGGGTTGTTTAAGAGACTGCATTGTCATGGCAACATCCACTGATACAGTGATATAGAAACATAAGAGTTGGGTTGGTATCCAATATCTTTAGTTGTAGTAAGATTAGCAAGTTCAGTAACCCTACTCTTTAAAGCCAAATCATTTCATGCAGGGAGACTGCAGAAAAAAAAAGGAAAAATACCATTAAATACTTTTTACAACTAAATAACTCCCCATAAATGAAACAATAGGGAGGATGAATGAAAGTGACATTTTACTATCGTTTGACTTTCCCACTGTGTCAATGACGGAGCAACGCAAATCCGTCTGCCTCGTCCGTCTGGTGTGGCCTCTCTCTTCAAAGCGACCTGGACTGTTAATTACAGCACTAGGCAGATGAATGCACATACATTCATGCACTGGCGAGCCAGTAAAATCTGAGACATCCCTAAGGATCCCTTGTCTCGGGGAGCTGACAATTTACTGCAAGCCCAGTCTGCTTTCTCAAATATACAACCAGCTCAAACAGCCAGCAGCCCGTTGTGTCAAAATCTGAGGCTCTGTCAGTGCAGAGCATGGTCGTAAAGCAAAAACACAGCCATCTGTAATGTGTTAGTTGGGGGGGAGATGGCATCTCTTCAACTGATATAGAGCATCAAGCTGAAATAGGTCATGTTGGCTCTCCCTGCTCTGATGTTTGCTCTCAGGAATACCTCGATACACCTCAAAGAGGTCATGTACTTTATAGTGGAAATATAGGCTACAGTATATCTCAACCAGTTCTCACTCCCAACTCCTCATGTATAGACGCTTGGTCAGTGTCTCTGTGCGACAGATGCCAACGCACCGAGGCAACCTTTAGTGTCTGTATGAGAAGCACTGGTGTTAACTCATCCACGTGATTATTAGATGGTCAGAGCAACTGATATAGTAGAAACACCAAAAAAAGTCAGCTTATGGAGGAGGTCAAGGTGGATGGTTGGGTCCAACAAACACAGGACTTTCACCAAGGAAACAGCTGTCGATGTCCCGAGTGAAACCAAGTCAACTTGAGATTTTACCTGCTGTTTTGTGAGGTAACATCTGTACTTTACTAACGCCAGTTATATAACATATGTACTTATTTTACGTAACAAAAGTACTTATTTGAACCCAAGCCACAATATTTCCTAAATGCAACCAAGTGGTTTTGTTGCGTAAGTAAACCTTAAAACTAAGTTAACCTATGTTGGAATTTTATTTTGAAAAGACACTATGCATGTAACAAGCTGAAGCTGTACGTTTCCAGTAAACACAGAAGTTTATTTTGAAAAGACACTGTATGCATGTAAGCAGTGGAAACTGACTCAAAGTCCCAGACATGTCAAAAATGACCCACCCAAAAGTGTTGTAGTTATTTTATCTTCCTTTCAAAATGTTGCTTGGAAAACGCAGTTCTCATTGATTTAAAAAAGGTCTGGCTGAACGGTGCATTCAAATGCAGTCTTATTGATAGGAAATTGCTAATCTGATGTATGTGAATGCCACACTGTTTTACTGTCAAATTCATCTAAAGTTCTGGGACATTGTTATTGAAAAAGTACTCCGGCCATTAAGTGCTGCACTGACATTTCAACTACACATCTTCACAGAGTCCCAGAACGGACAAACCAAACACTGGCTGAAACTGATATTAATTCAAATTAACCGTTTACATATATAAAACAAACTTGTTGCAAAAAATATCCTATCATGATCAACATATTATCACCATCATCATGGCTAGATTTAGATTAGATTTGAATGCCATATTTCCAAACAGCAAGTTGTACAGTTCGGTATTGTTGGTACATTCTCTCATTTGGGGTCGTTATGCAGGTCGCTGTCCACTGCTAAATATATCTTTTTTTTTTCTTATGCTCATGTCAGACGGCAGGACTTGAGGCTTAGCATGGGAAGTTCTTCATCTAACTTTAGACAACATTTAGCTAACATTTGGAGAATGAAACCTGCCTACAAATGAAGCGGAACAGAGAGGCTTATTTGGCAACTTCAGGGGGCGTTGATTATGCTAAATATCAAATCTTGCATGCACGCATCCTCGCCTTGAACTGGTTAAATTCTTGTGGCTGAAACAAGTGATTTATGACAAGTTGGTGCAATAGAGAGTTTTGTTCAATTCAAACACACAAGTATAAAAGAAAACAAATGTGTTTAGGATAAAAAATAAGAAAATGTTCTTGCATGAGGCCCAATAAATACAAATTTGTGCAGCGGAAATGTGTTTCTAAATAATTTAAGGACTTGTGGCGCTTTGGAGAAGTCCGAACCATTGGACTAAACTAAAATTTAAATTAGCTCCAGTTGCCACAGTTAAATGCTAACTGCGCAATGATGCTGCAGTATGAACTATATTATCAGTCACAGGGGTCATCACTTCTACTTTGCCATATTAGGTGCATTTTGCTGATAAAATGAACTTGTTCTCAAGTAGAAATCTGAACGCAGGACTTAAACTTATACCAGAGTTCTTTTACACTGTTGTATTAGTAGAAGAAGTTGAAGATGTGATTACTTCCTCCACCATGGCCCCTTCCTTCCTGGTAAACACCCTGGTATGTCAGACCCCCAGTTTATAACACAGGCCTTTTTGTTAAAACATAGTAGTCTCCGAGCCTGATGACATCATCAGCGTTATTTCCTCAGACTTGACAGACACCATTAATGAACTGCATTTACACAGCCTTTTATCCATTTAGCACTTTACATTGTGCCTCTCATTGCCCCATTCACACACACACACACACACACACACACACACACACACACACACACACACACACACACACACACACACACACACACACACACACTCACACATCCACAACAGAAAGCTACCATGCAAAGGAGCTGGCTCGACCAGTGGGAGGGATTTGGGGTTCAATGTCTTGCTCTACACTTCGATACGTGGTAAATTGGTAGAGTGCTATGGAATGCCATTTTGTTCAATATTAAATCAATAAATATGCTTATGAAATAATTAAATGAGGCAAAACATATGTAATTAAATGCAAATATTACTATCCAAATAAGCCTACGTAGTTCTATAAATAAATAAATATGGCTATGAAACAAATTGTGACATAAATAAATGAGGCAACAAATATAGGAAAAATGCAAACACAAAAACATAAAGAGTTAATATCGTTAAATAAAATAAAAATAAAATCCTTTTTTCATTTAAAAAGGATGTTTTTTAAAGGATTACTTAGTTTTTCTTCAGGGGACTTTTATTTCATATTTACACATTTCTTTTTTTCTGAGGACCTAAGAGAATTTCTTTATGTTATCATATATATATGTAATTATATATTTTTTTCCTCATTTATTTATTTCAACGTCATATTTATTCATTTATTTAATATTGAATAAAAAAGGCATTCCAAAGTGTCCCTCGTTTTGATGCATTACAAAAATAAACATCCTAATATTTAAGTAAATGCATCAAAATGTGTCCTAAACTTTCCTAAACTAACGAATCACATGTTCCGCTAGAAAAAAAGGAAAGAAATGAAATTGAAACACATGTACTCGTCAAACTGATTTATGGTCTGTATGGGAGTATCTATGAGAGCCATGTGTATGACACGTTCCATAAAACATGTCGAAAACACGTGTGAACACACACACACACACACACACACACACACACACACACACACACACACACACACACACACACACACACACACACACACACACACACCTCCAGGAAACCCCTCTCGGGTGCCCATTTGCACCGACACACAACCTTTCGACTGGCTTTGTCTTGAGTTACAAGTAAAAGCTTCTGAGCTGTGTGCTCAATTAAAACAAAGAAAGTGACCTCCATCCTTCCTGCTGCGTACCTTGGACCATTTTACCCCCCAACCCTTCACCAAACTGCTTGTCAGGATCCTCGGTATGTATGGCAGTAAATCGTGCTCTATTGCCCCGGCCCTGTAACAAAAGATCCACACAGGTTGGGCCAAGGCCTTGTGGAGGATGAAGGAGATCGTATGAGGGATTTACGGGAGACACTGAATGTAAAATCCCGTCTCAGTTTCAGCCGCGCTTTTATTTGTTCGGGGCTTGAGCACAGCTGCAAACACAATTTCCCTCTTTCCCACTTTCTGTATCAGGAGGGTCCACATTGATCTTTTACTGTAAAGAGGAGGGGAGTCAGTCAGCCTACACACACTCACACAGTCACTTGTGTTTGCATTTATGCCCTATGTAAGGCACTTTGGGATACATTTGGCTTCTTCTTCTTTGGTGAAGCTCTGTATGAATCCGTCAATCACTATGACTACCTCCAGTGCTGGGACTGTGGACAGGGGCTTGAAAACCAGAACATTGCAGCATAAATTGGATACAGCGTGCAACCAGCGGGGATTTGTTGAATCCAAACATTCTTTTTCAGGAGTTCAACTCGGTGAACTGGAGTCTGCGCTGGGCTTCGGAGGCTTCACAGTGTGATCTCAGCCCCGGCGGGCCGCAGCAACAGTTGAAAGCAGAAAAAGTTTAGAGAACTTCTGCAACAACCCCCGCAGAGGAAAACACAACTTTTCCCTCAAACTTAGCACATTAAAAGATAGCACATGCACGTCGATCTCTGCTTTCCAAAACCTGCTGCCCTTAGATGACCGTGCTTGTACTTAATCATCTTTTAATATTCACAGCTTTAGGTGTGTGTGTGGTCCGACGTATACGCTTTGACAAGTCTGCGTATTTCATTGAAACATGTTTTTGCCTTTTCATCACTGAGAGCCCAGGAGGGTTGGGTATCACCGCGGCTCCCATTGCGTGATTGACAAGCGCTGCTGCCTCTGTAATCTCATTGCACGGCTGACTGGCGCGATCGGTGGAGTCAAACAGAATAAGGCCTTCGCATTGACATGCTAGGAGAGCACCCAGGGCTGAATGAACGGGGACCCTGCAGTTTCCTCGCTGTGATTTTTTACCCGCACAACAGCACTAGTGTCTGACGGAGAGTGAAACAAAGACTTCATTGTTTGATTGTCCAGGTGGAGAAGAGAGGTACAAGGATGATTTCTGTGTATACACAGACACAGACACTCTAAACGTGAGGACACATCACTGAACAGATGGTGAAGAGACTTAGCACTCCACTATCCACTCCAGCTACAGGCTTCTTTTTTTTCTAAGAGAGAGAGAGATATGGAGGTTTTTGTCGTGTTGCAGCATTGGATTTCAAGGTTGTTGGATTTAGGGAACAGAAACACACACACACACACACACACACACACACACACACACACACACACACACACACACACACACACACACACACAAACTCATGATGATTAGTTGCATTTGAGGATTACATAACTACCAGAGTTCTAACCCGCGCAACCTGCAAATCTGTTGACGCTTAACCAAACCCAAAACAAACCGATTTCAGTCTGCGGCCGGCTTACGCTGCAGATAGAGATAGCAAGACGACTTGAAATAAATGTATTGGTTTCAGATGGATTAAAAGGAAGAAAGAGATCAAGGACATGAACCTTTACAAACTACAAGATGACCTGAAAGACTTCTATGAGCGCCATAAATTCAAGTATTGGGCCACTGACAAAGCTGCCCTATTTGACAACTTGGGAGTGAGAACGGGCTGACTAACCAGCTCCTCTAACTATTTCTATTTTCTGTTTACTGCTGAGCAAGGAGAGTACAGTGTACTCAGCGAGTAGAGTATAGTTTATTAAGCAGGTAGAGTTCAGTGTATTCAGCAGAAGAAATACAGTTTAGTCAGCAGATAGTGTACTCAGCAGGTAGTGAACAGTGCACTCAGCTGTTAGAGTACAATGTACTCAGCAGGTAGAGTACACTGTACTAAGCAGGTAGAGTATACTGTACTCAGTAGGTAGAGTACAGTTTACTCAGCAGGTAGAGTACACTGTACTCAGCAGGTTGAAAACACTGTATTCAGCAGGTAGAGTACAGTGCACTTAACAGATAGAGTACAGCATACTCAGCCATTACAGTACACTGTACTCAGCAGGTTGAGTACAGTGTACTCAGCAGGTAGAGTGCACTGTACTCAGGTAGTGTTAATGGGTTTTCACAGCTCTTTTGCTAACAGCTGCAACAAGGTTGATGACAGATGAATTTTCATGCTAAAAACGATGAGCTAAAACAGGATAAGAGGCTCTGTAGAGTTATTCATATTTGTACTGTTTAAGCATAAGAATCACATGGGAATCCAAAGACACTCTCTCTGACTCCACTGAGTCCCACGTATGTCTCTCCCCATGTGACTCCACAGCAGCTGAATGAAAGCGTTATTAGCTATCTGACTGGAGTCCCAGGGGCTTAAATATCGCGCATGCGTTTCCTCCTTCCTAACATGGCCACTCATCTTCTCCATCATAATACTGAGAAGAAAGAGAAGTGATGCAGACATAGTCCTACAGCCTCTCTCCTCACTCTCAGACACATTTCTGCCAGAGGAAGTCCCTCTGGACTCCTGTTATATCCCGCCTGTCTGGAGCATTTGTGGACACATGAAGCCGTTGGATCCCTAAAGCTATTATTGTATCAGTGCTGCTCTGAGCATTTCTCCAAGTAAATCAACACACAGCCTCGCTGCAAGTGCTTAACCAACTATTTTTGTGTTGTACATGTTTGGTGTTGATAGATGTGGTCATAGAATTTTGTATACACCTAAAACATGTCAGATTAAATAATAAATTCCAACCCTTTTTGGCATATATGGAATAAAATAGAATAATAGCAATATAAGCCTATGTGTATATAATGTATATCCGGTATTTCATACCTACTTGATTTACATAATCCTCCTCTGGGTATAAAAGGTAAAAGGATATATGGTATGACAACCAGTGATCCATCACATATTATATATAGGTGTGATGTATATTCTAAGCCTGAAGACGCAACGCCAGAGAGAAGAGGGTGTTGCTATAGAGCAGCATTGTTCAAATGTGTTCTGGGATGTAAGTAACCCATGCAAACATGAACTGACAGTGATGTCAGGAGGGAGCAAATGCTCAGAGTACTGTGTGGAAACTGTACATCCTCCTCTCAATCCTATTTCCAAAGAATATCTGGTCTGATCACACATTCGATTTTTCCACTGCGGTATAAATCTTTATTCCATGTTATGAAACATAATGACAAATGCTCACAAAATGGTATCATTGGTTGTTTTTTTCCAAGCAGACATTTTGACTTGTCGAGTGCTACATTTATCGAGCGCAACAGAGGCGCTCGGAGGCGCTCAGAGTTGATGGTGTCTTTGCAAAACAGAGACTGATATCCTCAATTTGCCTTTGGTTTTTCTAGGTTTAGGCGCCCAGCGCAATTTGGTTAGGTTAGGAAAATGCTTGGGATTATCTAGGGGACATATCATGAACTCACTTTTTCTTTTTTTGTGCACATACGTACATGTGGGGTATCTGGAGTGCTTACCAACCAACACACAGCTGAATAATAAGTCAACCCATACATTTTGGTTGTCCAGATCAGGAAATCTAGGCTGCAAAATCAGATGATCAGGGCTGCTTGGATCAGAAAACATGTGATTCAACAAGACATTAGATTTTACTCCCCTTCCCACATTAATATACCGCCCCCATCAGAATGTCTCAACAGCTTGAGAACTAACTTTCCAAAGGTGCACCATATTTTTCTCGCGAGCCAATCAGAGCAGACTGGGCTTTTTTAGGTAGGGGGGAATAAAGAGACAGGTATTTTGTTAGTAGAGCTTTAACATTTGAAATTACAAAAAGAAAGATAGTTTCCAGAAACAACTCTGCATTACTCTGGATAATGCATCAACATGGATGTTAACGGTTAACTTTCCACTTTCCACAGAAGAAATAGTCCCTATGAAAACTGACAAGGACGCTTCTGATGATCACATGTCAACTTTGAAAGCACAACAAGCTAAATTATATTTATCTTATACTAAACCTCAGAGGGAGGATTAAAACAGAGGCAGTCTACATCTCCAGGGTGTAGCTCATAGTGCACAAGTAAATGAACATAAGACTCCTCCAAATATCCTAACATCCTAAAAAAGATCTTAAATCAAGATATTAAAAGGATGCTTAAGAGCAGCAAAAACTCAATAAGACAATAGTCAAATGTAGACATTCAAATGATGCACAACAACAGCTTATTGATCATAGCAGGAAACATTACAGCTCAGCTGAAAATAAAAGGGGCCCAGCAAACAGATAGCACAAATTAAAATTTTAAAAATCACATTAATATGAGGATAACAAAATAAGCTTTCAAAAAACATATAGGGCCTACATAGATCAGAGTTGACATTTCTCCTCATTGATAATGTGGGAGTCAGGACAAGGTTATGATTTTTGAGGTCATCAATGGCGCAAACCGGTTCAAGCAACAGAGGAAACCCTGATCGGGTTCCACAGAGAATCAAAGCTCTATCTCTTCTTTAGGTTGTGAGCGGCCTTAACCATAGTTAGCTTTTTGTTCAAGTCTGGTTCACTTGGCTGTGAGCTACTGGTCACATACCATGATAGAGCGGAGTTAGAGTAAGGACCAGGGTGAGGTTGGGATCGGGTATCGGGGTTGGGGTATGGTTATGGTTAGTAATGCATGGCTGCATGGTTATATACCATTAGAAGTCTTTTCACACACTGACAGTCTCTAAACTCCTTGGGTTTGCATGAGTTTTAAAGGAGGTCTGTGTTACGGAGAGCTGCAAATTACCATTACAGCAACGACTTGATGCTACGCTGCACATATGCAGAGGCACTTCCTGTCGCCATCATAGCCTACGTTTATTACATTACATGACCGCAAGGTTGAAAACATGTGGCGGCTGTGCCGTCATCCGGGGAAGAATCTCTCCACATTAATGATGACATCAGAGGATTTTATAGTAGCTTTAAGATTCTGACTCGAGGAGATGATGTCACGCAGCTGCAGCCACGGACACATCTGCGTGTGCTCTGGTGAGACCACAGCGTTGTCATTGTCAAAGCCAGGTTTGAGCTCACTCAGCAAGTCTGATTCATAAAATATACACTTTGCATGAAATGCCTTGCCAAAGGGTGAAGTGCGGATTGGCAGACACTGAAACTATGTCTGAATCCAGTAACTGGTAGTCTATTGTGGTTTTTATCATGTGACCTGCATGTCACGACAGTTAAAAGCAGCTCCGGAGGATAATGAGCTCATCGACGCCGGTTGCCAGCAACCAGGACCCGTCGACGGCAGCAATAAGGCAAAACCCGATTTAGAGCGGACTGGACTCTCTGATTATATCTTGGAGTGTGGCGCTTCCTCCAACGTTATTGCTGATAGTGGGTGCAGTGACACTGAGCTACATGCAGGTCGCACCGACACACCGGGCCCACTGACACGGCGGCGAACCTCCTGACCTTCTGCACATCAACGCTTGGCCGTTAACCGGGCGGGATGGGGGAGGAGCAGGGCGGATGTTTTAACAGCCACTTAGCTAGAGTGCAGCGTGGAGCCTGGTGCTGTGTAAACACATTTATCCCGGGTATGTGTGGACAAGCTTAAATCTGCTTTGCTGTTGGTAGTAATGTGCATCAACACTTCACAGCAGCAGATCTGATATCACTCAAGGCTCATCGCCGTCTAATAAATCATCTGGTGGGGTCTTTTTTAGAGCCAATGTGATCTCTCTGTATGTTCTCTGGCACGTCCCCTCTGGATCCGTCACTGCGCTGGAAATGGTGGAGGTACACAGCCCGAACAGTAAACATATCTGCCGGTAAGTGTGCAGCCCAGCGGCCTGGCAGAGCGACAGGCGATCCATCCGGCGAAGATGGCAGCCGGAATAATGCAGGCGCTTGTTCTGTTTAAATGAAAAGGAGTTGGCACCAGGGACGGCTCTGCTGGCAGATGATCCGGTGGAAGAGTGCCCCCCCCCCCACCACCCCTTCTCCCTCTCGGGAGAGGAGAGGGGGGTAAGAAAAAGAAATAGAGTTCTCAAACATAAGTCCACCTTCACATAATCAGACATTCCAACAGTTGTCGGGTTGCAAATTTCGCAGCTGAAAAGAAAAGAAAATCCTACAAAGATGTAATTGAGCTCTGAGGAGGTCGACCCATGGCGCAGCTACCTGTTACGATCTGACATCAGCCCGCCCCCCACCCCTCCCTCAGAGCCTGTGCCCATGGAAACAGGAGCCTGAGAAAAAGCCTTGTGCAAGGTGCTTTTTTCCTGCTCTTCTCTTCCCCCTTTTTCGCAAACATTAATTGCTTGCCAACAGCACTTGACTGTAGCGAGTTGAAGCCTCCATCTCGGCAGGTCTCTAGCTCGGTCCAGAGAAAGCCGGGGGGCCAGGGGGCTCGATTTTTTTTGTTGAGCCAGCTCCCAGTGCCAAGCTACCGGGGAGCTGGATCGTTTGCATTGCTCGTGATTAGAGAGCCGTTAGGTGTCACAGAAGCCCGGTCTGGCTCTGCTCTTTCCTCGCCTTGTGTACGGAGGAAACGATTTCAACCACTAGTCTCGGTGCCACCGATGACAAGGTGTGTTGGGGGGGGGGGGGGGGGATCATCAGCTTCTTCCTTTAACTAGGTCACTGTGTTATTCAAGTCCAGCAGGAGACTGGAAGCAACAGAAGGCGGGGTGTTTTAAACTCCCCTTCACCCGCCGCTGGAGATCTTGTTAAAAAGATGGCAGAGAAAACTAAGAGAGGAAAAATAGAGCAACCCTTAATTTCATTTCTAGAACAAGCAAGTGTAGCACACAAGAAACCTTGACTGATTTAGCACTTTTTCCTATTTACCCTGAGTGTGCGTTTATTCACTGGATCATGTTCTGTAATGGGCCCAGTACGGATAGCAGGAATAACAGCAACAGTCAATTTCACCGTTATACAAATATTTGAACTAATGATGCTGCTCTGGCTCTTTATGGCTCTTTTAAGGTTAGCACTATCTTGACACGCTGTCGTCAAGCTGAGGATCATTTTACAGCAATGTACCCGGCGGCTGCCCCGACATCGAGACTCTCATCTGGAGTCTGGAGCCAAAAGCCAAATCGTTTCTCTTTAGCGGCTGTCGAAGTGCCAGTCAAGGAGCCCTCAATCTTTCTTTCATTTGAAATGTTCCTGACAGAAAATAGACTTCTTCATGAAACAGCCGACTCAACTTTGGCTGGCCTCAGTCGGCGGCTGCCGCTCTGGGTGCCGGTGTTCTCTGAAAAGAAGCGCTGAAAATAATGCCCGTAATAAGGTCCCTCTCAAGATAAACGGCAGGACTCTCAATGCAGCTATGCAGCGATCATCTTGCACCACCAGGTTAAAATGAGCGACTCCAGCTGAAAATGGGGTCATTAAACTTTCAAAAAATTATTCTGGTAAAAAGCATGAGGGCAGTGAAGTGAAAAAGCTGTTTGTTACTTCTCTATAGGCTTCATGTAGTCGATCTGCCATTTGTTTCTCCTCGGTAACGCTGCCTATGCATTCAATAACATGGAATGTATAATTTTCCTGACTTGACACAGAATTTCAATTGTCCATATGAAATATTTACTATTAAACATCCCCCTTCTTCTAGTCACATTGTGGTTTCAGTCAGTCCGTCTTGTTTATTTAACAAGACGGTTTAATACACTGAAGCATTCGTCAGTGTGCTACAGAATGTTTCAAATGTGTCTGTTAGAAATTTGCATTTTTTGATTTCATAAAACTGAAGAAGAACTATGTGCACATTATGTAGTTACAAAACCTGTGTTACTATAACTGGTCGGTGGTCAGTGGCCCTACGCTTCAAACTCTGACGCTCTACGTACCCCTCTAGCGTCGGTTTTGCATGTGTCAATTTTCCACTCATGCATACACTGTCTTTTCAAAACCGCAAATGCCGCAACTCAACGACGTTATGTACTGGACTTGATATAAGTTAACGTTGACTTTTGGTTAAACACGGAACACAAACACAACCTCCTGGGTGAAAGTCCTGTGTCTTTTTACCCATCTATCTACCCCAATCACTTCTATGCGCAGAACAACGACTGTATATAAGAAGTGGACATAGTCATCTAGACATCAGCCATTGGTTTGTTGACTGCTGTTTTGAAGCCTTGAGTTAGCAATCTTGGATAACGGACCAAGCCATATTGTTTTTTTTGCAAACCTATGAACGGAAGTTACCATATTTGGAATGAGTAAGAGGGACGTAGAGACAGCGTATACGGCTCTGGTAGCAGCAGCAACCTGTTAATCACAGTAAGCACGTCCTAAAGCATACTCAATTGTATGGTCTATTTGACATGCTGTATTGAAGAATACTTAAAACTAAAGATTAAGACCATAAACTAATGTTTAAAATGTTTTTTGAGGGAATAAATCAAGTCATTATTAGGGTCATTTTCTCATAGACTTCTATACAAACAGACTTTTTATTGCAACCAGAGTCACCCCCTGTTGGTCAGTAGAGAGTATGTAAGTTTTAAGACATGTGCATCACCTTCACTTGGCAGAACCAGAGGTTGCCGCCTGGTGCAGACTTAATTGCTCTTTCTTCTGCATCACCTGACCTACTCCTTTACTCCCACCATAACTGCGCCCACGTAGAGCGTCATAGTTTGAATTGTAGGGCCACCAACCAACCAGCTAAGACTACATTAGCTAACATTAGCCACCATGAACTTCTGATGATGAATTTAACTTTCTCGTTATTTTGTCTATAACTTCATCAGAAAAGGTTCATAAATTCCCTTATCAATCCTAGACATACAAGTTAAATACATTTAATTTTTCTTGCTAGTTAGTTGCTAATTAGTTTTTTTTTAATAATTTTTGGGGGTTATTGTATTTCTTATTTATTCATCTATTTGGTAAGTTTTATTTTGAAACACATCAATGTAATAAAGAAATTTTGCTCTTAAAACAATATAATTCGGAATTTAAGTTAATCTAAATTGTCACAATTTTGCACATGAAGGTAACTTTGCTAGTTCTCAGCCTGGTGTGTAACGTCTTCTGCGGCTCAATTCTTCAGTGTAAAATCGTAGAAAGTAAGGATTAGCATGATGGGATATCTCCTCTACTGCTTCAATTTTGATCATTCTTTTTTGGTCTCAGCATTTATGCAATTGCAAAGCTACATTGCTGGAGTGTCCCATTAAGTCAGTGCCCAGATGGTATAGATTGTACAGTTCAAGTGTCCATCGCGATATGGTATCCATGACCGTGAAACTATTCAAGGATAAAAGTAAATAGCAAATATCTAAATATGTCCTTATCGTGATGTACACATCACATATCATTATTCAGCTGAGCTACTGGTGTGGTTTATCGTACACCTGTCTGGGATCAAAGCTTTGTTGATGGAAAGCAACTTATGTCCAATACTCCAAAGACTCTTTTCTAAACACAATGTTTGCTGATGCTTTGTCGCCTCCAGAGCCAACAATGCCTCTCCCCCTAAGGCTGCCCACCCCCAAAAGAGGAATACAGCCTGGAGGCATGCAAAGGTATTGTGGGGGGGATTCTCCAATCACATAGCTGTGAGGGGCTAGCGCTGCCGAGCGGCGAGGGCTTCCTCTGCCCGCGGCGCCCTACCCAGCTTTGTTCTGCCCGTTATCTTCGCCGGCAGATAATCCTGAATGTGCTTGCGTGGATCACAGCTGCTTCGCCGGGGAATCAACCACCGGCTCATCACGCATGTTAAACTCATTACATATTCAAAAGGGAACTAAATCTCCTTGCGTATCTGCTTGCTGGAGGGGCACGTGCATGTGTGTTTGCTTGCATGCGTCCGTGTGAGCGTGTGTGTGTGTGTGTGTGTGTGTGTGTGTGTGTGTACGTCAGCCTCCTGCTCCGTCCTTAAAGAGGCTTTACTTGCAGCATTTTTCACCCCCCCCCCCAGATTTAACCTTCCCCTTTCATCCTTACCCTTGTTCACATCCACTCATGCTCAAAGACTTGGGGAAACAGTTGGACTCAAAACTTCTCTTTGTGGATGAGCTAAAAAGGAAGTAGCTGTTGACACACACCTAAAGAGGTGTCGAGATAGATGGATGGATGTGTGTGTGTTGTGTTACACATGGTCGAGGCTCTAACCAAGCCTCTATTGTGTTCCCCAAAGACACGGCACTTTCGAGGACGGACAGATTGAAGGCTGAGATAACTGATACCGTAGGAAGTCGAAGGTCAAACTGACCACCCTCTGCACAAAATGTTGAATTAAAGCTGTGCTCATCGATATTTCTTATTTTCACAGTGGATCAAATAACCACATGGAAGAAGTCACTTGGAGTGACGTTCCCACAAATAAAAATCACCACCCACTAAGGCACTTCCCCTTCAGTTCTACCTCGTTTTCAGCTGCAGCAGGAAGGTGTTTTCATGTTTAAGACCCCTGAAATATACAACTGTTATATAAAACTATTTTCCATACACATGTGCTGGCTTAGTTTAACACATCAGCTTCAGTCCAGCACGGCAAGGATTTTTACCTCCATTCCCACAGTGCGAACAAATTGAAAGTGTGTGAAACCATGGATGTGATCAAAAAAGTGGCTTCAAAACAGTGGATAAACACATTTCATGTCCTATATTCTTCAAAATAAATATCCACCGTATTTGTGCTGATTGTACTCTTCATCCCTGCGGTATTATTAGACTTGTTTTTTATTGAAGAAAAGTGGCAAACAAAGCTCTGTTAATTCGCTGATAAACATATTTAATTTCCTATAAATTCCGTACAATAAAAATCCACTGTTAATTTATTCATAGTAAAAGCTTTTATTATGAATTAGGTTTTCATCAGCAGTAATTTACTACAACTACTATACAGCTGAAAGCCAAACAGTAAAACGAAGCAGATATCTGAGAGTACAAACAGGGACTAAGGAGAGAAACTAAACTTCCAACCACAGACATTTTGTTAGAAGCTACAAAAGTACTGAAGGCTGAACACACACAAAGTCTTCTCATGCAGACATGGAGTTGAGTCTCTCAACCAGAGACTGTAAACAAATATGTGAAGCTAAAAGTGGGAGGCTCCATCGGTCGCAATCTTGGCAGTAACGACACAGACCAACTCTTAAAACAGGTGAGAGGCTGTCACTCAAACCTAAAATTTAAAGGGGTGAGTAAAATTAATCCAGTACAGTTGTTATAAATGGTTGTATTAGCTATACAGATCAAAATTAGTTTTTTTTTGTACCAGGCTGTAAACATGTTTAGTTCTACTGTAAGGTTGGGCATTTTAATATGGGGTCTAGGGAGATTGACTCGCTTTTTGGAAACAGACCCAAGTGGCCATTTGCAGAATAGCAGTTTTTGGCACTTCCACGTTGACTTCATTTCTCAGCAGCCGAGGTTCCTGCTTTCTCGCAACACACACTTGTTAAAGGGGGAGAATGGGAGTTGTTAATGGGTTGGCTTTGGTTGGCGAGACAGTATCGCAACCCACTTTGAGACAGGTTGGGTGCACTTTGGCCAGACTCCGGAGATGGCCTATGTTGGGTGCAACTTGGCACAACTTGGCATGTTAAAACTGGTAATTGAAATGCAAATCAGCACTGCGTGGTTCGACTTGACGCTGTTAAAAGTGCCAATGGAAACCCCATTAAAGACTAGCTGCTGAACATACTAAAGAATGTAGCACCTAAAGAGACTGATATTTCCCAGAGTAGTTGATAGAGACTTAAGAAGAATCTGGAAGAAGAGCTAAAAGAGGAGTGGATATTGGACTTACTTTTGATGTTTTACGAGAAAAATGACACAGAATTAATGCAAATTTGGCAGCTTTTTAACATTATATATTGCTGAAAAATTACAGCCTTGACCACATCTGACTACATAACTTACTGGTGCTTGTATAAAGAGCTCCAGACAACAGTCCATTTACTTATTTTAGTTAATTAGTTACAAACAAGCTTTACAGATTTTCTAGCTATTGCCACAGAAACTCAATTAACACAGATTGGATAAAGTGTATACATGCTCAGTATCCCACCTAATTACACTATATCCAAGCTATCTCATTTGGGTTTCTCATAAGCAGGATAAAGGCTAATCTGGGCTTTTATAGCAAAAAATGACCTGGGCTTAGTCTAAAATGCAATAAGTGCCTGTTGTGAACAATATTAATAGCATAAATGAACAAAATCTTTTAGGTTAAACAGGAAATTACTTGAGTGTATTCCTTTCAGAATAAACCAAATCTGGTTAAAGAGATCAAGGGGATCACTTTAAAATACAATCTCCAAAGAGAGGGCTCATCATCGTAGCACATGAACCAATAGCTCATACGTTTCATATGCTTGCACATCATATTCCAGGATCTTCATGAGGGGATTAAGCAGCAGATCGATCCACAGTGGACATGTGTTTAGCAATGTTAGGTAAATCAGTCCTGCTGTTAATGCTCTTGTTTGCATGTGTGGCTCAGTCAGTGGCCGTTGATCTATCTGCTAGTCCTCACCTCCAAACTCACCCCCTAATCCTGTCCCCAGACAGGCTGATGCCAGATCAGCAGTGACTTCAGGCTGGTGGGACCCCCGTCTCCACCACTAAGCCCACCGGCCTGAGGATCAGCCTCCATTAGTCATGGCTGTAATGTTTATTTGCTAAGGTGCGGGTGAGATGCCTGAAAGCTACCAAACTACATTACTCTTGCGTGCATTATCAGGATTATTCTTCATCGTTTTCTGCAAGTCATATAATGAGCAGAATATCTTTTTTCAAAAAATGTGAATTGACCCTTAAATAGGGTATTTACATTGATTTTCAACCTTTTCTTATAACAAGGATTGCAACCATACAGTTAAGTATGTGGTTATAGCTACATGTTTTTATTACGCCTATCTGATGAAAGCAGTGCTCAATGCATACGACCAATCTTGACTCCCAAAAATGACATTCCCATACAATGTAAACTGCATTGACAAATCTCCTTGATTACGTCTGTTTTTGACGTATCACAAATACGTTTCAGGTGGACAGGTTGGTCAGCACAGGACTTTTACCCAGGAGACCTCTGTTTGTGTTCTGTGTAAATCCAAAAGTCAACACTGACTTATTTCAATATACATGCATAACTTTAATAGCATAACAAACTCATTTTTAGGCCAAACCACAATTTTTTTACTGAACCTAACTAAGTAGTTTTGTTGCGTTTTTGGTTAGTTTTCTGTCAATTTCCAAGATTAACCATAGGTTAAAAATTATAAATTGGAAAGTTGTATGGGAAATTAATTTGTACGAGTCAGGGTTGATATGATTATGTTCAGGATTTTTGAGTTTTTTGAAAACTATACAGCATTTTCTTTGGAAAAAAATTATCGAGACAGCCATGCAGTAAATCTATACAGATCTTTTGCAGGAAACTTTGACACGCAAATTTGAGCCGATTACAAAATGCAAGCTAACAAAATGGAAGGAAAAGCTAGCTGGAGAAGCTAACACTGTTTATGATCCTTTCTATGATCCTATGATTCCTATATTCTAGGTCTAAACTGCTCCAGAGACATGATTATGATTATTAATATGAAAAGGGGATGGGTCCAATAAGCCAGCTATTTTGGAGAGCTTTTGTGACTTACAAGTGCTAGCATGTTTCCAATGTGTAGCAGTTAGCTTCCCAGATACAGCAGTTCATCAACTGGCCCTAACAGTTGTCACTACCAATCTTATAACATCACCTTCATCATGCTTCCTTTCACTTTCACACACAACACTTCAGATATTAAATGATTTGTAGGCTGATTCTTTTTTCCTCTGCGCCTCCATGCATTAAAATACACAACCTTCCACAAACCAAACAATCCTGAGAGACACCTGAATCCCTCAGAATACACAAACCTCCACAGCCTCGGAATCAATTTCACCTCCTGACATTTGGATTTCACAGGCGCTTATTGGCCGCTAAGAGATAAGCAGTGGCACTTTGTTGGTTAGGAAGACAGAGTGTGTATGTGAGCAGAATAAAATGATTTCTTGAACACCGAGTGCAAAAAAAACGCAAGCCATTCGAAAGAGGAAAAGGCAAACAGGCCCCCAAACACAACATTAAGACCTCTAGGCTGTTAAAGTATATATAAGGAGCAGAAGAAATTTGAATTTATTTTCTTTAAAAAATCTGATGCCGCTTCTTCATGGCAGATTTCAACTGCGCTCTCTTGAGTTTTAAAAATAGGTCAGGTTACAGTGATAAGACGACAGCCGCTTTCATTTACTGGACACATATGGGCTGGGATTCACACCGCCCCAGTGCATGCTCAGAATTTCTATCAGGTACTCTTGTCAGCCCCACCCCCCCAACCCCACACCCTTCGGTCTTCCTTAGTTCAATACGTCTCAACACATCGTCCTCCCGCCAATTACCTCCATCATATCCTTGTCCTATTATAATCCATTGTTTGAGGAGCGCGGGAAGATCGATGTCCGATTAAAGCGAACGCACAGAGTAAAGGCGCTGAGATGTGAAAGCCTGTCAGAGCTGTATATGAGGGAGAAATATATATATATAATGTAAATATATATATTTAGGCTACATCTGCTAACCACAGGTCAGAGAGTCCACCGAGCCTCTACAAAGTCTTTAAAAATGCAAGCGGGTCAATGGAACGCAAACTTGGATCAATGGCACGTCTGAATCGACAGCCTTTGTGGGTTTGTCTTGTCAGCTCGATTAGATTCAGGAGGAAAGTGGGTTGATGAGTAAACATGACAGCATCAATACTGCATGAGGCCGAACATCCAACGATTTCTTTTTCTTTAATGTCTCTAAGAGATCTGGGTCGAATCCTCTTAATACTCCGACATGAAAACCTTTTTTTTTTCTTCCACAGATTAATCTGCCACATTGAAAATGAACATGGAACATGGAGTGTGAAAAGCAAGAAAAAGAAATACAGGGAAGTCATTAGGTTACCCAGTGCAGTCATGTTCTATGACTTTACACACAATTTCACCATAGAATTCTTTTTTTTATTGTTTTTTAGAAGAATAAAACAAACAACAAACGCCAATCCTGCAAAGGAAATGGGGCATCACCCCCTCAACCTGATAATTCCAGAGCCAGAAGAAGAAAAAAAAGTCTACCTTGTTTATACGGAGCCTGGACACTTCAGTGGCATTGTCAGCGCTGGAGCTGCAGGGTGCTTGTGTTTCCCCAGTGAACTGAAGCAGATGTCCGTAGAGACACCTGCTCAGGCTCAGCCTCCTCCTCCGCCGCCTGCCGGCCCCGGGTGTCGGGGGGTCGCCTGCCCTGCCCCAAAATACACCCATCGCTCAGCCCCCTGGCATGCCATTGTCTTAAGCACAGCAGCGGATTTATCGACTCATTAGGTTATTTTTCTACACATTCCTCATCTGTTGCACGACCATTTATTGTTTTAAATGGAAGGAGTGATAGATGGTAACTTGTAGGCATAGCGGGCGTCAAAAGTGTCGTTATTGGTGCAAATATATGAGTGTGATTGCTTTGATGAAAAGACCTAAATTAGTGGTAAGCATGAAAAATAAATTCTAAGGAGCTTACAGTCTCTTACCAAGGGACTAGGTCCCGGGTTAGGGCTGGGTGGGGGTGTGAGCGTGTGGTGACGGCTGGCCATCTGTTTGTGATGTTTCATGGTGGGCTTGCATCAGCACCCGTATGATTGATTGACAGCCGGGTAATCCAATCTCTGCTTTTCTTAAGAGGGAGTTGGAATTCTCCACGAGGAAGGATATCAAATCACGCAGCCTTCGCAAACTGCAAACTGCACCAAAAAAAAAAAAAAGTAAAATGTTGTGTAACTCTGGGCAAAGATCTTCGGCCTCTGGGTTGCTGCTTTAATCAGGCCCTGCTCAGCAAAGACACGAGGAACAGTGACCTACATTTGTCCTCATCTGAATGACAGATGTCCCCAGTGTCTTTGCTGCAGAGTAGTAGTATGTGCTCATTCTTTGGTGATTACTGCCTCACGGCACGCAGCTCAGGCATTCACGGTTTCTGCAGCAGCAAAGAGCTCTGTGATCTGTGTAATTACACATCAGACAGAATGCTGCTGTGTGACCGGCTGATCTCACTGCACACATGCAGCAATGATACTGTATCAACAGCATTACACAATAAAAGGGGCTCTCATATGGACGGTGATTTCAGATGAGTCTTTGCAGAAAATAGATCCAACCTCTTATACCTCTTTTGCAAGACTAGAGCACCAACTGGACAAAGTGCCCCCTGACACCCATGGTTCAAAGTTTGGAAAATGTCATTATCAGTAGTTTGACCAAAAAACTCTAAACGCAAACCTAACTGTTCCAGCTTTTTCAAACCTTTTGACTGCATATTGTGGTCTTATCTTGGAAATAAAATAGTAAGTGAGTACAGCCATATGTGCATCCTTAAATCATGTTATAATTACAATTATGGGGCCATAAGCAACATCTGTCCAACCTTCCTAACTAAAAAATTAGCTTTAAGGCCTTTACAAAAGATGTCCAAGTGTAATCAAGGCAAAAACAAACTAACAAACTAACAAAAACTAATTATAAGTGAGAGTGTGAGAAACGGGGGTAAGTTTGGGCACACAGGTCATCTTTTCTGCTGGGCCCTCTAGGATGTTAATCCAGACCTGCTGTTTAGAATTTAGAACTCAGAACTTGGAAGGTTTAGCCAGTGGTTTCGAGCTAGCTAAATTATGAATCCTGCTACGGCGAAGGCACTACCCATCCTCTGATGGCTAGTACTAGTTGCCTTTGTTGGATGGGTTGGTTAGGTTTAGGCATGAGGAATGATATTGGTTAGGGTTGAATATCAGGGTAAGCCAATCAGAGGCAGAGTAGGGTAGGTCATGTATATTGCAAAACATCCTGAACCAGTTCAACACCACCAGATGGTATCAGCTATTACAGCTAACTCGGATACACTAACTGACTGGGTTTTATGAGCGCTTCATTCATTTAACTTGGGTTTAAGCTTTTTTTAAAGGTGAGGCTGTACGGGGTTAAAACAGCAAGACACAAGATATTCATGATTCAGCTTTGGGGATGTTGGTGCTGTGTATTGTTTTTTTCACTTTGAACAGAGCTAGGCTAGCTGTTTTCCCCTGCTCCCAGTCTGTGTGCTAAGCTAGGCTAACCACGTCCTGACTCTAGCGCCATAGTTAGCACAGAGACAGGTAATTGATAGCAACTGTATTACCCCACTCTCATTAAGAAAGCAAATAAGTGTATTTCCCATAATGTGTAACTATTGCTTTAACCAAAATTCTGTATATTAAAAAAAAGTTAAATCACATCTGTTAGCAAATACAAATATTTGCCTTTCTAAGAGACTACATTAGAAACTAGATGCATTGTCTATCCTTTCCTATAACAATTGACTCCCCCTTATGTGTCCTTGAGAAAGGGGATTCTCTTTTTTCATAAGAAATAATAACTACAAAGAGATTCAGCAGAGTGGGAAAATCACAAAGTTGTAAGACAATACGACTGACTTTGACTTTGATTTGGTTGAGCTTCTGTTGCCTTTTTTTCCCCGGCTGTAGATCTGCTTTTTTTCTCTCTTTGATGTAGCAAATGTTCATTCATCTTCACAGTCATTACAGCAGAAATCTGGCTGTGCAAAAGGCCTGGCTGATCTGTGGGCGTGCCGGTAAGGGGATCGCATCTATCACATTACACACCTGTGCTGTTGTTCTTCACCATGAAGGCAAGGTCAGATTTCACTCTGGAGCGCCCACACACACACAAACACACACACAGACTGTCGGCTTCAAGCCACTGGTATTTCCAGACTCTTTCTGCACCCAATCCATCGCAGGAGACCAAGGGCAGAAATAATCTGCAGAGGTGCCATTTGTTTAAACTTAATCCTTCAATAATCCTTAGTGCACAGTTGTAGACCGGTTTAACTGGAGCAATCAATAACACATGCCAAGACCTCACCACATATAAGGGTACGCTGCACATATTTCATTTTTCACCTTAACATTGTGACCTAAATAAGACTCACTTTCGCATGCCACTTGGAATGCAGATACGCTTGAATTGTTAATCTATTTAACAAAAACAGAGTACAGAATACAGCAGATAACTGTAGTAGTACTTGAAAAGAATCTTGATTCATTGAATTTTCTTTGAAGCAATTTTTAAGCACAAGCTGGATGTATGTTAATCTCTATAAACAGCAACAGGACGAAATATTTGTTGCTCAGAAAGTCATCCCTCAATCAGAAGATCGGCGGTTCTATCCCCTACTCCTCTAGTCCATGTCGATGTGTCCTTGGGCAAGACACTTAACGCCAAAATGCTACTCCAGGCTGTTATTGGGGTGTATGAATGGGTTAGATTAGATAGTCCTGATGGGCAGGTGGTACCGTGCATTGTAGCCACTGCCAACAGTGTATGAATGGGTGAATGTTGATATGTAGTGTAAAAGCTCTTTAAGTGGTCTGAATACTAGAGAAGCGCTATAGAAGTACAACTCCATTCACCTTTTACCATTTGAGTGCAGGTCAAGAGTCTGTATGGAGAGCAGAAGAGGTGGAACACACTGGCCGCAATGCAATCTTGTAGCCTATGGGCTATCCTCTGAGGACAATTCAGCTATTATTTAGCATGTTGACTGGATATTGATGAAAAATTCTGATTGTAGACGTCGTCTCTCAACTCAACTCCAGTCTTGCATCTAAAGTTGCTAATCTGACTTTAAACAATGACAGGTGCACGGACGAGGAAGCAACCCCTACACCCAAAAAATTGTCCGTAGCCCTCAGAGGCTAAACCGTTGCCTGAATGATAGCTGATTGTCGTTTGTTGTTCTTTTTTTTTCATTTCTTTAAAAATCGTCTATGATGGCAAGGATTCAAAAGTGTGCAGCTAGGTTACAATGCTACACAATGCTACTACTTTATACAAAAGTGTTTTGGTGTAAATGATCTATCCAGCACCATGGAGGGGATTGCTGAATTCTGCATGGTGCCCTCTTAGTCAAACTGTCCCAGTGGATTTCCGTTGCCTTCTGTTTATTTTTTGCCCAATTTAACTGAACCAATTATGACATATGCTCCTCAACAACCAAACGTAGTTTTTCCAGTTTTTCAAAGGTGTCTGTATTGGCTTTGGGCAAATTAGCACCTGTCACATAAGGACACTGTTTCCTCCTGGGATGTGGGCTGCCTTTGTATTTTCTTCTGTTTGTGTCAGCTTTTGTGACTTTTCTCCTCCATCTTGAAGATATCAGATCGCAGTGGCATCGCGTGCACTGCCTTTAATGGAACGGATCATGCTGATGACTGATGCCACCAAGTGAAAATGTATTCCTCCCATTTCCACACGCCCTCTGGCAATAAACTTTAAAGTCAGACCCAATGCCCTTGTGCTTAGTGCTTTTGAGCCATGCGCCATTAGTTCACATAAACAAAGCCCCCCCTCAGCAAAACCCTCTGAAGATGTATGTATCAGTAAAACATTGATCAAACTAAATGTTGTATTATAATTTTTTTAATGATATTAATATTTATTATTTGTATTATTTGTATTTCCATGAATATAATTCAAAATATACAAAAACGAAGACGAAAACGAAGACAAAATATAAAGAGGACGGATATTGTTATTTTATTTTTAATATTTATTTCTAGAGCACTTTACAAGCTTTTTACGGTGAGGAAATTAAAAACATAAGATGTATTAGAGACAATTCCAAACAATAGAAAAATTACAAACCTGTGAACAAGTAAACCGCATTCTCAATGGGCACTGAGAATGCGGTTTACTTGTTATATTACTACTCCAATGATGATTTTGAACTGTTGGTCTGAATTACGCGTGTGGTTAATACAATTATAATTGAATGATCGTTGTCTGTGCCAGCGATGGTAAGTTTGGCGAACTACAGTCAGCGGTGCCAAAGGATAAGACCCTGCAGGAACAAGCAGATCACATAAACTATCACATATAAGGTAAATACCTTACCAACTTGAAATACCCTGAAGAAAACTGCCACAGGGTCGTATCAGTAAATCAGGTAGTTATGCAGCCAATATATTGAATAAAAAAAACAATTAAGTTCAAGAACAAGTGACTAATAAATGTGATGCAAAACCTCAAAATCAAAATATAGTGGTTTTAAAAAGGAGGCTGCTTGAGTGTCAATTAATTAGGGTTCCCTTTCAGTTTTTAACAACCATACACTGTCAGTGTAGCATTCACACACACAGAGGTGAAAAAAAAGTATTTTCTGGGCTTTTGAAAAGTTTTAAAAAGATTAAAACCCAATGGCAGTTGGGCAGCAGTTTTACAGACGTCTCTTTAACAATGGTGGACTTTGGGCAAAATGCTTTTTAGGGTCCAGCAAACTTGCGCTGCCACTGGGGGAAATAGAAGCAAGGCTGAGCAGCGTCTTATACAGTTCTTTAATACATCCATGACTCAAACTAGCCAAGCAGATGGTCGTTTGTTAAAAAAAAAAGTACCCACCATGCAAATTAAATAGGGAAGAAAGAGATATTGCCATGCAAGAGGTGTGCTGTTCAGTTTATGGGTCTGATTAAAATGCTCAAGAACATTCAGCTTAAGTTTATTCAGTTTTTTAAAGCAAGATCACATCCCTCACATAAATCACTGTCTGTTTTAATATTTAATATTTTTTATTGTTTTGAGTGTAAGCAGTTTGTTTTAAATAAGAAAAATCACACAGCTGTGTGTTCGTTCATCTTTACTGTCGTGAAGATGTATCGGGCATAAAAGCTATGTAAAGATGCTGCAGGGGATTGTTTATCTTTACAAAGGGGTTGTGTCAGGTAAGGTAACAAAAAGGGATCTAATATTTTGGACTTTATGTTATAAGTCTTCTGTCAGGCATATCTGGGTACCACGCAGAGGAGCATCATGGTGTTTGGACTTTCTCAACACTCAAAGGGCCATTTCTCCAATGATAGCTCACTGGATTGTCTTCTAAATCTCAGACAATCACTGTGTAAATACTATAGGTCTGCACAAGACTAAAGTCACTTTTCAAAATATAACTTTGATCCATGCAATTTCGTCTTTGTAAAGCACTTTGTCATTTGTCTTGGAAAACTATACTAGACTCCAGAGTGAATTTTCCTTTCTATTTAACTACATACTGTGATTATGACTTATGTGATTGGATCCAAATGTGCCCTCAATATTCACACCTTTATTCAGACTATATACACTTGGGTGTATATAACATGAACAAGGCCACTGTATATCAATACCGTGTGTGTCTGAACAGTTATGGCTCAAATATAAACTTCAAAGAAGCTACATAAAGCAACCATAAAAGCCTTTTACAATCAACAGCCTACTGTTCAGGTTATAAGGGACTTTGAAGACTAACACCGATGCCAGTAAGTCTGGATTAAACTGCTGATAGCTGACATTTTGTACCAGCATGTACAGCATTTTGTTAAACTTGAAAAAATAATGTGACGGTTTGGTACACATGGTTGTTATCTTGGTAGCCCTGGTCGTCACTTCTATTTGTTATGATGTCAAGACAGCAATGCTAGAAACGGGTCAGACCGGTCAAGAAACATGAGCAGTCAAAGGATTTTAACTGTATTCTTGTGCTCAGAAACCTTAGCCATTACTTTGGTATATTAATGTCCAAACCATTAAACCTGAGGTGTGATAAACCTTAGTTCTTGTGTGATGGTTTAAAAACACTCTACATAGTAAGTTTACAACAATCTCCATTAAATAAGCCTTATAATTATTATATACAGTTCACTATTAAGATAGACTTTGTCTGACATGAGAGATTCATGTTTGTTTATTTTTTCTGGCATGTGCAAGTACATATAGATCAAAACTTTCGATCTATAAAAATCTGAGTTTTACTGCCATAATTGGGGCTAGGATTGTCAGAAACAGGTAATTATGGTTATGTGACATTAAATAAATACAGCATGAATCACAAAGAATCAATGGTTGAAGGCTTGTCACAGTGTAGTTTTGATCAATTTTAAAGGTGCATTAGTAAGGGTTTTTAGCCCCTTGTGGGCAGAACTTGGCAGATTGTCTTCATGCTCAGGCTAGGTTTGTGGATTAGTTGCTCATCATGGTTAAACATTGTGTAATAGTGATACTCGTTACCTGGAGAGGTTATAAGGAGATATATACGTTGCTAAAACTTTACCTTTCTACTTAAAAACCTATGGAGCTAACACTAGCAGATTGACATCATTAAATAGTATTAGCACTTCTATGCTACGCTAGCTACTGAAGGTTTACTGAATGTATTTTAATGATTGTACCAGGGAATAAAGACCTACTCTGCTTTACAGGAACAGTGTTGTTCCTTAATTTAATTGTCTTCTGTCTCGATCTCCAGGTGATGTGGTGGTTCACTTTTACACTGTGATCTGTAGCTTTAGCTTCTATCCTTATCTCTTTAACCTTTATTTGCTGCAAACATTTTTTTGAAGGATTTATCCAGGATGTCAAACACATATTGTAGACCCTTGTGTCTGCTTCTCTTCGCTGAGTCCAATTAGTGACAGTGTGGGCTCCATTTTAGCTCTGAAAGCTCAATTGCACATCGCTTGTCAAACACTATTACCTACCTTAGTCCATTTATGATTACACTAATATTATATATTACCTGAATTTCCCCCATGGGGATCAATAAAGGAATATCTATCTATGTTAATCACGTTCTCATATTGCTTATTATTTAAGATTGCCAGAACGTCTCAAAATGACAAATGCCGGTTCAGCAAGTTTGAATAAAATCAAACCAGTTTAAGCTTGTACACCGGACCGGGAAAACCATAAATTGACCTAGTTAGTTGCTCATTTTAACTGTCTGTTGTTTGGTGTTCAGCAGGTAGTGAAAAGCGTGTTTATCCAAGCTTTTTAGAAAGTGAAAGACTGAACCACGTTACGAGCTATAAATCAAAGCAATGAGCCGAAAGATGCTAAAAGGCTTCACAGAACCCATAAGGTTGGGACACTGTAGAGTCAGGGCATAATTTTCTTCGACTTTGTCATTACAAGCAGACCCTTTCGAATTACACTAAGTAATTTTACCCATTGTTGATATAAACATATCGATTAAAGCAACTTTATCATGAACATTAACACAATGAAAAAAAAACAGGGATCGCCAAATGTCAGTAAAATGATGCCATTTCTAAACCTGAGTATAATAATATGGAGAACAATTAAAATATCTCAAACACAAATCATCCTCCTTGGTTGTTTTAAATGTGACCATCCATTGCAAAGATAAAATGCTTTATAGCCATCATAAGATCAAGCTTTAGGTTGCAAGCCAACACACTGCTCCATGCTCTAAAAGTCAAGGTTACAGGTCGTGGGATGCTCCCTCTTGTAATGGAGCTATCAGACATACTGACATAAATATTGCAGAACAAAACCCCATTGAATGTGATTTATTTTTCCCACTGCCTTCCAGATGAAATTGAATTGTATTGGAAAAAAGAGATGCCGTTCGCTGGCCGTTGCCAAACAAGGTGACAGACGCTCATAGAAATGTATCATTTCAGAAACTCATTAAAATGAAGGAGGGGCCGTGGATGGGGTCAAATGTTTTTTTTATCATTCGCCATTGGGAATTTGAAATTGATTGAACATGCTCAGAAAACGGGAGGTTCAAATGAAAATTATTGGCATTTTATGTCTTTGATAGACACCTCACTGCTGGCTTTCCTGAAACTGAAAATTTAATTTTACTTCACAGCCAGATATTAAGCCCTTTATTGCTCTTTCTTAAAATTTAATTTAAAGGGCAGAATTCAATAATGGTCAGCTGAAAAACAAGGATTTCTGTAGAAGTTGTTGTAAAAGACGAGTGAGGGTTATTTTATAAAAAAAATGGACTCCATTACTGTCAGGTTCTAAATTTTGCATCATCATTGACCCCTTGAACTCTTGTCAGATTTATGGCTGCTTTCAATCACTCTAATGACATATGACTACTTCTAAATCCTGAATGAGAGACACCTTAGGTAAATACACCATTATATCACCTATACTTTGAATATATTGTCTCTACTGTCAATCACACTCCATGATGGAGGGACCGAGTCATTCACTCTTACTGTGAATATTAAACGGTAACATTCCCTTTTTTTCCGATTTACTCTGAAGCTACATAACAAATACAGCTTCATAGCTAGAACATAGCTTAACATGCAATATATACAGTACTCAAACAAAGAAAACATACCTAAAAAGGACTCGTTGTGATGTGCGGTGTTGATAAATTCATTAACATTGCAAATTAATGTGAATATAGTCTATATTTAGTACGATCTTTCTTCTTCCATATTCAGGTTACTGGGACACAGGAAACGGTCTTGTCTGTAGCCGTGGTCCCTCGGGGGTTTGTATTCTGAGCATCAAAGCACTGCAAGTTGGAGCTACAGAAGAATAAGCACAGTTTCCCTAAACACACACTTGGCTTTGTCGTGTTGTGAGTACTGGCCAGCAGGCAAATTTAGCAAGTAGTCATTAGGCCTATTAATGCTATATTCCAAAAGATAAGTTAAAGGATTGGTTAGAGCGGGGGCGGAAGGGGGGGATGGGTGGCCGTCTACTGGGGCCTCAACCCAGAATGAAGCCCTGAATCTTGATGGGTTTTATAATACCTTCATCTTTGTCATTCCCCCTCACTCTCTTTGACTGGACCGGCAAATTAATGCAGCAAAAATTATATTACTGCCATCTACGTCCACCCTTGCATCGTCATGGGGGGTAGTTTTATGCTACGATTACTACCATTATGGTTTTACCTAAAGACATCTAATATAACGATTAAATGTTCTTCTATTGGCCTGATATTCAATTCAGACTATTGACCAGAATAACTTGAGCCCAGATTATTAAAACATGGATTCAAATGTAGCAGATTTGTCAGATAAACATTCATTATGTGATCTCTAATCCAGCATAATATAACAAAATAGGTACCAAGATAAGTAATACTGTTTATGCCAAATTCCTACTCTATGTTACAAAAATGATTAACATCAGACAATGTTTGCCTATTTTGAGGTGGCAGCAGTGTAGACTGTATATGAGAAGTCAAATTAGTAACGGTGACGTCACCCATAGGTTTGCGGACTAAGCCTAAACTGCATTCCAAATTGCACTTTCTTTTTACTTTCAGCACAAACTGCAGCTGCCCTTACAAAGTAAGTACTGTTGCATTCGGAATGCATTCAATTAGGACATACTAGATTGTCACACCATTGCACCTTGAACTTTGACCCTCTTGCTCATATATTCACTGCGCACGCTGGCTTGCACACTGCATAATGAGACAGGATGCAGTAGGACATCCTTTTATTTTTGGCAGACTGCATTTGACACACAATATATTGTGACACACTAAATCTTTTACTGGCATACTAAATAGTATGGTAGTACGGGTATTGGAATGCACAGCTGGAGTTCAGCATTTTGACCATCTACATCTTGTCTGCCTTATGCAGGCGACCTCCTGACCTTTAGGGTCATTTATGAGGCACTTCCCGTGGGGCCAAAGGGACAAAACACCTTTGGGTGGATAGTTGCTTTCAGTCAGTAATTGTTGCAAGTCACTAACCCTTTGTATGGCCAGACAGGCCTCACAAATGTATGTGATTAGGTCCTGACTGACTTTACAGTGTGACCTCATGAACTTTTCTAAAAATTCAACTCCAAACGACTCTAACGCCTGAAATGAAAGTGCTAGATGCACATGGCCGACTTCTCCCAAAGGCTCCTAAAGAGCTCTATCAGCTCTATATGTCAGAATCAGATCCGTTATTCATTGTTTTCTCTTGGATTTCCAAGGAGGTATCAAGGCCATGAAGACTTATAACCACCAAGACCTGCAGGCTGTCTGAGGGCTTAGTGGGCAATTCGCTCATCCTAGGTCATACAGCCCCACCAGAAACAAAGCAAGGGAATCGCTCAGAGACACAGGACTGACACCTCTTACAAGATGGTTGAGGTTATTCTTGGACCAGTAATGGTCAGGGTTAGGCATTGACCTTGAATGGTTAGAGTCAGGTATCGACCTTGAATGGTTAAGTTTATTCATTGATATTTACATTTATATCATGTGATTAACATTTCGAGTTAAGGTTAAGTTAATTATGCATTTTTGATCAATCAATCACAGCTCATTCCTAAAATTAACAGAATATTTGCTACTCCCTTCAAGGGAGAGAAGTTAAGGTCTGCTCAAAAAGTTTCTAGATTTGTCACCTTCAAGGATCTAATGTTTTTACTAAGCTAGTGAGAAAGTTTCTTAGTCGGCAAGACTTCCTCGACCTTTTACAGGGGAGTATGTGAGGAAAGGGCCATATCAGGACAGAAGCGATGTTTACTGAAGCCAATAACTCTTTCAACATACATTTGAAATGTGAGTCATGGTATAATTTTACAGCAAGGTAAGACTGCAATAAGCTATAACTGTTAATAGTTGTCATTGCACTTTGGACTATCACCATGGTTAATGTAATAGCAAAAGATCAAAATTACATACACATACATTTCATATTTATAACTACATGAAATTCCTAATTACTGAGGTTAGTGCTCATGAATTTAGAGAAGGAAGGTATTTTATATCCCGCTGGAGAGACTTGCAGTAGTTTAGACGCTTTATTGTAATACAACAATCTAATCCCATTGTTATATTACAATAAAGCGCATTGTGCGCATTGTGTGGTATCAGATTGTGTGATACTTTGTGAACAATACAACTCCAAATCAAAGACCTCATAGATAGACCTCCAGCAAAGTCCATCAAAACGCAGAAAACACAAGAGTCACTGTCATGGAGACAGTGTGAGTCTGGGGAATTAGGTCAAACTTTTGAAATCATTACTCCATGTAGGCTTCTTTTCCACTATTCAGTCTTTCAACAGGTAATTTGACGCTCAAGCTTTCAACAGTTTGGTCATAACTGCCCCATACACTCACCAGCTCTGCTGTAATCCAGATGTGAGATGGTGTTATTGATGTATGATGACTAAATAGTATGACTCACACACAGTCCAACCACAGCTCATGTTTCAAAATCATTCATGCTTTTTCCAACCATTAGACCATGCACAATGAAACTCAACTCTTTAAAGACAGATGGAACATTGGCCTTTGCCTTAAAAACATTTGCATGTTGGGAATTTGAACGGAGTGGCATGTTCCTCACTGAAGTTCAACCATCAGGATTTATGTCCTCCAGCTTTTACCCTCATTGGTGTTCCACCTAACTTCACAATGCTAATGTGAGTGATAACAAAGAAAATCTTCTGACTGGCTTACTTTCTCGTAAAACCATAAAAATAAATTATAATTCTTTTGGAGATAGGTGTTCGCTGAGTTTTCAAACTTATTTGCCTCTGTACATAGGGCCACACAAAATTGGTTTTGTTGCCAACATTAAAAATATGGCTGCCATTTTCAGTTACCTTATTTCAAGTAATTAAAATGCTATGTAGTCATAAGTCGTCTTAAAAATTTAAATATGACATAAAAGTTTTATTAGAGTAACTCAACAAAAAGTTTTGCACAAACTACAAACAAACAAACCATTTTTAGTTCAGCTCAAAGATGCAGGGATACTTTACAAATTTCCCTTTTGTTTTTTGTTCAGGAACATCTGGTTCTTTGTCAGTTGAATCAATTGTCAAGTATACGGGTTAGTCCAACTTTTCACCCCAGAGTCAAACAACTTTATTTGCTCCGCCACTGTCTCTAAAACAGACCCTGTATGCACGCATGAAAACGTAGAGAGGGATTGTGTGTGATAATGAATATGAAATGTTAACGTTAGACTTCTGAAAATACAAATTTATGTGAGATTACCAGGATCTTCTGGCGATCTTCTGCATCCATGGACTCATGTAACAGGCGCACTAGCGTTTCCTTTAACCCCGCCTCCCAGCCCTCTGTCTAGCCTTGTTCTCAGGCTCATTCATATAAACAGGAAGGAAGGAAATAAACTCTTGATTCTGTTATTAGGACCTAATTCTTTAAATAGGGCTATCAATGCATTTGAACTAGGAAGTTGATTTACCCCCCAAAAAAACACAGACGTCTCTTTCCCAATTTAAGCATATGGGGAAAAGTATCTTCGGACCCTATGGCATCACATAAAGGACCCGGATATTGTTTGGCCACTTTGTCATATCTGCTTCAAAGCCCACCGTAATAACTTGGCAACAACTCCTCAAGAAACCAAGATCACTTGTCTTGTCAGCCATGTGAAGGGGGTTAGCCCCGTATTAGTAACAACTCTGGCTCTGGCTCAAAGATGGGCTGACCTTTAAGGTAGACCAGTGCTATCATCCTTTAAATGCCACGATGATCTTCCGAGTTTTACTTGGCATTTTTTAAATATTTTGTCCTTAACTATCTAATTCATAATTAATCCGTCAAATTTTGATATCATTACTTATTATACGCACAATGATGTACGTGCTGATGTTTTGTTTGAACAGTAATGCAATGACTTAATGCCTTACACGGAAAACTACTACTTACACAGAAAACTACTACATTAGCGGATTAGCATCAGCTGCTTCATTCATCACTGGCTCGTTTTTCAGCTGCTTGTCCACCAGCTGTCTAGTGGGATATTTCCTCCTGCAGCTTCCCTTTACAACCCAAGCTTCCTCTCCTCAGTGCTAGGTTACATTCTATTACTCTCAAAACACATACATTCCTTCATGTCAATGCATTTCTACCAAAACATTGAAACAATGTGGTAATCTGGGATTTCCATATTTATACCCAACTCTATAATTCGTGTGTATGTCCTGTGTTTGGCTATGCTTCTGGTGTTTGGGGTTTCCTTGACCACAAAAGTTATTACACTGTGTATGACGGAGGTATTCGATCCTTCTTGGGAGTTCACAAATCTATTCGGTTTTGTCCATTAGTGGGGATATGTGTTTGGAACCTCCAAACATACTACGTAACTGTCAATTGGTTTGACTTTGGAATATACTGGTGAAGATGTCTCAAAGGATATTTCATTGGAACATTTTGCCTCCCTGGGCTAGGTGTTTAAAATCTCAGTTCAACAATTTTCATTTCATTTTCCAGAACAGATTATTTTGTGATATTCAGAAGAGTGGGACCAAACTGTTTCTGATGCTTAGGGAAAATGGTCTGTTGATATATGGTGTAAACAAAAGTTACGAACTGATTGTCTCATTTAGAATAACTATAGTGCAGAACTTTATGTGAGGTATAACTTCAACAAAAGACAAAGATCCCTATGTGAACAATTACGCTCAGGAACATTACCATTAGCCGTGGAGACCGGTAGGTTTAATTCCACTACAGAGAACAGAATATTTTTGTTGTGTGAGCTTGGTGAAATTGAGAATGAGGTGCACTTTTTGTTTTACTGTCCTATTTATGAGGACATAAGGGATGTACTCTTTAGTAAAAAAGACTTCCATTTATGTTGATTTCTTTTGGCTGGATGACTATGAAAAACTTAAGTTGTTCAGCAGGAAAGGAACCTTTATAGTAGCAGATTTTGTTCTGCTTCTTGTTGTAAACTTTAATCAAATCTGTTTTATAGATAACTTATCTAACAGGACAGAAAACATGACTTCATGGTAGACATGATAATGTATCAACCTCAAATAAAACAGGTTTATCCATGCAGCTTACACAACCTCTGCTAAAGTCATGTTATTTCTGTCAACCAGTGTAGTAAGCATTCATTTTAGCTCAATCCTTGATGTCATACCAGGAGATATCACATCTGATTTGTCACGTATTAGTTGAGTAGCCCTGAGACTATCCTCCCCTCTGTTTAAAACCCCATGTCAGCGCTTTCCTGCCCACCTAATGTCTGTCTCGGTGTGTCAGATGGTTTTCTCATTTGCTGCGCCCCGCTTGCAAGAGAGCACAAAAACAAAAGAAGACTGCACCCATCAAGCGGGAGCGGAAAAGCCCAAGGAAGGAAGGAGGCCAGGGGAGGCCTTCATCCTCAGGTTACCAAGCTGACCATTACTCTGAGTTTGGACACAGAGAGGCTGATTGAAGCCAGATAGAGGAAGTCAGGGAGGGCTGAAGGGCGAGACGGAGGCTGGAGGTCTGACAGGAAGAGAAAAGAGAAAAAACGTTTCTCAAGATGGTTAATAAAATGTCTCAAAATGTATGCTTTGAAAGGTGAACCAGATGCTAAAGTGTGTCTCAGTTTGTCGGTATCAAACACGGACCAACAGCTGTATTTGACGGGTTTGGAGTGAGAACGGGTCGGTCTCACCTCTCCTTTTGAGTCGATGACTTCTCGTTTCCTGAAGGGTGGAAAAAGGAGGTTTCCATTCTGAGCTGTTGTTCTTCAGCCTGCTTCCTTAGAGACTAGACGTTTTTACCACTCATGTCTCACCTGCCATCGCTGTTCCTCTAACATGTGCGACTGTAACTCATTTAACAGAGCATGTAGAGCAGTAATTGAGTTTCTCCATTGTGAGGTAAATAGAGTTGCAGGGCTCTCAGACTGAGACTAAAACGACTACAGCGCGTAGTGAGCGTGTACATAGCGGCAGAGAACTTTATGAAACCAACCATTTAACTGTAACTGTGTTTCAAAAATAAAGCGACCTATAGATTATTTTTAAAGCAAGATGAGGAGAGAGGGGAAGAGGCCGGTGGGGAGGGAGAGAAGACAACAGGTTGTGACTCATTTGCCACTGCTGATGAAAGTGACTGAGCCAGTGTCGATGATTGACGCCAAAAAAATTGTAAAAGTACTAAGATCTTGAGAATAATTAATACAACATTTTATAAAAAGTAAGAAATATAGTATAAGACCTGAATTCAAAATCTTAAAAGAATGTAAGTAAGTTAAATGTACTTAAAAGTATAAAAGTAAAAGTACTATGCAGCCAAATGGCCTCTTAAGTTGTCACATTAAAATATATTATAATATTATATTAATAATATTATTAATGATGTTATAACATGTAAGATGCATTTGATGTTGTAGCTGGCTCTAATAGAGTTAATTTTTATATTGCTTGGTTTAGTTTACTATAGAACAATCTATTGTATTTCTCTTACTGATTATAAATAAATGTATTGAAGTAAAAAGTACAATATTAAAAGTTAAAAGTAGCATCAAAACTGTACTTTAAGTAGAGTACCTTTCACCACTGATTAATACCATGCTGTACCAAAAAAGGGTACGACCAAATCACATGCCGGTGCGACCGACCAGTGCTACCAGTGGAAAAGTTAGTCTGGAGCTCTGAATGTGTTTACCATCTGGTGGTAGGACAAGGAGCCGGGGGAGACCCGGAGGAGTCGGGTCAAGTAGTAGCTGCAAATCATGTTGGTTTTAATCGTCGTTCCCCGCCACATGGTTGGGCCTCACTTCAGCTCAGACACTGTGGGTAAGTTTTCAATCAGAGGAAAGTGCACTAAATTTACTTTCCTGTTATTAGATACGTTCCCAGCACTTACTGTGTCACAGGTTAAAATCCCTTAGCAGGCATAAACCTGCTGAGTGAAACATCAGGCACATGCCTATAATAGAGTTTGTTGATGCTGTTCTCTCTGATGGATGTTTCCATGATGCTGTAAAATGTATTTGGCTTGACTGTTTAATACAGCGTCTACATTTTGGACTTAGGGGTGTGAATTACAAGTTTCATCCATTCACCATGTCATATCGATTATTTGGACAACAACATTTTTGCAGGTATCACAACATTTGCCGCGATTCATATTTGATTTGATTAAAGCCTGATCCTAATCACTATCAATTACATTTTTTATCAACTCACAAAAAGCAACCAAAATATGAATTGACAGTTTCATTGGAGGAAAGGCTTGGATGGGTATGGTGACACAGATATGGCATGGGAATTTCAAAATAAAGACATGTTTTAAAGACTATATGTATGCATGTTTCACTTAGCATCGTTGAATGAAATTGGATGTGGGTGTCACTTTTTCTAAATGGATATTCTTCTTTAGTTTTAAAATAAAGTTCTATCCACACAACCTTTGTTTTACAACATATCTCTGTAGGTGGCGATAAAGGCTGAGTCAATGATACCTGAAATAACATAGAAGAACATGCGCGGTGAACTTGTTTTTCTTTGGCGGTGTTAACAAATGGTAAACAACATTAAAGCTAAAGATAATTGTGTCTTTATCTATACTTTTTTGATATTTGGCGCCATGGCAAAAACAAAATTGACTCATATGTGTGGACGGATGACGAGGTGAAAGTCCAAGAAAATGTTGATTGGGAGTCTTGTTATACGAAAAATTCAGAGCAAGCAGGCGGTTAGCTTAGCATAAAGACTCAAAGCAGGGGAAAAGCAGCTAGTTTGATTCTGTCCAATGTTGTTTCTCTCTGTAGCATATGGTTACTCATGTTTCTTTAAGATATTAGAGGTTAAAAAGTAACTTTTCACTTTTTAGGAGCCTTTCGCACATGGCCATGGGCATTGGTTGTCAGCTGCTGTTTTAGGGTTTACAATTTTTATGAATTTAGCAGAAATCTACACACGCAAATAGACAAAATAGTAAAATAAACACATAAATGTGTATTTGGGATGTTTTCTTGTTACTACTGAGAAAGAAGACGTGTTACCTAAATCTCAAAATTGACTGGTGCATTAAAAAATGATGCCTGTAGAGTCCGGCCTCAATAAATAATGTTTAAAACTGTACAAAACCAAAAGCCAGGCTTTAAATGAATACTGACTGACATTTAAACCCATCCTGTAACACTTACTGAGGTTGTATGTGGTAGCTGTAGCTAGAGATGTGTCATGTGATTGAATATGAAATAAACCTTTAATGTCATTGCACATAGGGACTATTTTTACTTCTGCTGGATTTGATTAAAAGCCTTTAATCAGTCTGTCTCCCTGCAGGAGAAGGAAAACTGTCTACAACGTTGCATTATGGGCACAAATGAGTCCATAGGAGATCCCTTGGGAGAGCAGTTTGAGTTTCCATTGCCTGGAGAAAGAACTAAGTGCTGCTTGTCATTTAGACGAAAACCATTTCATGGATCCTCCACCTCTTAGTGCATTCATGAAACGACAATCTCCCAACATCTTTTTGTTTTTGCTCCCTTCAGTTCTCTCTCAGCGTCAGTCTTTTTATATAATATTCTTGACGAAACTAAGATGAGATCCATATTTGCACAAACTGTATCCCCCTACATTCAAAATGTCTGATTCTTGAAAGTCATCTAATCCTTCAGATTTGCGAATTTCAAAGCCTTGTCTTTTAACTAAGCTTTCATTTAGCATTCTGATACACTGGTGAAGGGACGGATTAGAGTAACCCGATTACCGACTTGTCCCGCATCTGTGAGAGACGTTTTCGTCATAATGGATGCAAGGCAAGGATTCTAATTAGTGTGTCTTCATTCCCAAGAGGTTATTATGCTGTTATTAACAGCAAAGCCAAGGTTAAAGCTCCTCTGTGTTTATACTCTCACCAAAACCTGGCCAAATCACATTATATGCTGAGGCATATAAGTTTATAATTTTTCAAAAAATTATAAAACAATATCAATAAAATGTGAAGAGGTTACAATGTTGAGGTCATGTATAGGAATATGTATTGTATCTCAGAAATATTTACTAGCATGCTTACCAGCTAGCCTTGGCCTGTCCAGTCTTGTAATACCACTTGTGCCTAGAGAGGCAATAGTGAGTCATTGTAGCGTCCAGTCTGTCCTCAGTCAGACATGTGAGGACTTAGACGTGGATCTGCCCACAGGGCTTGGTTTGTGTATGGTTTGATAGTTGATAGAGTAAATGGCAGAATGAGAAAATGACTGGTGCCCTCATCTCCTCTTTGAAGCCGCCAAGAGAATTCATTGAGAGGAGACGGCAAAATCCGGTTCTGAAAAGTGAAGCCGATGCGGAAGTGTCTTAAACTTGCATTCTCTCTACTGACCATCGAGAGACCTCTTTCGGTTGCAAAGGAAGTCTTATTGTCCATGAGAAAATGACTCTTCTTCTCTCTCAATTTATTCCCTCAGTAAACATTGTAAACATGAGTTTATGGTCTCAATCTCTAGTTATTATTACAAACAAATACAAAATTAAAATAGATTGTATAATTACAAACATATATCAAAGGCAATGCATGACATCCTTGTTTTTAAAGCTTTTTTGTTGTTACAGCATTTAATGGTTTTTAAATATAATTCACACTCTTTGTAGAAAACACAAAAAATAGGCCTTTGGCTTGTAAATTTACATTTATGTATGTAAAATTTGGCAAGAATAATTAATAGATTTATGATATACGCCCTTTCCTCATTTCTTTTGTCATAGTTAAAGAATCCAAATATAACATTTTCATAGTATAGTTGTATATTAATCTTTGCCAAATCCTTTCTGAAGGACGGCAAACATATCTTTCATCTCCAGAAAAGCTTTAAATGCGCCCGATTGTTCTTCTTTTATTGAAAATATACCGAATAGTTCATCATTACTGAAGTGAAATCCCTATTTACATTTCTTTAGATTATACAAAGAAGACATTTTTTTTTTAGATGCTTTAGAAACAGGAGGTCTTAAAAATATACATTTGAGTTTATATTTTGCGGCCAAATCAAATTGTTTACAGGATATTCACCCTTCTTTTCTTTCTAATGCATGTAATACGTGACTTCTCTCTTAACAGGGCTTGTATAAAAGCAATACAGTAATCTGTAAGATATGAGATATGAGTTTAAATATAGTAACAATCCCTCCTTGGCAGGCATTGTGGAGGTTGGTTTATGGCTTTTTGCCGGTTGCACCCATAGTCTGTATAGTTTACACCTACAGTCTATGGGCATATCTCTGGGATACACTTGTTATTTTTTGGTTTCTTCACAAATCATTTTGTTTGTCGCCCTCTGGTGTCTCGGGGAATAATGTAATAAGCAGCGCATAGAGTATAAACACCTCGGCTATCTGCAGAGGCTTGCGGTACGGTGCCAAGCGCGAGTATAAACCAAGACATTTGAATAGAACAGAGATAAAGTCATTAGTGCTTTCCTATATGTTACTAAACTAATAATAGTCAAATGACTAAAATGACTGCTTAGCTGAAAATAAATCAAATTCACGCACCATTCAGGTGAGACAGCAATGCAATGGAGTCCATAATCAATGGAATACAAACTGTGTTTCAAGGTTCTGCTGTCTGGTCCCTGCGGTGCTGGCTTGCTTGCCCCTCTGAAATTCTTCAAGAGGTTTTCATGGAAAATCTATTACGGCACGAGGTCAGCGTGTAAAGAGCGAGCCATGTACAGAATCACTCTGAAGATCAGACAGGAAGGAAGCGCTTTGTACCGCATGCTACTAAGATGTGCTTTCCAGCCCACCACCCCCTACGCCCCTCACTCAAACTGAAGAAAGATATGTGATGAAACACATGAGCCAAGTGCCATGGTGATGCGTAAATGGAGACTAGTTTATCAAGAAACCTCAATGCGCTGCTCTGTTTATCTTGCGGCAGGGAGAAAATGGTCCATGCTCTCATTTCACTCTGACGGCTTAAGGAGGCCGACGCAGTCAACTTCGTGGAGTGACTGCAAGAAAGAGACTGTTGCTATGGGAACGAGTGTGTAGATGTTGATTTTTTTATTTTATTTAGAAAGGAGTTTAAAGTGAAAGAGAAGGATAATTCTAATAAATACAGCACAAAAATATGTGTGATTTCCTTTTCGGGCTAAGACAGACTGTTAAGACAGTTTGGCCAAAGTAAAAATTGCTGAGTAAAACATGATCCTGTGGTCGAACTCAGCAAGGACCCTCAAGAGGATTTCCATTAGAGACATGAGTCTTGTGTGCACTTGCAGCTGTAGCATCAGGAAGACGACGGGCGGGGCGAGCCCACTTTTTGGCATCCCTTTTCTAATAATCTATTGAATTTGCCCCGGGTAATGACCTAATTCTTATTGAGCTTCCCAGCGTGCCGCTGTGCCGCCATCTACAGCCCCTGCCTCCCTTCACTTATCGACTTCCAAAAGATGCAAAAAAAGAAAAGAAAAGGGAAGGACATGGGGGGGCCAACCATCAGCTGGGTAATAAGGCGGCATGAGTCGGTGTGGCCCGTCACGCCTGGCTTCATCATCATCATCATAGGTCTAGCCGGCTGTAAAGGATGTGTTGTGAAAATCGGTGAGGGGGTGGGATCTGGAGACACAACGTTCTGCTGGTGTAACTCAGAGGACATTGTGTGATTGAGCAGGCTCTATCTCTGTGAGTACCACTTACACACAGGAGCCTGTCATCAGATGGAATATGAAGTGATTTACTGAAGAAAAAAAGAAAAAGAAAGACTCCATACAAGGGAAGCGTGTGAGCTCCTTTCTTTTGTTCAAGAAAAGCCACCTCCTTCCTCGGGTCACACGGTGGTGATGAAGAACCCCCGTTATTCCTGCGTGCAGAAGTCTTGATGGGTAATCAAGAAAAAAAAAATTGTCCAGGCTGCAGGCGACCCCCTGCCTTCCCCCGACCCACCCCCTGCCTGTCATGTGGACTAATCCCCTTGTCAAAGTTGGGAAAGTGTAATGGACGGCAAACCTCTGAAGCGTCACACAAAGTAATATTCCCAGTGATGAGACAATCTTCATACAGAGGGAAAAAACTGTTACTTTTCCCATCATTTATCATATCATGTTCCGTATACTGTAGTTTCTTTTTTTTTTTTCGGGGCGGGGGGCTTGGGAGGCGCATTATCAACCACTGCTGACAAAGTGTGTGTCAACTTGATAAAGAGTGTATGTAAAATGGCAGAGCCGCTGTACAAAGGGAGCTGGATCATCATAATCCCTCTGATAGATGGAATCCCATCAGCCACGGGTCGGTGACTTACAATAAGAAGGGGTCAGATTATTGCTGCGATCCGGCATCGGACGCCGCTCTGCTGCTCTACACCGACACAAGTGTGGAAATCTCCAGTAGATCGTGGCACATTTCTGTTCAGGTTCAGGAAACAGGAGCTGATCAACCTTTGTTATGTACAGTATCGGAAGAACTGAACGATTACGTCCAAAAGTACAATCAGGATATTTTTTTGATCTGCAACATATATTGCCAGCGACAGCTGGCTGATAGAAACGGCAGCAACAATGAACAATGTAACACATTATAGTACAGACCATGACTTCATGTCCTTCATGCATGACACTGTGTGTATCACTTCAATAAATAAGTCCTTGAAAAAATATGTTTAGTGTACTAACCTTGACTTTTTAGTCAATGACAATCCCATTGTGATACTGAAATGCTTTTATTGCAAAGAGTCAAATTGACATTATTAGCTTGAATAGAAGAGAAAGAGGAGAGAAAATAGCGCAACAGTAAATGGGTCATGCTGAGCTGAAATGAAACCAAACTCAGTTTTTAATGTTCTGTCACTGCATCAATGTGGAGTCATCCGCTAGAATAAAGACATTTCCCACACCTCTAATTTATCTATGTTGCTTTAAAGTGGCCCTTTTATGCTTTTCCACTTTTTTAGTGTGTTATATATTTTTTTTGTAAATGTAAAAGGTCCGTAGAGTGTAAAACCTGAAGTCCACTCCTAAAAGGAGTTACCCTCCCCCTCAGAAGCTCCTGAACTGCCTGAAACGGCTCCATTGAATTCTCTCCTTCACTTCTGTAACTTTATGAGGTCATAATGTTACGGAAGTGATGTAAAACTCCTTCCAGCTAGTTTGGCCCTCAAACAACAAAAGAGAGAGACGGAGCTGGAGCTCCGGAGGAAGGGATTTTTTAAATGTGAAACGTTGACCAATCACAACATAGCGGGTTAGCTGACCAATCAGGGCAGACTTTGCTTTCTGGAGGGAGGAGCAAGCGCTACAACGGAGCATTTCAGAGAGAGGGTGAGAAGAGGTGCTGCAGGACAGCCAGGATGAGAAAAATAAGGAGGATTATGAGCATTAACGCATGTAAACATGTAGATAAAATATAATCACCAGGAAAATAGCATAATAGGGCCTGTTTAAATAAAATGTAGAAATATCTAAAAGCCAGATATTCAAAAACTTGCATTGTGACATTTTGTGTCATTTCCACATGAAGCAGAACGTCATTAATCACCAAGGTAGACTGCACAGCTGCACAATTACATCTCTGAAATTACATTTCTAATTGTATCTTTGGACACACTTTGCCATCTGTGCAGTGCAGCGTGTTGCCAATTCTACATCTGCAGGTAGGAAGTGCATAGACATCTGTTCCATGTGGATTTACTATTGCCTTACGGTCAGAACGCTGAGTAGAGGTCTTACGTAACCCTGGCGACTCCCCTAACGACTGACCTGCACTTTTTGCCTCTTCTTCCGCAGCGCAGACGAGCATGGAAAACTGAATGTACGGTAGCAGGAACTGGCGTCTGGAGACGAGACAGAGAAATGACTTACAGCATTCTGTTCGCTCTGCCGGGATAATAACTGGACCAGACCTCTGGCAGGACACGAGCCAACGGCTTCCCACGGGGCCGGGACCGCAGCCAGACGGCTGGAGGCCGAGGTGCTAGAGCGAGAGCAAGTACTGCTAGTGCACAAATGGAGGTCCGCAGCAACTATTAAAGAAAAGACTGAGGCATGAAAATCTTACCAAAAAACATACCAAAAAAACATGCACAGTAGTATGTTAGCAATCCAAAAATAAGACACTAAGTTGAATGAAGTAATGAAGCAAATATGATATGTGGGCCCTGCTTACCTGCTTGTTCCTTCCGCTCGTTGTGCATTTTGGGTAGGGATGCACCGATTTCACTTTCTCAGTCATGCTACCGATACCTGGGTCTTTGGTATCTGCCAATAACGCGTACCCATCCCAATTCAGAGTTTTATTAATAATCTGTATACACTGTAAAAAACTGTGATTGCCGTTAATTAATATCTAATAAATAAATGATAGTAACCTTTACATAATAAAAATGATTATGTACGGTTTGGAATTACATTGAGTTGAATTCAACACATTTTAATTATATATTAATTACATTTTACTTCATTTTGTTTGAATAAAATCAGCTTGGAATCACTGAGTAAACTTTAATTATATTTTATCAGAGAAATTTATGAATTTTACTCATTGGGAGGGTTTTTGTTTTTAATCAACTTACACTTCCGCCCAATGCATTTTGCGCCTCATGGACATCTTCTGCCACATGTTGCTGCCGTTTTCCCGAAGGTAAGACCTGTTTAATTATTGTTAGTTAACAAACAATTCATAACAAAGTTGTTGTAGCAGTTTAACATTCTTTTTCGCTACTGAAAAGTTAACAAGCATGTACTTAAAAAGTGGTCCATTCAATGCCACAATTTCATATGACTTTCCTCAAGCATGACGTTATACCGTATATTATGCCCTTTGAGACACCAGCTCATCTACTTTTACAAACTTTCCTGGCCTCAGACGGTGTTTCGAGGGCAGTAATTTAGAGAATGATTCGGACTCTGAGCTGCCAGAGAGAGGCTTCGTTAGTCCGTCTGTTTGCAACTTCAGTAATACGCATTTAACTTTGTACATATTATGTTAGAATGCTATATATATATATATATATATATATATATATATACATTTCATATGCTTATTCAGCCTCCTTCTTATTTGCATACAACATGTTGCAGTGTTTCTGTTATTATTTTTTATACTGAAATGTGAATGGTAAACTTTCCAAAACTTTTAAAATATTGTCTGGTACCTGAGTGCCAATGTTTGTAAGTCTGTAATCCTCAGATTTTCATCATACGTGGACTTGCAAATGTAAACATTTAGTAATTTGTGTAGTTTTAATATGTTCCCTGTATGTGTGTGCTTGTGTAAAATATGAATCTATCCAATGAATTAAAGCTAATAGGTCTCTTTTTTCCCAGGTGCATCAACAAGCTTTGACTGAAATTTATTAACAGGTATATACACAATATGCTGTGATATCACATTACACACACAGTATACAGTATGTTGTGCAAACCGTTGTACTGTTTGTTCTGTAATACAAATGTGATTATTACCATTTTTTTTTATCAACTTTTGCTGTTTAAAAAGCATTTTTTCTAGTTTTGATTGTCAGTGATATTCAAAACATGTAGTTACAACCTGGATTTGAAATTAGAGCAGCAGAAAATATAGTACTGATAAGTACCTTATCATGTTCTGTCAGAGGTCGCCTTTAACAGCTCAAACACACTATATATATATATTTTTAGAACGTTATCCTTATAAATGCATATTTTAACTAAAATTCAAAACACAGGACTGAAATCTGCTTTAATTTCACTCTGGACCTGATTACACTGAAAACAGTTAAGTCTAAGTTATCAATGCAGTAAAGACAGGAGTAAACAAGCCTAGATTTGATATTATAATGACTCACTGGGTGGAAGTGACTGAGATCATTGTTTTATGTCTAAGACAACACCTTGACTTATAATGGTGCTTTCTTAATTTTGTAAAACAAAAATGTGTCAAATGAATACATGATTATACGTTTTCTGAATCGCTGTTTATTATTGAAATAATAAATTGTGCAACAGCAACTTATTGAATAAAATCTTCAAAATGATATGTAAACAGTGTAAACAAGTAAGTGTAAACAAGTAAGAAATTGGGCAAAGCTAAAACTGGATTTTTTTCTAAATATTTTTTTAGTAAATTAAAATTAATTCTATGATCCATCCATTTCCTTCTGCTTATCCGGGGCCGGGGGGCAGCAAGCTAAGGAGGGTCCTCCAGACGTCCTTCTCCCCAGCAACAATTTCCAGCTCCTCCTGGGGAACCCCGAGGCGTTCCCAGGCCAGACGAGATATATAATCTCTCCAGCGTGTTCTGGGTCTACCCCGGGGCCTCTTACCAGTTGGGCATGCCTGGAAAACCTCTAAAGGGAGGCGTCCAGGAGGCATCCTGATCAGATGCCCGAGCCACCTCAGCTGGCCCCTTTCGACGCGAAGGAGCAGCGGCTCTACTCCGAGCTCCCTCCGGATGTCTGAGATCCTCACCCTATCTCTAAGGCTGAGCCCAGCCACCCTACGAAGGAAGCTCATTTCGGCCGCTTGTATTCGCGATCTCATTCTTTCGGTCACTACCCAAAGCTCATGACCATAGGTGAGGGTTGGAACGTAGATGGACTGGTAAATCGAGAGTTTTGCCTTACGGCTCAGCTCCTTCTTCACCAAAACGGTCCGGTACAACGCCCGCATCACTGCTGACGCTGCACCAAACCGCCTGTCCATCTCCCGCTCCATTTTACCCTCACTCGTGAATAAGATCCCGAGATACTTGAACTCCCTCGCTTGGGGCAGTGACTCACTCCCAACCCAGAGGGTGCAATCCACCGTTTTCCGGAAGAGAACCATGGCCTCAGACTTGGAGGTACTGACTCTCATCCCAACCGCTTCACACTCGGCTGTGAACCGCCCCAGTGCGTGCTGAAGGTCACGTTCTGAAGAGGCCAACAGAACCACATCATCTGCAAAAAGCAGGGATGTGATTCTGAGGTCCCCAAACTGGAAACTCTCCTCCCCCCGGCTGCGCCTTGAAATCCTGTCCATGAAAATCACAAACAGGATTGGTGACAATGGGCAGCCCTGGCGGAGGCCAACACGCACTGGGAACAAGCTCGACTTTGTGGCGAGTATTCGGACACAGCTCTCACTTTGGTCATACAAGGACCGAATGGCTCGTAGTAACGAACCAGGTACCCCATATTCCCGCAGTACCCTCCACAGGACTCCCCGAGGGACACGGTCGAAGGCCTTCTCCAAGTCCACAAAACACATGTAGACTGGATGAGCAAACTCCCATGCACCCTCCAACAGACCTGCAAGGGTAAAGAGTTGGTCCGCTGTTCCACGTCCAGGACGGAATCCGCATTGCTCCTCCTGAATCCGAGGTTCGACAATCGGACGGAGCCTCCTTTCCAGCACCCTGGAGTAAACTTTCCCGGGGAGGCTGAGCAGTGTGATACCCCTATAATTGGAGCACACTCTCCGGTCCCCCTTTTTGAAAATGGGAACCACCACCCCGGTCTGCCATACCACAGGCACTGTACCTGACTTCCACGCGACAGTGAAGACACGTGTCAACCAAGACAGCCCAACAATGTCCAGAGCCTTTAGCATCTCCGGTCGAATCTCATCCACTCCTGGCGCTTTGCCGCTGAAGAGCTTTTTAACTACCTCAACGACCTCCGCCAGGCATATGGACGAGTCTTCCCCTGAGTCTTCAGACTCTGCCTCTTTCCACCGCTCGACAATATCCCCGGTCCGGGTCTGCAGTTCTCCCCCCCTGCTGAGCACAGCCTGAGAAAAGCCCTGTTTCCCCTTTCTGAGTCGTCTCACGGTTTGCCAGAACTTCCTTGAGGCCATTCGAAAGTCCTTCTCCATGGCCTCGCCGAACACCTCCCACACCCGGGTTTTTGCCTCAGCAACTGCCGCAGCTGCAGCCCTTCTGGCCAACCAGTACCTGCCTGCTGATTCAGGAGACCCCTGGGCCAACCAAGCCCGAAAGGCCTCCTTCTTCAGCTTGACGGCCTCCTTCACCGCTGGTGTCCACCAGCGGGTTCTCGGATTGCCGCCACGACAGGCACCGATCGCCTTCCGACCACAACTCCTAGCAGCAGCTTCCACAATGGAGGATTTGAACATGGCCCACTCGGATTCCATGCCCCCAGCACAAGAAATTATTAGAGGTGGGAGTTGAAGACCTTGTGGACAGGATCCTCAGCCAGACGTTCCCAGTTCACCCTCACTACATGTTTGGGTTTACCGGGTCTGTCCGGCAGCCTCCCCCGCCACCTGATCCAACTCACCACCAGGTGGTGATCAGTTGACAGCTCTGCTCCTCTCTTCACCCGAGTGTCCAAGACATACGGCCGCAGGTCTGATGACACAACTACAAAGTCGATCATAGACCTTTGTTCTGGTACCAAGTACACTTATGAACCTCCCTATGCTCAAACATGGTGTTTGTTATGGACAGTCCATGACTAGCACAGAAGTCCAACAACAAAGCACCACTCAGGTTCAGATCGGGCAGGCCGTTCCTCCCAATCACACCCCTCCAGGTTTCTCCATCATTACCCACGTGAGCGTTGAAGTCTCCCAGAAGAACTATGGAGTCCCCCAGTCGGCGCCCTTTCCAGCTGGCGAGCTCCCCTACCGGGTCTGGCTCCAGGAGGGTGCCCCGGTTTCTCTATTCCGGGCGAAGTGCCACAACCTTGCATCGTCCGATTCATTGGGGTTTTGTGAATCGCTCTTAGTCTGACCCCTCCCCCAAGACCACTTTGCCTTGGGAGACCCTACCAGGAGCTATTGCCCCCGACAACACAGCTCTCAGGATCACTGGGGCACACAAACCCCTCCACCACGATAAGGTGGCGATTCATTGGAGGAGCGGCGATTCATTGTATGCGATTCAGTAATGAATCGCATACAATTCTATGATGATTGTATTATATAAACATAGAATTTAATTGAATATATTTGCCCCATTGTTACTGATACCCGATCCTGCTATTTGAGTGAGTATCAGCCTGACATCCTATATCCATATCAGTGTATCCGTAATTGTGGACCTGTACTTGTGCCCAGTCACCTTCAAGGGTATCAGGTACAGTTCATATAGCATACCTCACATGGCAACCTCATTTGTCCTGGAGCCCCAGATACAAAACAATAGCTCCTATTCTAAAATACTATGCCATTTACGGTACAGCCTTTGCCAAATCGGTTTGTGGTTATTTGTTTAAACTTAAAGCATTTTATCACCAGTGCAATGCAAGATGTGGTGAAGGAATCCGGGCATGCAAAATATGCATACAAGCTTTGGTACAAATTATCTGAGTTGCCCTGTTTTGTCACAAAAATACTCTACCTATGCAGACACCAGTGAAACTTCACAATACATTTTCATTTTCATTTGAATTCAACTAATTTTACCGGGAAAGCAATTAAGGGCAAATTTGTATCTATAATTGCTGCCTGGCATAAACAAATCGTTAACTAATCGGACCCCAAATTTGATGCTAATGCTAGCTGTTGTTACAACCAATCAACGTTAGCAAGTGCCTATCAGATACATTAGCTGTGTCCCAATCCAGCGGCTGCATCCTTCGGAGGGTGCATCTGTAGACCGATTACGTCACAGCGGCTGTCCCATTTCATCGACTCCTTCTAATGCGGCCGACAAATGCAGCCTACTTTTCCCAGATTCTGAGGATACAACTGATGGATCCTTCGCGGCCCAACATATCCCAAGATGCATTGCGTGCCGGTGAAGTTTTTTTTTTTTTTTTTTTTTTTTTTTTTTGACATGGCGACTAGTGGACCAGCAGCGGGATAATTCACATTTAAATATAATTATTGGGTTTTAACTCATGTGAATATTTACGGATACAAGTGTTAAAACTAAAAACAAGGGACCTGATCAGATCACACTTATGTTAAAATGATCGGTTAATTTACGTGACACTATTAACTAACAAACTAACGCTACCGGGAGCCGCTGCATTGTTACTTACCTTGGACATTTGAGCAGTTTTAAGGCTGATTTTCAGTTTCTATGTGCTCATGATAAAGTTTTAAGACATTTTATGTCCCAGGAAGATCTAGATTATGGAAGACCTATTTTGATTTGTGAACCATACATTTTTTGGGATGCTAATGAGTAAGAAATACTTGAGAGAATTTGAGAGTGAAAACTGATTAAAGGGGAGCGTAACGCTTATTAAAGGGAAACAATATTCTACAATAATGTTATCAGTTCTGATGCTGTGCTTTGAGCTACATGCTAACGTTAGCATGCTAAAATGCTCACAATGACAATTCTAACACGCAATGTTTGCTGGATATAATATTCACTATCTTAGTTTAGCATTGTAGCATGCTACATTTGCTAAATAGCACAAACCACAAAGTACAGCTCAGCCTGATGGGAATAGCTGTAGTTTTAGAGGTATTTGGTCATTAACCAAAACGGTTGGCTAAAAAACAATTGAAAAACACTGTAGAGGTTTGGTAGAGGTTGTTAAATTATAAAAGATGAAAAAAAAATCTCAAGATCAAACATATCCTGGTTGATTATTCATATTGGCAAACACTGAAATTCCTTACATTCGGCAAGGAAAGCCTTTCATAAACTGAAACAGGGGAAGGGGGGTATGATCTTAGTTAATCCTAAAGATGTGTGCTTTTGTTCAAATCGCTACGCAATACACCTTTGATCTCATGACAACTGGTTTTGAAGATCTAGAAGCTACCAGTATGCTTCCTTCATTGCCAAGTACAAGGTTCAACAGGATGCTAAAGCTCTGAGACGGACCAAACTCAGTAATCACGTTCATGCTAGCCGAGGGGCTGAGAGTAGGTCTGGGTAGAGTGTCGGGGGAGACAATAGTGGCAGTGTGAGGCAGACAGCTAGGTTTCCACCCCCCTCTCCTCTCCCTAACAGCCCCCACCAGCGTGGCTTTGTTCCACTAGCTTAGACCGCAGCAGACCAAGGGCTTCCCCAAACCCTCTGACATCACTGCCCAGCTGATATGAAGCACAAAGGATCCTGTGGGGAAAACAAGGGATGCCTTCTATTTATAAACCATGAATGAGTGCCGTGATTCCACTGCCTCAGTCATTTGTGCTGGACCTTCAGGCCAAACACTGTATTGCAAACCACAAATAGTTGCAAGAGGGAAATGGAAACAGCCTGATGTCTGCATCCGTGTGAAGTTCAAAGACTCCAAAGTAGAAATTCTTATGTTTTCCAGAGAATTTATCAGTGACATGCAGGTAAATGCATTCTGAAACAGCGATACACAGACCAGGAGTCAGGTGAGCTTGGAGACATGGGACGTTTCTATTTCTCGATTTTGGGCCCTCCTCAATCCTCTGGCTTGTTACCCAGAAATAGATCTCAGCGCTCCATCTTAAAGGATGCCCCAATTCCTAAAATGCATCTGAAGGCGCTATAAGCTGATCTATTCTCAAACTTAGAAACATATTTCTTTCTTCCATCGACTTTCATCTTTTGACTTCAACTATTTCTTCATCCAAACCATCTTTTAGGGGTGCAAAGGATAATTAAACTCATGGTTCAGATCGTATTGCGGTTTAAAGTCATGGATCAGATTGGATCAGCACAAAAGAAAAAAGGGAGCAGATATAATATTTAGAGAGGCCCCCGATCACTTTATTTTTCTGCTGATACCAATTGTCAATCATCAAGGGTCCATATAGGCTGATACAGCTTGTTTTGTTGTCAGATTGTTTTGTTAGCAGCTGGTCTATAGGGCTCCAAACTATTTTTTTCCCCACCATCCCAAAATCATTTCAACCAATGTATAGTCATCTATAGTGATTATTTGCATAAAACAATTTAAAACGAAATTTAAAGGATTGGAAAATAAAAGATTGTGTTTCATTATTTACTGAACAGAGCCCAAACTAGCTGAATTCAACAATCAGTATGTTGACTGTTAGCACCAGTGCTGCACATATTATAGTCTCTCTGTTGATTTCAACATGGATTTGTTGTACGCAAGGTAGCATTACCTGGGATCGGCGTCTAGAAAGCCTTAATGAAGATCTCCTGATTGTGTCAATAACAATTAGCAGTAAATCTTTATTTAACACTATGATGGTTAAACTGTGTAATTAATCCGAGGTTTACATGACTGCCAAACTACCTTGTCATTTGCAAGTATCTTCATCATTTCAAGTGTTGATTGAAAAAGGAAATGTTATTTTTATACAGCTCAACTCAGTTCGTTACAACACTAATATCTATCTTTCTCTAAGACCCCATCTGCATAAAGATGAAGAAGTTTAACCCTTTGTTAACCATTTCTTAACTAGATATAATCAATCTGTCTTTATAAACAGGCCATGTACCATTGTCCTTTATTGAAGCTGTAATTAAACCTCTTCTTAAAAATGTCTGCTCTTGATCGAGAGATTTGGCTATAGAGTCTAGACCTATATCTAACCCTCCATTTACCTCCAAGGTCCCAGAAAAAGCAGATGCCAATCAGTTGTGTGATTTTCCTCATAACAATAGTTTACTTGAGGATTCTCAGTCAGGATTTAGAGTGCATCATAGCACAGGGACAGCGCTGGTGAAAATTACCATGACCCTCTAATTTCATCAGACTAAGGACTTCTCTCTTTACTGGTCTTGTTAGACCATGGTGCTGCATTCGACATTGGGACATGTAAAGGGGCAGCATTACACTGGTTCGAGTCCTATTTATCTGTCAAGTATCTCAAAAGTATATTTGCCCAAATTAATCCTCTGAAGTTAGCTACGCAGTTCCACAAGGTTCTGTTCTTGGACCAGATATATTCACCTTATATATGCTTCCTTTAGGCAATATTATTAGAAAACACTCCATAAACTTTCATTTGTATGCAGATGATACCCTATTATATCTTACGGAACCAACCAGTTAGCTAAACTCCAAGCATGCCTGAAAAACAACATTTCCTGCATTTTCTGAAGTTATTTTACTTGGCCCTGAACACTGCTGAAATACATAATCCAATGATACACTTGCCCTAGATGGTATTTTCCTTGCCCACAGCACCAGTGTAAAGAATATCAAGGTTAGAGTAGTGCAGAATTTCATGTTTTTTACAGGATCTGTAAAGTGTCTATTGTGGTCGAGATTCTAAATGACGCATGTAGAATAAAATGTTTTTGATGAAATATCAAAATAAGCTTTGTTTTGGTTGCATTCGTTGCACTTGATGCGTTCTTGGACCATCAGAACGATGAAAATCTGAAGATAATGGCGATTTTTACAGCTTCTCGCTAGGATAAATGGTGGAGTTTTGGTGATTGTTCATAGAAAACATGCTTTTCAATCCCGCTGGCGGGTTTTAGGGTTCAGAGGGATAACTCCCACATAAACAAACCTGAATGAATGAATGAATGAATGAATGAATGAATGAATATACGCACGGCTGCAGTCATCAATTTTCTTTATTATTTCTGCTGATACTGCTACTACTGCTATTACTGCCCTCATTATAGGTTTCATTTCACTCATTTGGATTGGATTGGATATGTTGTAATTATATTATAATGTTAATTTTGTATACATGACATCTTTGCACTTCTGTCAATCCTGGGAGAGGGATCCCTCCTCGGTTGCTCTTCCTGAGGTTTGTTTCTTTATTTCAAAACAAGACAATTATTATCCACTGTCTTAGTCGAGGTTAAGTTATGACTTTGGATCAATGCAGGATGGAAAGCAAAAGTATAAATAGCATTTTATATTTTAAAATGTATCAAATTATATCTGGGGCACCCAATACAATCAATAGTAGTATTAATTAATAATACACTGGGTTGTCAATGGCAAATGGTTGCCATGGCTCATGGGCAGAATTTTGCTACGGGGCCCCAGTAAAGTCGGGACCGACTGTGCTCACAGCATAACCACACACACATATATTTGCAGACTGGTTTTTCCTTTGCTAACTGGAAGGAGTCATTATTGGGCTGTTTGAATGATGTTGGGTGACACAATTGCGTGAGGTAAGATGTTTTTTTCTTTTGTCAAGGCCAGATGACATACAATAAACTGAGCCAGCTGGAGGGCTCTGTGTGCTCCAGATTGAAGAGCTTATAAAAAGAGAGTGCCTGGAGTTATTCATCCCTCTCCAAAATACTGCATCAGAGGGTTAAGTACAAGGCTAGCTGAAGAGCATCAATGTTCATCTTAAATTACCTCACCGCGAGGAGAGAAAGGAGGCGAAGTGCAATCGATAAATCTCATATCGTACTTCTTCAATGCTGGGAACAGTTATAGAAGCGCAACGGGCAGATACTCTAATGATCCATCCTGGGATTTCCACCAACTTCATTTTCAGTCAGCAGTCTTCCACATCCATTTTGATATTGACCATATCCTGTCCAGCCCGACACATGTATTTGATGAAGCCTGGCGGTTTCAGTCTAAATATTGACCTGCATGATAATTTAAATCTGAGAACGTGGCAATGATTGTGCTTAAATAAAATCTATGTCAGGACAAGCTGGATAACTGTTCCACTATCCTGAGTAATTTTTCCCTAAACCAGTAATGGGAAATGAGATAACAAATAACATGTGATTTCCAAGTGAACATCCAAATGATGCAATAGTTTACACTTGAAGACAAAATATATTGAAGGTCTTTCAAGATCAAACCCAAAAGAAACATTGGGGTAAATTATTTGAGATATAATCTGTAGTTCCGACCAAAGTATTCAACATCATTTTGACTTGATGACTAGAGCAAGTCATCCTCTGGGTATGTTCTAAATTTCATGGGAAACCTTCCAATAGTTGTCCACATATTCAGTAACTGGAATTGCCAACCAGTTTGTTCAAAATTATAAATCACTTCATCATTTTATCTATGATCTATCTTTTATCTATTTTATCAGATATTGGAGGGAAATTCTAATAGTTAGCATATGAGTTATTGAGTTACGGCAAAACATGTTTTGTGAGGTCACAGTGAACTTTGATCCCCAAAACCGAATCGGTTCATCCTTGAGTCTATGCTGGAAGTTTAAAGAAATTCCCTCAAGGCGTTCCTGAGGTATCCATTCTCAAGAATGGACAGTAAGGACGGACATATTGACAACCCTCCGGCCATGGCTGTTACAGAGGCATGAAATCCAAAATGTCAACTTGGTACCACTATTAAGGATCATCAAGTCGTAAGAACGTCATCCTCTTGGATCTTGAATATATGTGAAAAATCTCATGTTTAATATCTCAACAAAAATACCATAGATTGCCATGGCATTTGACACATAGACATACGATTCCTTGAGGATTGATTACATTGACTATGGAGATCCCCTGACCACCACCATGAGGCTCGCACTTTTTGTTTTGGTTGATGGATTGCTGTGAAATTTGGAACAGTCATTCATGATCCCCAGAGGATGAACTGTAAAATATTCGATGACTTCCCTGACTTTTCATCTAACGCCACCATCAGGTCAAAATCGAAAAACCAAAATTTACTTTGGTTTATGATCAAATACCTGCAAAACTAATGACACTCCATCATCCTCAGCTGTAATTTGTGTTTAATGCAACATGGCAAACTATATCTGCTGCACAGCAACAAACTAGTTTTCTTCAGGGGATGTCAGATGTCTTCAGTCAACACTGGTTCCTCCTACACAGGAGTGTGGCCCTGTTACTGACAGAATTTCTCTCAGTCAATAAGATGCACACTCACAACTTATTCCAGCCGTCTGCGCCATTATTACTTTTCAAGACTTTCTGTGTTCCCAGCAGACTTAGAGAAAGTGCACTCATAAGCAGCCAGCTGTAAATTCATCTCAATTTCACAATACTCAAACTCAATCTCAGACGCGGGGGGGAGGCAGAGGGGACAGAGTATTGGATTGCATACACACCCCCCCATTTTCCTTGACCTCGGGAGGACCAAGAAAACACATGACTTCATCCTCTAAAGCCACATTCAAACACTTATCTGATCATTAGCAATTCTGCTGAATCCAGTGGGAACAATTATGGTCTAAGCAAAAGCACAACTGAAGCCTCGGCGACTGTAGGTGAGTCCAGACTGGACATTGGTAGTGTAAAAGAAGTCATCTAGAGCAACTGCAAATTCTATTTCTGCTCAGTGGTGCGGGAGGGTTTGGGGAACGATTGGGGGGTTAATTTTGATAAATGGTGGCAATTAAGTGGATAAATAGAAGGGGACGCCTAATGAATCTATCAGCCTTTAGTCGGGAGTATGGATGGAGCTCTGAAATTGGTCCCAGTGCCCGACGCTACTAATTTGATTGCATAAATCAAAGCAAGCCAGGCTTTAGCCCCTGTTAAACCCTATTCAACACTAATGGCCAACGCAGAATGCCATCAGACCTCCCCAATTATCCCGGACGATGGGGGGATACTAATCTGTAATAATTGCCATATGTTGACTTAATTGAGCCTGATGAGAGCTCAATCTGTGTGCAAAAGAAAATCTGTTAAATGGCTAACAATACATACATGATATCATAGGAAAAGTACACAATGGAGTCAGTGTTTAGCCAAATGTCACTGGCAATAACTCAGAGGCCCTTTGAACTGAAAGGTAGAGGAAGCAGGCGGCATCAGTCTTCAGAGAGGATTAACCCTTTCCCAGGGGGGCTCTTCATGCAGTTGGGAAATATCCCCTGCATTAGGAGGAATGTGTCTCACATAGAAATCAGTCATAGTGTCGGTCGTTGTCTCTGCTTCTGCCGCATGTGATCTCTTCCCCAGACAGACTCTGGGCCAGATACAGGTCACCACACAGGGCCTCCAGTGGAGAAAGCAAGATGCCAGAAGTTACCTCAGCTCCCTCTGAAGCCGCCCACCAGGAGCCCCTCATCAGGGTCATGTCATCAGCATAGTTAAACAGTGATGTCAGATAAACAGCTACTGGAGCCTGCACTGATGTCATGTTGTACTCAACGGCAAATCCAGGCTATTAATCTTAATTTGTTTCGGTAGCACAATAAATACAATACACAATAAAATGAGTCAATTGATTTCTCTCAAAGTTGCGCACTGTCAAGATGGTTGGAATTGGTCAATGGAGGCAAAAGTATCCTGCAAATTAATTTTGTTCAAAAATGTCACAATTTTAATGCTGATGTAATCGCTATAAACAGATATTTGTAAATTATTGCAGAATCTGTAGTCTATGGGATAAGATTTTGGTATCTGAAATGTTCTGGTTTCCATTTTTAGTATATAAGAAGTTGACATAGTCATCGTGACATAACCCATTGGTTTGTGAAATGCAATGATTTGAAGCGTCTAGTTAGGCGTTTTGGCCGTAGCCATCACAGGATTATGGCAGTCAATCTGAATACCCACTTCATTGTCTGCTCTTGTCTACCGAGACACTTCAGCTCCATTTATACAAACAGTTTCATCATAACGATCTACAGACATCTGATCTATTGACTGTATATAAGAAGTGGATGTAGTCATCGTGACATCACCCATTGGTTTGTGGAATGCCGTTATGAACCCTTGAGTTCGGCCATCTTGGAACACGGCCGTTGCCATATTGTCTTTTTGCAACCAATGAACAGAAGTTACCATATTTGGAATGAGGAGGAGGGACGTAGAGACGCCGTATACAGCTCTGGTACATAACTGTCAATCACAGTAAGCCCGTTCTAAAGCATACTCAACTTTATGGAGTATTTCACTCTAAATGGACCATAATTTACTAAATGAATATCATGCTTTGCTCTATATTAGACTAAATTAGCTTGTGAACTGGCTACTTGTTTACAATCCGGTCGTAGACATGGTCTCTTAACCCCAAGTTCATTCACACATCTCAAGTTGCAAATCAGACTGTAAACAATGGCCGACGCAAGGAAGAAGAAGTTCTTGCCTGGATAGCCGCTAGCTTAACTGGAACCCTTGAGAGGCTTATCCCTGGTCAGACTGCTAGTAGATGGGTTCTGAATTTGATTCTGGTGTGCACGGGCCCTTGAAATACATATAGTATAAAATTGCACACAGACTTGGTTTCTGGTCCCCAAAAAATGACATTTCATTTTGGAGAATAAATGGATCTGGATAATTAGCATGAGCAAATCACTGTGGTTGACCAGAGGCAGGAAACTCCAACCCCATCAATAGAACCCTCAGAAGAAAGTGATGTCATGACAACAGACCTGTTATTGAAGCGTAGTGAAGAAACACTGTGGCAATGAGCTCCTTAAGATGTTGCCGACAAATTTTGCAGATTACATGCTTCATATTCAAAATATACTCAGCTTTCCACTACCACCTTCTGCTTGATGCCTCTGAGCAGCCCCATCAGAGCAGTTCAGGGTTAAGTTACTTGCTCAAGGGCGTGTCGACAGTAATTGTTAAGGGAAGGGAAATCATTACTCACTTCCCCCTTCCTTATTTTCCAGTAGGTTTTGAAGGAGTCTGATGACTCGCCTACACAAAAACCGCCAAGCTGCTTGTCCATTACTACCCACTAAACTGCATGCCTGTCTTTGGACAGTTTATTATTATGACTACCTCCCACACTTCATTTGCAGAAGTGACCTTTGATGTTTTGCCCTCTAGATCTCAATGTGTCAGGAAAAGGGCCGTGTCTCTGAGGGGTTGTTAGCCGTGTTATGTCATTGTTTATGGTTCAATGCTCCGGTAGCAAATGTGACGTGAAGAAAGCAGTCTGTCTTTAGGCATTTGCTGCAGACCGAGCCAGCAGGGCCGAGCCGGAGGATCCCTGAGCAGCCGGCAGCTGGAGCCTCGGGCCTGTAAGGAGTTGATCTTGGTCGAGAGTATAGAAGATGTCAGAGAACAGAGAGCCTTTATGCTCTTTGAGCCTCACTGCTGACCTCGTGGTTCTGTGGTGTGCCGCAGAAATGCGGGTAAATCATGTAGCATTAACATGAAGTATGTTCACCCCTGCTGCCACTCACTGTATGTTTATGGAGAGCAATGCGCCATGTTGCCGTTTTTTAGTTCCACTGTAACCATAAATCATCCTCAGACCAATATGTTTCTCATCTCTAAAGTTGTGTACATTGGAGCCAATAACATAAATTTTCTGCCAATAGCTTCATGTTTTTTCCATCCACTACACCTTATGTATTCAAAGTTTGTACCCAGTTGTATTCTTTGTGGGTTGGAATTGCTGAAATGGCATTTAGGCAAGCATGTAACGACGAAGCTGTTTTCCATTAAAAAGCTAATTAAATTCTTTTGTGTGGATCGGCACCTCCTTTGGGCAAGGTAAACCACCTAATCTAATCAACTGTAAGGGAGATGGATTTATAAAGAGTTCATTTATATAGCAGCTCATGTAATGTTGTAATTCAAGGCGCTATAGTCAATAGTGTGTTATAAACAGAAGGATTAAATGACAATACGTATTGTGAAAGGAGCTGCTGGTAGTGATCAAGTCACAGAGAATCATCCCCCGACTCTGCAGTCCCCCCACAGCTCCACGGAGCATTTTTCAGCTCATAGTTCTGGTTTTCATCAGCATCATTTCTGGCAACAGCTATGTTCAGCGAAAAGCTTCAAAACTATACTAAAAGACTACATTTTACTCTGCAGAAGGAGTCCAGCATGTTGTCGGCTGCGGCAAAGATTGCGGCTCATCAACAAACTTCCTTAGGACTCAACAGGAGGGGATAGCCAACACTGGTCTGGCCCTGTGGTTTTTTCCTGAACCAGACTGTATTTCACCGGTGTTCCTAATTTTGTGTAGTCGCGGCATGGGTGTATGACGCAACTTTGTCATGGCAGGTGTATATCTCTGGACCCAAGGAGGCGCAGTGTCGAGTGTGAAGTTGTTTGGTAAAGCAGCCTTGCTGTTATGTCCCTCTGCTGTCACTCCAATTGTTTTCTGTTTCTCCTCTTCACCAGTAGGGTCAGGCCCCTCCCCCTCCACACATCTATGGCTCCCCAGGGAACCTCTGGAATGATGGCAATTTACAGAGTCTCACCCCCATAAATTGATTTCACTGATGGGGTCAATGTCAAAGCTCTTTTAATTACTGACATAAAAATGCGTTTTCCCAGATTAAGATGTTCCTCTGCACCGCTGACACGGGTAAATGCCATTAGCCAGAGCTGCAACGACTTAACAGCCCCAATAAAAAGCATCCGGAGGGCCCCTCATACAAAAACTGCCATGCAACAAAGTAAGATAGAGAGAAAAGGAGCTTTGAACTTTGTCGACTCCATGAATCTGTGCCAGTAATTTGTTCAACACAACTCCAAATTCATCAGTCATGTACACTGAGAAAGCAGGAAGCCAGTGTAGAGCTGCTGACGCTTTGACTACCGGAGCTGCCGGCATTTGTTTGGTCAGGCGAGTCGCCATAGCTACTGAGCTCCCAGATTAATTCTCTGACAGGACTCAAAAATACAGGGAAAAAAGAAAGTTCTCCGACAGTTTGTGTAAATAGCAGTAGGTTTAAAAGTCAATCCTGTCACCACAAGGTCATATTTTTTATAAAAGCCAGGTGCGTTGCTGGCATGCCTTTGCATTTGACATGTAAAATGCTTTGTAAATAAACTGTTTACGCATTGCTCTACATCGCCTTCTTTTTTACCTCTTGTGAATCCACTTCACCATATATCTGTTTTGCGGCCTTAATGGTCATGTTGAGATGCCCTCCCCCCCCCCATTCCATGGTAACATCCAGCTTTAAAACAGCAGTCAATGGCAATAATAACTATTATTATCATTTCTGCCACATAGCTGCACCCGGTAAACCACCGGGCCCATCCAGGTGCTCGTCGTGCACCAGTCTTTGAACATGAATGATCAAAGCCTCGGGGGCGGAGATGCATGAACGCTGTCCTTCATATTGTTTGTAGCGGCGAGAAAAAAGACCTGATATTTAGTCCTCAAATTGGCCCAAAAACAGTACCCGTGGCATTGAGATAAGAAGCGGTTGCTTGTCTAATGAATGGCTTCAGCTGAAGCTACATTGCCACAGCTCACACAGGCATCTTTAGTGAAGGGGTTTAAGTGTCATGACAGTGATTTAGAGGCAGGGCGTTGAAAGTGAGACAGCCTTTCTAATGTGTAGCTCTTAACTGTTTATCACCTTTTTCCAAGAATCTGTCTGGAGAACTAAACTGTAAAAAAGGTTATTATCATTATCTTTTTCATTTGGCATTGTTCTTTGTCTTCTGTTTTTAATAACTGTGATTGATTTTTCTTGTAGAGCAATTTCAGCTGCATTGAAAGGTGCTATATAAATTTCATTTATTATCATCTATTTATCTATTTTGCTGGAGGGAGCAGAGTCGTGACTTTATTTGGGATAGCAAAGTTTTCTCTGCCCAGATTTCTTTTTTTCAAGACTGCTCTGGGAGTCTGGGGCCTCACCAGCTCCGTTCATGTACGAGAGTCAGACAGTGGACTCAGTGGTTGTTAGCCTGCGGATATTTTTCCTGATGCCTTTGGACTTTGGGGACGCTCGATGCTGGAGTTTGGTTACACAACCGTTTAGTGCCTGGCAGTGTTAAGAATTTTTTTGATATTTGATTTAAATAGGTTATTTTGTCCACTGTCGTGATACAACACATTTTTGTTCAATACAGCCTAAAATGTTCAATCTAGTATCGGCGAGTATTTTGAGTTCATGCAGATATCCAATAATACGTTACTTCATTTATGAGCTAATTTACGCTACACAGGATTAAAAACAACATGATCACCACCTGATCCGCACATCCTGCCCGATCGCTACTGTACATGTGCAAACTAGTACTACACACCTATGGTCAAACATTGTCTTTCACCCTGTTTTTCCGCTGATGATGCTACATTGTGATCATCAAATCTGTGTTGAAGTTGGCAGGAGGAGAGAGAGCCAACGTTAGCTGTAAGCAGCCGGTGGGCTGCACAGTCCTGCTTTGCCAAACAACGGCGCTAACAGCTAACATTAATGGAGGTTCAATTGGGTCACATTATGATGCGTTCAAGGTCTATTGAGTAGAAAAGAGTTATGTCGTTTTTGAAGAGAAACTTCTGTCATACAAAATACAGTTGTGTAATGGTTTCACAGAAAAACTAAATTAATATATAAGAAGAAGATTATGACCCGTTTGACTTTTTGTGTTTTACGCACTGGTATTGGATCGCTACATGATATCGATCGAAACGCACATTCAGGTAACTGAACCGGTATCCGGAAGGAAATATTCTATCTGAACATGTCTAGATCCGGGCATAGCATCTAACGGCAACATCTGCGATATATTAAATACACAGCCGTGCCATCGAAGGCCAAGTCCAACTTACATGGCTTAAGCCACCAAACGTGATTTACATCCCTCCACATCACATGCAACAGTCATTTTCACAAAACAGCAACATCTGTGTGGCTGTCCGTTCTGGAACTAGGCCGGGCTCATAAATCAAAAAAGGTTCAGGACATGATAATGAGAACCACACAGGGGTTTTCTTCTCCAGTGACTGCTTTTTTTTGTTTTTTTGTTTTTTTGCTGCACAAATGTCATTCATTGAGGAGAACTCTTCACCTCCTGAAGCGCTATCAGTGAGAGTGTGGCGAGGCCTCCAAAGTAAACAGTAGCCGTTGACAAGGAAAACACGGCCCCAGCAAGAGGCCCCGGGGCTTCAGAGGATACTGCTTCCAGAAATGAAATAAAGCCTCCAGACCATCTAGAGACAGACAGACCCGGACCTCTCGGAAGCCGACCGCAAGGCGATCTGAAAGGAATGAATGTTCCGGCAGTTATGAGAATGGAGGCTTTATAAGAACGATGCACATTATGGTTTTAGGAACATGTCTGTGGAACAGAAGAGTGCTTCAGAATGAAGATCCTTTAAAGCACACACAAGACCTGTTTTGAATTAGGACAATAATGACAGTCAAGTCTCTTATTTCATGAGCAAAAAGATTGGGTTTGTACATTCACAGGAAATCTCAATCACACCAGCGGAACCCTTGTTCTTAATGGACCGTATTATTTTAGATAAATACTGCACAGAGATAATAGTTTAGATTAAATTATACCTCAGACCCTAGAGGTTTTCTTTCCTATCTAAAAGGTTATTTTTTTCCATCTTTCCAATTTTGTATGACTTAGCAAATCAATTTTGTTCTTAATGACTTCATATCATGTTTTTTTTGTATTGTTTGGATTTGTGCTTTTTGAATGATAATTTTAAATATCAACGTATTGCAGTCCCGGGAGACCCCAGTTAAGATCACCCAATTGCAGCCTATGCAACTTATATATAACATAGAACTAATAAATAAAATGTTTGCTAATTTAAAGTATGACAAACTATCAGTGGGGAGGGGCACTATGTCAGGCAATTTAAAGGAGACAGACTCATGTTCTCTGTCTGTTTTCTTTTTACACAATATGCTTATTATCTACAACTAAACTTGAATTTGTCTTTTTGTCTTCAAATAACATAGAATAGTGTATATCCACTTTTTAAAATGAAAAAAAACATTGCGACTCAATTCACAATAGTCTATACAAAGTTAATTTGTGCTTGAATGAACATTCCTGACCATTATCTTGAAAAGGCAAACCACCTATTTAGAAGCAATATATGTTTGATAAATCACAACATATAAACATATTTTATACTTTAAATTTGGCCAAATAAATGCATTCAGGACGAGTTAACAGGCTCTTCTTCTATTTCCTCTCATCAGTACAACAAACAGAAGGAACACTAACCATTCATATTAGAATCAATGTAAATAAATTCTTGCTGGTTTATTTTTACAAGTATATACATTTAGGAACAACTACTTTGAATCTTGAGCCATTTCTTAGACCTGGTTTCAATCCACATATCTGTACTTAATGTATTCTTTTGCTAGTGCTCACAGTTTTTGTTTTACCATTCATGATTTGTTTTGAATAGTTCACACTGACCTTTATGTCAAGCTTGCCAAAACAAATGCGGAGCATCGGTTCGTCGACATTTACGTTATTGTCATTGAAGAGCTCACATCCTGTTTCATTTTGTATCTTCAACCCCAAACTCGAGAATCACTTCTTCGGCAGCGAGGGGCTGAAGAGCTCTTTGGGCACAACCGTTGCTTTTCACAGAGAAAAGCCTTTACAGAAGCCCTATTCATTTTTCTATTTTTTTTTTTAGGTGTTGCAAACCACACCTGAAACTTTTCTTTGTTCGAGTAAGACTTGGCTGGCCCCCCTGTTTGTCAAATTCAATCAAGCCCTTAGTGTAAGGACAAGGACATAATCACATTTGAGTGTGGAGTGGGTTGTTTTGTTAAAGGAAACTTTGAATCGTAGATCCTTATCCTGAAGATCCATTGCACTTAATCACATCAATGTGCCTGAAATGATGACCCTCACCATCCTCTAAATGCTGAGGGAAAGGTGCTTCAATGCTTCCTTTCTTATCTCCTTTAGCATAGGGAAGACAGGAGCATGCTTTATGAAAGGAGATGTCGTCCCACAATTCTTTGCGGCAGCAACTTTTAAGCGATGCATCATTCAGTCAATATCATCCGGCATCGCTGTTTAATTGTACAGTAGGGATAAATTAAAAAATCCTTCTTAGAAGGTGAGATTCTATGTTGGACAAGAATCCTTACTTGAATTTTTACAGCATCGGGTTTGTCACTGTACTTATTTCCTATAGTTGATAAAACAAAGTTGCATTTAAAAAAAAAAAAATCTGCCTATTGTGAGTGCAGACAGATTCTTTTAACACTGCAGTTGTCTTTTCCTAAGTCCATCTAAACTCTCCTTCACATCTTTCCTGGAGCTCATGACGTTTTCCATCGACGTCAAGGAAAAGTGGTGAGGAAAAGACTTTAGGATGTCATTTTTTTAAATATTCTGCCGCAGCCTTGGTCTCAGATTGCAAATGATTTCAAAGAAATCTTGAGGTTTCCTGAGTCAGTTAGGAGTGAGCAGCCGAGGCAGCAGCAGCAGCACATTTTCCATAGTTTGATAATATATGACGAAAAGATGATGAAAGATACATGATCTGTCCCAACACCCACACAACATGAATACAATTAAATGTGCAATACGTAGGCTAATATATCATCTAATAATCTTAAAGTGGCCCTATAATGCTTTTCCACTTTTTCCCTCGAAAATAGCATAATAGGGCCTGTTTAAATTTGGAAAACATTAATAACAGAACATTTAAATTACAAATTGAAATGTTGATTCTAAATATATAAACTTGCCTGTAATCTTTTATGGAAATGTTTCATTTTTAGGACTCTTGAGTTCTGTGCTTAAGAAAAAAAAATTTAATAATTGTTCTCACTTCAAATCTCCATTTCCATCTAACCAAGGAACATTTGCTTGCTTCGCGTAAGACCAAACCCAATCCTCTAACCACGAATGAAAAAAACATCCAACCCTCCATTTCTTGCAATTCATCCGTCTCACTTTCCTGCTGTGAGGAAAACATGAATGTCTCATACCGAGCTCACGATTACAAAGCATACGTAGATGTGATATTTGAGCGATATCGTTGCATTTCTAACAAAACGCTTTAAGTTGCCGGCTATCAGTGCCGACTCTCCGGAGAACATGCTTCGTTATAAATGATAAATGGCTTCCGCCGAATGTCTTCAGACAGCTGCTTTATCACCCTGATCCTCCAGAGACTAGACGCCTATATCCAACTCTGACCAACTTCAATCTCTGGAACTCTTCTCTCCATCTCGACGAAGCCCCTTAACAGACCCGGGCCTGGAGAAACAATGACTTGTGGGAAGGTCAAATAACACCTGTGGTTTCATGCATTGGTGCAGTACATATGGCCCGGGGTGCCATTTGATAGCTGTGCTCTCTGGGGACTCTCCAGGCCCTGTCAGAGATATTTTACAGTCACAACTGTGCTGCAAATGCAGGTGAACCCTAACATGGCCCTGCCCGAAACGCCTTCTGGTTCAATAGGCCAGCCACATGTTGGCAGTATGTACGTCGGGCAGGCTGTTGGGATGTGAAGTTCTGGTGGATGCTTGTCTAAGACTAAGACTGGGTGGCCTAAATTGGCAGTTCTGGTAGCGGTGAAGCCTGGTTTTACCACACTGAGTCACACAAAATCATATGAACGCCCTCAGCCAAGAGGGGAAGGAGATCTGACAGTTGTTGCAATGTTTCGATGTCATGGAGATTACGAGGAAAACCTAAATAAATACAAAACGTCTGTATCCGACAGCCTGCATCCAGATGTCTTGAGAAACGCCTGTCCGTACAGTGTTTATGGAAGGAGTCATTCACAAGGGGAAGCTTTCCTCTCGCTTACTGCTGATGGTGTTGCCATGGCACCAGGAGCAGACGGTTTAGCTTCAGTTCACCTCCAGTTTTTTCCATTCCCACCGGCCGCTGACTGTGCGCATCTGTTTTAAAGTGTGCATTCGCAAGGACTAATGAAGGACATTACGAGCATGTGCGTATTCGCCACATCAGCAGGGGGAGGCAGAACCACGGGATGGTGGTGGAAGTGAGCTCAAGCCACCAGAATGTGGGTTACGCTGGTAAAAAAGACACCACATGAAAGGGTTCCTGTGGGAATCTGTGATTTTGTTCTTTTTTTCCTCACTGCGGGAATTTTCCAACCAGAGGGCCCCATGTCCAACATGGGATAAAGAGCGTTGCTGAGTGATACGGGAACATGGCAGATCAGCTACTGCTCATTTAGCTGCATGCTGACGTACATCTCCAGACATTTCAATGACCACATCAGGAAAGAAACAATTTTGTAATTTAGTGTGAGGTGAGGACCACTCGCCCTGTGCCCTCCTTGATCCGAACTGATGAACTGAGCCATGTTGACTTAGAGCCACGTTGTTAATAACCTGACGTGCCTCTGGTGACTCATTGCTAAAAGGTGCTACGTGTTCCCAACTTTTCCATCTTAACAACTGTGCTTTTTGAGCTAACGGGCATATTAAGGTTCAGTTCAAAGTACGGGGGGTGAGCGTTCAGGAGCAGTCCTGCTGCTCTGTGGGAAACTCTTTACTGTAACGATGAACAACACAGCAGGTGGAGACTCTTGAGAGCCCAGCGGCACCTCCTGAATGCCATTCACTATTTCCATTGAGTAGTAAAACAGCTGCTGGCCCAGAGACAAACAGACCGGAGAACACACAGTGTGGTTTGTCTTCTCGGGGGCCTCTAAAAGCAATAACAATAAGTGATTTTAGGGCGCAGAGTGATCTAAGACAAACATAAGTAGTGAGAATAGGCCAGTATATCTCTCCCACAAGAGATAACAGGAGGGATGAGATAGCAAAACTCAATAGATATATATATCTATAGCCCCTAAAAATAAGGACTGCTCTCCCAAAAACAGCCAAACTCTCACTGCAGATAAACGTTGTTGATACATATTTCATAGTAGGTCTATTTATCATTATAGTTGGTCCCAAGATAAAGCCTGTCTCCAGTAAGAAAGTTAGAGTTGTTTGTTCCAAACAAATCTTGATCTCAATGACAGCTCAGTGGCCAGTTTATTAGATACAAATAGCTAAAGTTAATGCAGTCTAATACAGGCTATGATATTATACTGAGAGCAGGAGGAGAAATATTCGGGTAGACTAAATGAAGTCTTACTAAACTGGCAACTATATGTATGTTTCAACCAAGGGACGACCTCTGGGTCTGAAAAGTAAAGCCAATGCGAAAGTGACTTAAACCAGCATTCTTTTTAATGGCCATCAGGGGCCACTAACGTGGCCCCATTAATAATGTTAATATGAATGAATATTTCTTTGTAATTGACGTCTATGATGAAAACATTTGGGCAAGTAACAAGCAGTCAACTTAATTATTTTTCCCCCATGCTAGTAAAGTTTAAATTGAATTGCTCCTTTATGATTTATATTCATGAACCTAAAATGTCTACTCTCTCACTGAATTACAGAATTCAGACAAGTAAAATTCTTAATTCATGATGTGAAGTAGAAGTGAGAATATTCAACACTAAACAAACTAAGCAAAAGTTGTGGTGTCTTGCTGGAGCTGTATTTCTCCCCCTTACGTGGATGATGTAGTCACGTCATCGTCCTGCTGTGTAAATGAACTCAGCAGGCAGATTCCTCGGTGGCCACCCACTGTTTACTTTTGAGTCGGAGAATGGCTGCTTGTGTATCTAACAGAGGAAACACACAACCGTCCTCCTTGTAGACCTCTTCATAAACGCCCGGCTCACAGAGAAGCCTGGCTTGGAAACTATAGAACCAGAGGATGAGGGGAAAGTGGTTTTAAAATGATATTATTTAGATGAAAAAAAGGATGAAGGCTGCTACCCACAATGCCTGATCACAGTGGTGACCATGCTGAGGAGGTGACAAGAGGAAGATGGAGAGATGTATGGATGGTAGATATTAATCATTCTCCTCCCCTGCCACTCTATCTTCCCTCTTTGTATGTCTAATGATACACACAGGTATATTGAATCCCACACTGTGACATTGGGTGTACCGGCGGATAAAAATACATTAAAAGAACACTTCTGGTGATCATACATGTATGAGGTTTGTGATGTGAAAACACAAGAAAAGAAACTGGAGTGTTGCTCATATTTTGAGTAAAAGCTGAGACAAGCCTGCCCTCTACTGAGCAACATGACACACAGCTCTCCCTGAGCACAAAGACATATTATTCAAAAAATTGTATCAAGTCCCTGCCCATCACTTTTATAAATCAACCCATTTCATTTAACTTTTTTCCTCCATTTGCTTACCCACATAAGTTTGAATAAACCTGTCTTTATTCAACCTGTTTCTTTGCTGATAGGAATGATGGTCTAAACCATGAGAGTAAAGATTAAGCCTTCATAAACAAGAATTACTCTTCAAGATACTGACAGGAACATAAAAACCACTGTAGCCATGCATTTAAAGGATGAGGCTGATTCAATTCTATATTTTCCTATTTTAAACAAATCCCATAAAAGACCCAAAACCAACAATGACTATCTATTAACAAGCATTGTGTGTATATCCAAAGCCCCATACATATTCTTTCTCTGTGCCATAGAGCTCCATTTTTTTGTCAAAAAAATACAAAAAAAACACATCAATGAGACACACTATTGCATTGGGTGCATACCATGAACACACATACACTGTTGTTTGTTTTGATTCAGTCCCACATACACCATCCCGCTGCACAAAGGACTCACTAGAGCACTAAATGTGATTTAATCCACCGCTGAATATAGTCCCAAGCAAATGCACTGTTTCCTCCTGTTTGAGTCATGCCTGATAAAAACTACAATGACCAGATGTTCAGGTTGTTAGATATTGTTTTTTCCCTTACTCCATCCATAGTATATTTTAAGCCATTTCTTGCCATTGAGGAATTCTTTAACAATAACACTGATGAATTGATAACAACACTTGCTCATAGGGATTATAAAGTGAAACATGTCCCACAATGCCTCTGGTTAAACAGAGGAAATTCTTCCTCTGGGATATCTCCTGTGCTAATCCACATATTAAAACCACATATCCCGGCTCAACTCGCCGAGCATGGAGGTCATTATTGAGCTTCTAATCGCATGCACTGTGTGATTACGCTGGTAATGGTTAGTGATGCCCCGACCCACACTGGACCAACTGGTCAGTGCTGGGCCATGACGAATTGGTTTTAAAACGCACAGCCTGGACTGTAGTCAGTATTATCTTAGAAGTTTCAAAATGAAGACCGGCACCACGTGAAGTCAAGTTATGGTCGAGACCAGATCCAACAGGCAGTTTGACAACACACTTCTTAGGAAGCATACTGACAGCTTTATCCTTTTTTCCCAGAAATCTAATTTAGAAGTTCTTTAACTGCCAAGTACAAAAACATTAAGAGGTCTCTGCTGAAGAAAAAATCTCTATTCCATAACACCTAATCAACTTTTCAACCACTGTGTCATATTCTTTTAATGTGGTTTGCACCAGGACAAGGCCTTTCTTTCAATTCTTTTTCCGGCCTGCATGGTTTCGGGCAGCATATTGACCTGGATCTGGAAAGAACTGGAGACAACCATAGCCTCATTCATAGAAATGGCAGGTAATGTTTCCTTCTTCGTTAAGAGGAACTCACCGTATTCCCAAGGGCCTGTCACTGGTCATTTCCTCTATCCCAGTGGTGCCGGCTGCTCCACATGATGTCCTTCTTTTGAAGCTATGCCTGTGGATAAACCAAAAATGGGACCTTTGTAAAGCCTTCTTCTGGCTTACTTAGTTTTTTCCATACCACATGGAGAAGAAAATGAGAATGGAAGTGGGTTGTTTTTTTGAGGAGCTCTTGTGTGGAGCTTCATCACCCTAACCATGCTTTTCTTATTTCTTCTAAAAAGATATGAACATTTGGCTGTTACCTCATAGTTTTAACATGGAGAGAACATCCAAAGAACAAATCTATTCCACACATTTGTTGTCAATGGATGTCATTGCCACTCACGCTCAATGCCACAGAATGATTTACTGCCTGCTCCCTCCATTAATCACACAGGAGGACGTTTGTCAGTGGCGGAGGGAGATCTTCACCAGATGTGCAGTTCCAGAGGGTTGACCGAGAGCCACCGATGACGTGAGGAAGAGGTCAGGGATGCGCATCGATTCCCAGCTGATGTTAGACAGCTACCATCTTGGATGAGATCAAGAGGAGCTTGTTTGTTTGTGATCAATTTTGTGACCATTCTGGCATTTTAAATAATCCAGTTTGTCTGGATTCTGACTCATTTTCAGTTGATGCGGTTACATAAAACACATTCAATATGGTTCAAGCTCAATTACTCAGTTTTACCACTGACTTTCTGGAGAATATATATATCATATTAGCATATTATCTCACTTTATTAACCTCTGTTAGTAAAACATTTTTTTATAGAAAGCCAACTTACTTGATACATTAAATCCATTCCAATGGACATACTTCTTGTAGAATGTCTAGATCTATATTACTGTCATCTGACTCCAACCAGATCCACAAATCTATTTGACTGAGTTTCATTAAGCCAATCACATTGTCCCACATCCTCTTGAGGCCCAGGCTGTGTAAGAATACTGTGCTCAGTAAAGTATTTTGACTACTTAAACCTGACTGAAAATAGTTGGGTTGCATGAACCTGAATAGACCTGTTCTCTGAAATGACATAACACTGGCTGCTTTGGGTGCATACATTTGCACTGTGCGCCCCCATGTGGTAAAACCGTGTTAACCAAAAGTGGTTTTCATCTTGCAGCAAATGTGTGAATGTTCACATTACAAAAATGATAAAACAGTGCACTTCTTTGCATAGAGGGCATCGTAAAACCTTTAATAAAACAAAACTTAATACAAATATGGAACAAAATTTTCAGGTAGTACAAAGAGTTCACTAACACACAAGGTTACTATCCACACGGCGTAGCAGAGAGAACAACAAGCGGATTTTGCAGTTTGATGTCATTGCTACAGATGAAAAGCTCTTCATCTTAATCTCAACACGGGCTTTAGAGAGAAACAGATATGTAAATAAATCAAACCGTTCCAGTTCGACTTCTCCGAAGTGTTGTTTGAAATGCGCACGTCACATTGACACATTGTTTGTTCTGTTGCAATAACAGTGAGGCAGTGTGGCATCTCCTACGAGTCAATATCGCTGATACAGCATAACATGACGCCTGGCTCCAAATGTGTGTTGTGGTTCCCCGGATCCGTTCCACAGATCGAGCCACGGTAACGTGTGTTTTTTGTCTTCATGTGACAATTTTAGCAGAGGGGGATGAAAAAATGTGAAGCCCTTTTTCTGTTGTTATGTTCTTCAGCTATGAATAACAGATTAGTCCCAGGTCGCATCAGACGACGCATTTTTTACAAGACAGAGCAAAGAAAACTTCCACGTGGTGCTGCGAGGCGAAACGGCGCGTAGAAGCAGATTTAATAGAGGCCACAGTCACACAAAAATGTCCTCTGTGAAATGTCAACAGCATACTCTGAAGAGGAAAGAACGGAGGACACGTTTCCGTAACGACAAGAGAGCAATAGCAACATAGAAGCTGCAACCTCCCGAGATCAAACTGCAGATGCATCTTTTTGTACAAACAAACCAAAACCTGCTTTTAAACGCTCTCAACATACGATATATTCTTCAATAAATACAATCTATATATTATTCAGATATGTCTTTCATAGCAGCACACACCTCATCAAACTCTATAACGTACCTAAATTTTATCATATGCTGGAGTGCTGTATATATATATATATACTGTATTATAAAACCATAAAAAAATAAAAGCTAGTCCACAATATGAACCAGTGTTATATATATAAATGCAAACCTCTCTTGCACGGAGAGCTTTCAGTATTTGTTGAGAGGTTTAAAAACATGCTGGATGTGTTTGGAGGAAGATGCATAAAGATGGTTGATGATGACATTCTGACCTCATTGGAAACTATGATTACATAAAGTAAAACTGCAACATTCAATAGTTTTGTGTATGCAAAGGGAGACATTCTTAGTCATATGGATTTCATCACATCAAAGAGTTCAGAAAAAGGAGGAGGTGCGTCAGAAAGGACAACAATAAAAAAAATACTAATAAAAATACACTGCACAGAATGATGAGTTTCACATTTAGTTAGGTTTAAACTCACAGGAAAGCACATCCACAGCTAAGTGGGTTCATGGAACATGAAAAAATAATAATAAAAAAAAAAAATAGGTACAGGCACTTCTTTATATGTATAAAGTAGGTCATTTCAAAGCTGTGAGGAAAGCCAAAAATAGGAAAATATTACAATAACAACAACCGTTTCCTCTTTTAATACCTCAGCTCTGCCTCCATCCGGAGGCCTTCACATCCAGTTCCATGCATCTGCATGTCTAAGCACGGCCAAAGGCTACACCCATATGGAAATATAACTTAGTGTCTTCACAGAAGGATCAACATCCCTTTCTACATTTGGTAATATTACAGGTTCAATATCCATGCGCGGCTGAGAAATTATAACTATGCACTCATAATCGAATGTAAATGCTGAAATGCAGGATGGTGATGAATGTGGGTGTAAGAAAATATTGATACACTTTGGGGAGATTCTTTTTTGTGATACAGTATAGTTTCACAAAAACACTATGGATTTTCAGTTTGAATGTGAAGATGGGTGTTACACAGTGGCTCAAGTCGCACAAAAAAAGGAGCGCTAAGATGTTCAGTGATAACTGCAAATGCAGATCCCACTGTTCTGACTGCATAAAAAAAGTTATGGTCAGATTTTATGCATGAGGTGGCCTTCATACTGCGACAGTACATTAGATTTTTAAATAATCGCAATGTATCGTCTTGCCTAAAGTATCGCCATATATCGTGGTATATCGCCATATACCAGGATATATCACATTGCAATATAGCGCAATATACCGGTACATATTGCAATATAGCGCAATATATCGTAATATACCGCAATATATTGTGATATATTGGATTTGTGCATCCCTGTATTTCCAATAGACAGCCCTAGTGATGAAGTAACATTGTAGGAGCTGTATCCATCACTCAGAAACCGTAGGAAGAAAAATGGAAATGGATCCTTTGTGAAGACACAGCAGTGGACATATTTTCTGATATACTTCTCGTGTAGGCACGTACAAAATCAGTGCACAGGTATATGCAATACTCAATTTTGGCGATTTCAATATTTGTAAGTATGCATGTTATTAAATATTATAAATTGCTCCAATGAAATTGATGACATCCTTGGTAAAAATGGTCAAAGAAAGTGACAATATGCAGACAACAAATATTGAAAAAGCCAAAGTTTAATATCATTTCCATTTGGAGAAAATCTGCTTGACTTCCAACAGCGCAGAAACTGTTGCAAGCTAAGGTGCATCTTCCACAAAGCCAAAATGCAAACGAACACAAAGAAATGAAACAACGCGCACTCGCAAACACATGGAGTTACTGCACTCGGAATTCATGGAATTCAAGCAATGTCCACCGCCACAAATGATTACCATTGAACACAGGACTTTAGAGCTGGAGGCATAGAAGCTAAAGGAACAGTAAACGAGTCCAACTGCACCACAAACTGTGTGCGGGGGATATGCTGAAGGCTACATGGGCTTCTCACACAACGTTATAGGAAATCCACGTCATAAATGCAAAAGACACTATTCCCCCCCCAAAAAAAAATTAACCAAATGTCTTAAGTGCCCACACCTGCTTGATCCACCGCCGTTGTCGTATGCCGCTTTATCTAACTATCGGTGGCAACGCTGCTCTAAAGGCTCATAATTTTGATTTAAAAACAAAATCTGGAAAGCTATTGGCGTTTGAGATTTCAAACTTAAAATTACAAAAATACAATACAAAAACCCAGGTGAAAATCAGGTAACAAAAATACTGTTTGCATCAACCAGCACTTTGTAGTTTTATGTTAAGATTGGGCCAAATGGCTACATATAGTAGGGTCACTCAGCAACACACATCAAGTGAATTATAAACCAATTCTGCGGCTCCCCACGCACTGCTTTAATGTAATTTAGCTAGTTGCTTTAATTTTATGGTTTTGGTTCACCGCTCTCATCCAGCTTGTTGTTAGCGGTAGCCTGGAGCTGTCTCCATTACTAAAAGCTCTGATAATCGCACTGCGCACTACCTGCAGACAGATAAGCATCAAGCAAGCTTAAGAGCAAGATGTTTCAGGAGTTGGTGGAGACCTAAACAGAACTAAAAGGAGATAATATTGGACTTCTATTCATCGGGTTGGACTCCTTATGAATGCTAATATTACTGTATGCTGGATGTGTAAATAAGTAATAGTTTGTCAACATCTTAGCCAAATTAACTTCTCAAGGACATGATATGTCAAACGTGTCATTTTTGGCTTTTCCCTGGCTTGACTCGAGTTATGGTAGTTACCAGACTACTAGTTAAGGCCCAATTGTTTTGGAACATAACTACCAGCTAGCAGCCATAACTTTTGAGGACTTATTTACTTGCAGAAGGAAGCAACAATAGCCGTGTTTCCATTGACATAAATCAATGCGCATTTTCAAGTATCGTATTAGTAAATCTGTAAGAAAACGGAAGAATACTGTAAAGCTTCCTCAGTGGGGCCAAAGTTACACTTGCTTGAGGTGGTTTTCACCTTTGTCAAAAAATTGTTGACGCGTTAAATGGCTTATGAAAACGCTTTTGCCAAGTAAATTCTGACATAGCTATCATTTAAAAGGGGCCAGTGTGTCTTGACGTTAAAAATGCAAAAACATGAATGACCCTGTCTAAAGCCAGTGTTTGGTTTGTCCGTTCTGGGCTACCGTAGGAACATGGCAGGCTCCGTGAAGAAGACCCGGTGAATGTCATAAACTACTCACTCTAAAAGGTTACAAAAAACAACGTTTCTTATTTTCAAGTGATATACAAAAAAGAAAACATACTTATAAGTGTAATTTCTGTCAATAGATCCCCCTAAGTACTACAAACTGGCCCTTTAACTCACATGACTGATCAGCTATTTCTGCTGTCGCTGTCTTCTTGAATATTCCCATAATGCGTGAATTCTTGTCTTCGTCTCCAGTAAGCATGAAACATGGCAAATAAGAGCTGACATGAAAGAAAAATTAAAACTCAAGAAAATAAAATTTCTATGGTACATTGGAAAGATGGCCGAGGCTACTTGTTTTGTTTCGGTTTGCCAACTTACTGGCGGATAACAGCCTGTATCCTATAGCGGCGGCTTCTGACGAAACTACGCTGTAGCCTAGTTTATTCGCTACCAAACCAGTTGATGGAAACGTGCCCTAAATAAGATTGTTCAAAATTCGCTCGACACCTGAAGGGAAACACGGCTAATGTTCAAATGTGAACGGAAAATCTCGTACCATAGATGAGGAGCCTCATCCATGGTGTAAGAAGCCACAGCACGATGCCTGGAGATTAGAGACCATGTCATTTTAGTTGTCTACTAGCAAGCATAATATTCCACACAAGTCTTGGAATGCTTCTAGCAGTTCAAATACCCTTTGAGGGAACACTGGCATATTTATATTGTGTTCACTCCTCCAGTCACTTTGGTTGGTTATCTACGTCAAATAGAAACTCAGTTTGATTGGTAAACTAGTTATAGTGGCTTACAAAGATTTGAAAACCAACATCCACTGGCCCCAAAAAGAAAAGCAACCTGCTCTGGTCTTGTGTATTGCCGCCAACAATGGGTACCAATCCCAAAAGAACTAGACTGACCCCCAGAAGACAAACGGCAGTTAATGGGGATGCAAAAGCCTGTCGATTCAAACTGGTTAGTGACAACAGAAGGCAGGGGTTGGATTTGTGCCCTCGTCCTTTTACCTAGAGCCCGGTGAGGTCTACAATGGCCTTGATGAAGATGGTGTCGTCGCGTATGTAGGAGTTCTTTGAGTCCAGCTTGGCGAGCGGACAGAAGAGCGGGCAGCCGCTGGCGATGTTCATGTCGCTGACGGGCCTCTGGAAGGACGAGGAGGAGACGTCGGGCCGGAAGGCGTCGATGATGTGCTCCCTGTTGTTCTGGTCGAGCAGCATCAGGGTGACCTGGGATCAGACGTTAGGAGAAGAGCACTCACATCCACTATGACGGGTAAAAAACTGCAGCAGTTCTAGTGTACAGCATTATGATATTTGAAGGTGTTTGTTGGAATATGAGTGACAGTATATTCAAATGTAATAATGATATTAGAAAAGGTTAATCTCATACATAAAAAGTATTGGTACAAGAACGTTACAAAAATATAAAATATATTGGATTATAAAGTCATTTGAAACTGTTAGTCAAAAGTAGCCGAAATAAATCATTTGCAAAAAAAATGTATCTTAATATCCCAACCGTCCATAAAATACTGTGCATTTTTATGAAATGATCTGCTTTCTCTTGAAAGTTAGATGAGACAATAACAATCTCATTCTTTACGATCTAGCTACAAAGCTAGATCAGGACGTGTTTGCCTAGCGTAGCATAAAGACTGTTATCATGGGGGGAACAGCTAGCCTGATTCTGGCAAAAGTAAAAAAAATAAACCTACCTACAGCTCTAAAGCTCCCTAAATAACGTGTGTCTTGTTTTTGTTTTTTCAAAAGGTGCTTAATTCTAAAATTTTCAGAGCATATCTATTGCCTCCAAAACGGCTCCCACCATGGCGTGGGCTGAACGGGCGGCTAGCAGCAAACGGAGGGCTGACAGAGCTAACATTGTTTGGAACCGGAGGTTTAGCGCTCCACTTCTGCGACAACGCAGTCCACTAGATAGCTAGTCGGGCATGCTTACGTGCACTAACATTCACGAGCGTGCACTTGAGGCCGGCCCAGTACTCACATTAAACCGCTATATCTTTACATTACAAACAGTTGTTTGATGCTATATTAATGCTCTGAATATCATAAACAGACCCTTTAAGAGCCAGCGCAAACTTCTCCTAAAAACACAAATACAGATTACACAAACAAAAACAAGATACAATGTGTGTGTGTGTGTGTGTGTGTGTGTGTGTGTGTGTGTGTGTGTGTGTGTGTGTGTGTGTGTGTGTGTGTGTGTGTGTGTGTGTGTGTGTTGGTGAGTTTAAGAGGTGTTGCTGGGTATAATTTTGAAGCTAGGCTAACCCTGTACTGACTGCAGCTCTGTACTTTAAAGTCACAGTGACAAGGCAATTACAGCATGTGTAGATCATGGGTGGGGTTCAGTTATGTGTTTATATAAGTATCAATGACACAGGGTACAAATACTGTGTCATGAGTGAAAGTGCACTTATGTGTTCGTCAGCTAACAGTTGCAGCTGGTAAAGGTGGAGATCATTTGAATCCTTTACTCGCTGCTGGTTAGCTTGTAAATTACCCCCCTCAAGATCTATAAAGTCTACCATCTTATCCTTTATTATAAACATATATATGATGATAGACTATTATTTAAATGATTTTGAATAATTAATCTCATCTATTAAAGTAGCTACCATATCTTACTAAGCTACCAACCGCATGTCACTATGTAGTGGAGTAAAAAGCACAATATTTGCCTCTGAATTGTAGTGGATAAGAAGGAGCAAGCAGCAGAATGAAAACACTAAAGTAAAGTACAAGTACATCGAAATTGTATTTAAGTACAGCACTCTAAGTAAATCTACTCAGTTACAATATATGTATATGCATTGTTGAAAGTAATTACCATTCTACAGTGGCATTATTTTGGTGTGCAGGGTGGAGACCACTAATTGAAACTAGTGTTACCTTCTGGTTAAAAGGCCACTTCAGCAGAGCGTCGCTGTGTCCTCTCATCACCACAAAGAACAGAGACAGGTGGGTGCCTCGGCCCGTCCCGTCGCCGTTCAGGTAGATCCTCAGGCACATCTTGTAGCCGTATTTACTGGTGTAAAAGGCTGGAAAACACAACACGTGTAACAATGTCTTTTATTTACTGCAAGAAGTGGAAATCCTTAAAGTACGTCATCACTAAAATAACTTACCAGGAGAGAACATGGCGGGGCGCGGCCCGCCACGGCATCCTGCCTCTTCTTGGTGAAGTCAGAGATCTTCCAGACAAAGATGCCGTCGTACGTGGCTGCCGACATCTCCTCATCTTCCCGTCCATCTCCACGATGGACAGGTCCCTCAGACTCACCGTCCTCTCCAGCTGACGGACCTACAGCGCAGAAACACATCAACAGGACGGTCCACTCATGTCAACACTTGATCAGGCTTTGAGCAATAATCCATTGAGCTTACTATAGGTATGATATAGGTCTACATAGGATTACAGTGCAATCAGTAACATTTGCATTACGTTACCCTTTGAGAGAAAAATCAAGATCCGAAAACAAGGACACTGAACTTCAATTGAATGAAGCATATTTTTGAATAATTTGCCATATTTCATGGTTGAAATTCACATTTGAGTAAACTAATGCACCAATACTTGTCTTAGACGTGTAGTTAGATGTATAGATGTCAGTTTGGGAGATATTTTGTGTTGTAAGATGAAAAGAAAAATCAGCAACATGAGATTTACTTTTTTCCCTATTCACATTTATGGGTTTTGACCAAAAACTGCAGGATATTTTGTGCAGAACTGTTAACTCAAAACCAAAGGGTAATTGTGTATGCAAAAACATATTTAAAAGTAGTGCCCATGTTGTGGAACGAAAATCAATTTCTAGCCACTTTTTCACGTTTAACCTTATGGCCTATTTGACTGACGGAAGGATCTGTGCATGATGATCAATTTCCATTTGGGATAAAGGGACTTTTGAAATCCTCTTAATATCTGGTGCCTTGACAATCTGATTATTTTTTATATCATGCTGCTTTGAGATATATTTCAAACTCAAAGTGTACAATCGCGTCGGATGGTCTCCGCTTCCTATTGCAATGCCCGCAGGACTGGTTTATTTTAATAAGGTTACCAATATATGAACGCTCTAAGTTTGTACTTGTACATAATACAATCTTAGGTCCAATATTGGTTGAGCTCTAAGGGGCCACCTGTGCAGACTGAGACTGGGAAAAGGGTGTTTTTTATTATGGCCCTAGGGTATTAAAATTACCTGCAGGCTGGACTTAATTTAGACTCCCTGATCTCTCTAACCAGTTTTAAACTAAAGTTAACATGTCTTTATGTCTTTTTTGTCTATATGTATTATACACTATATGTGTAAATATATATATATAAAACCTCTTCTTTTAATGCATGGCCATTAGTTTTTACTCTGTAATGTATTGTTATGTATTTTATTGTATGTATGAAATTGTGGTTGCAGCATTCTTGGCCAGGTCACCGTTGTAAAATCAATTTTATCTCAGTTGGTTTTATCTGGTAAAATAAATGAAATTTTAAAAATCCCTTTGCCATCTTTAAGATTTTAAACTTTATCAGGAGGAAATCCCAGCTGGACTACATGTGTCCTTTTTGTCACCTTGTTGTTGAGGATCTCGATCTTGTCCTGGTCCAGCCGGTGCTGGCGGTTGTAGGCCTCCATGGTGGTGCAGGAGCGCTCCATCTCCCGGTTGAGGACGCACACAATGTTCTCAAACGTGCCCACCTTGAGCTCCAGCTCCTGGCAGCGGCGGCTCAGCTCGGCCACCTTGGCCTTCTCGCTCTGGAGCTGCAGCTCCAGGGCGGCGCCGCGGCGCTGGGCAGCGGGGTGAAGGAGGTGGCCAGGGTCAGGGCACAAGCACCCTGCGAGGGAACAGCAGCAGCAGCGCCCCCGCCCAGCTGGCTCATCTTCAGCTCCAGGTCCCTGAGGGACAGGTGGAGCTCCTGCAGCTTGTGGCTGGCCACCTCCAAGCTCTGGGGCTGCAGGCTCTCCAGGCTCACCTTGATGCCCATGATGAAGTGCAGGAGCAGGTTGAGGTGTTCGTATGAACACTGTCGCTCGTGGTCATGGAGCTTCTCTTTCTCCACCTCCACTCGAAGAAAGACACGAGCAGAAGCACGATAAGAACACAAACTACAATCCTCATCTGTCACATACGAACAAAAAGAGAATTTTAGGACGTTTTGTGAAATTATGCCACAGAAAAAGAAAAGAAAAAGCATACAGCAAAGAAATAATGGAGCTTATCATGGAAATATACACTTTACAAAGTATTCATCCCAGCAATTTTTCATGCTTTATAGTTTCACCACATTGACACTGAACAACAGAAGAAATGCTTGAAGCTGAATGGAGACTAGCTTTGTGTAATCATGGTGTTATTGATGTTATGTTAAATACACATGATAAGTCATTTTCAGAAAAACGACCCTAGCTCGACGCAGTTAATGCAAGCTGAAGCACTGAGTTTGTGTTGCCCTGTCACTTAATTCCTGTTACCATGGTTACAGTAATTACAGTGAGCAGTGAACAAGAAGCAGCCCAACATAAACAGAAGGTCCATCATTTCACTATGTTTTCACTAACAAGCGATTGAAGCACCAACTCAAAGAGGCTTGTTATGGTATCCAAACTCCTCTCTGGACACATCATTTCTTGAATTATTGCCAAAAATGTGTTTTGAGATGTCACAGTGACTTTTGTCCTCCAAATTTTAAGAGAGATAAAATAAGATTCTTGTGCCGGGGATTGATTAAAGCTAAACTAAAATAGAAAAGTAAAATTCAACCACAAAGATTAAATACAAGAGTAAAATGATAAGGTGTATAAGAAGTAAAAATAACACCAGGGCCTAATAAAAACTAAAATAGAAAAGGTTTATTGTGCATGATATTGACAGTAATTCAAAGTTAAATTGATTGGAATATTGCACAATATATAAGGAATAATAATGGCATGATAATAAGGAATCCTCCTCGAAGTGGATATTAGGTTCATGAGAATGGACCAGACCAGACCAGACAAGCCGAACATATCATTTAAAAACTGTAATTACAGATAAAGGAACCCTGATTGAGGTAAAGGGGTTTGTTTCTTTGTGTACGGACCAAGAGAAGAGTAGATGCTAACTTTGTTGCAGCTACCGATGATCCAAATAAAGAATAATAAACTGCGATCAAATTTGTGTTTTATATTTCCACTAAACTCTCCATAAACAGTTCAGAATGTTGTTTTCTTTTTTCTGCTGATCAGTGTCAAAAAGCCTAAAACACTCCCATTTCAAGTATAATCACAACATAGTAACCATAAAAGAATAGTAAAATAGTGTCAAAAAGCCTACGTTAGGTGAATACTTTATGTAGGCTTCATGTATACACACATGCTTTGTACTCAACGTCCCAGGATGCATTCATAGGCATGCAGCAACAAATTATGAAATAACTGTTCAATTATGTAATATCTTTGCAAAGTGAAGAACATGTCCTAAATGTTGTTTTATCATTAAGTATACATTTATTTCCTCACATATTAGTTATTATTCTTTGAAAAATCATGTTGATTGAAATTTGATTTTATAAACTCCTTCTTGGAGATTTTGTTGTATTTTACCACGATATTACATAATCCAATTGTTTTTACATTAACCATCGTTACATATACAGCAAATTATAACAGAAATGTCTACTTACAGACGTATCGCAGCCAACAACATGAAATCTGCATGGTGCTTTACATTTACTGCAGAACTTAATATGGTCCACATACTGCAAAACAAAACAAACAAAAAAAAAATGATAGAAGCTAATGATCTATAGAACATGTCGTAGAATTGGATCCCTAGCTAAAATGGTAAATGAGATCAATCCAACAGAATTATGAGAAATCATTTGGAAAATAAATATGTGGGATACCTTTTCTCTGGGGATCTTTTTCTTTGCACAGCCTTCGCAAATCATTGGGTACTTTGGACAGATTTCATCATGAGCCTAAAAAAATGAAGTACATCAAATTACCCTGGTTTACTGATAGAAACCAGCAAAGTTTTTAATTAAATTAAATTAATTTAACACGCAATTTAACAGTGTGTGAGTTTTTTTTATAATATGTTCATCTTTATACAAATGCATAGAGGAGAGTGTCATGATGGCCATGGGACATTCTGAGCTTAAGTAATGTCCAAAAATATATTTAAATCCTTTTACTACACATTGTCTTACTTTGATTTGGGGAGTTGCAGCTCTAAATCACCCTCCTGAAAGGAATATGCTTGGAAGATGGATCTATATCACTCCAAGTATGCAACAAAACAACTTAGAATGCCAACCATACACATATATTCTATAAAATAAAACTACTGGTCAGATATTTGTCATATAATAGAACAGTTATTTAGGATTCTTGTACCTGGAAATCGCACTACATAGGCAAAAGACTTAAATTGAAAGTCCCTCCCCTTACGATGTCCCCCATGAATGGGACCTTATTTCGGTAGTATTACGGTAGTCGACAGATAAGATTTGTGGACTGCCGTTTTGAAGCTTTGAGTTCGGCAATGAGGTTTCCTCCTGTTCTGCAGAGTGAAGCCAATGTCGAAGTGTCTTAAAACTTGCATTCTCTCTACTGACCAGCAGAGGGCGAATCCTCTGGTTGTATAGAAGTCTATGAGAAAATGACTACTTCTCACTTGATTTATTCCCTTAGTAAACATTGTAAACATGAGTTCATGTTCTCAATCTCTAGTTTCAAGTCTTCTTCAATACAGCATTAAATGGTCCATTTAGAGTCAAATAGATCATAAAGCAGGGTATGCTTTAGGGCGGGGCTTACTGTGATTGACAGGTCGCTGCCACTACCAGAGAAGTGTAAGATGTCTCTACGTCACTCCTCCACAGTCCAAATATGGTAACTTCTGTTCATCGGCCGTCATCCAAGATGGCGACAGTGAAATCGCCAAACTTGAGCATTCAAAACATCAGTCCACAAACCATTGTCACATGACTCCGTCCACTTCTTATTAACGGTCTATGGTCTGAACTCAAAGGCCTGCGGGTAGCTTTTTATAATATTCTATCCCTGAGATTCATGAATGTCATATAAGATGATTTTGTTATTACAGTAATAGAGAGGCCGACCTTGATGTTCTTTAACAGGAAGGGTTCCTTGCAGTATTTGCAGTTGAGCGTCCTCTCTGGACATTCCCTCTCGTTGTGGCGCTCCTGTTCGTTGGCTCTCATCAGTTCTTTGCAGGACGGACACAGGATGATCATGAAGTCACAGTGACCCTCGTGGCTGGCCTGCAGGTGACAAACAAAAAAAAAAAAAAAAGACTCATAACTTTCACTACCGTTTGATTTGGTACTTCACGACCAAGAGGTGAATGTATGAAAATGTATGATTTTATGTATACGATAAAGTCATGCTACTTCTTTACATGACGTTACTACCATAGAGGCCCGTCTCCATCTTATCACTCCTCAGCAAAATATTTGAAAAAAACAGTTTGTTCCTAACATCTACTTTGGTCTCACCATAGAACAGAAACAGCACTCATAATAGTTAAATGATCCGCATATGAATACAGACTTGCGGTGAAGTCCCGCTCCTTCCGTTGAACCACCATGGGACCATAGGGAGGAAAATCAAGTATCACAAAATGTTTGATATTGATACTGCAACAGTATTGAAGGGTTGACTATTGGTGCTTTCACAAAATACCTACATGATGCGAGTCACTTAACAGAAATGCAGCATTTAAAATGAGTAAAAACACAGCATTTTATATATATTCTATATTTTGATGGCCTGGATGAGGATGTGTGTATGTCACAGTGTGTGTCATGTTTATTATGGCATATGTATATTCTGCACTGACTTCATCTTCACTTGCACCTATTTTATGTCATTTTTTATGTAAAGCACATTGTGTTCCATTTCTTTTATGCATGAAATATGATTTATAAATAAAGTTGAGTTGATATTATGAGATAAAAAACACGATTTGCACCTCAAATTCTTTGATGGTCCCCGTCCACGTGCATCCTTCGTTGGGACAGACGGCCGCCAGGGCCTCCACTTCTCTCCGAGCTGCATTGTCAGGGAAAGCCTGCGTGGAGAAGCAGAGGTTGTTGTTCGTTGCGGTCTGGTTTCGTGTCTTCAGTTACAGTCGGAGGTGTGGTGTTACAAACACTCCTAAGGGATCAAATGTTTTATCTCCCGGCTCTAATTTCACCTGCACATATGGTCATTCTAGGGACACAGGACTATAGTTGCTCCTTCTATTTTCTACGCTTGCAAAGAGCAATCAAAGTTTTTATTGTGCTGGCTCTATACTCCTGCACATTTGATCTGAAAACCAGCAACGACTTTGACGTTACAGTGTTGACTACGGGGTTTTAACATCCACAAAAATGCAGTCTCTTCTCACCTTCAACCCAAAGATACCAAACCAGGCTGAACTATACGACTAATGACAGACTGGTGATTATGTTAACAAACTAGGGAGCTCATGCTGCATTCACATGGAATCGGCCAGACAGTAGAAGGGCATGGACAAAACCTTCTGGAAAAAACAAACAGTCCAATGCGATGGCAGGTCAGCAAATCAAATACACGAACAGTCGTATGTGTGCATCTGTAAGTAAGTGAGTGTGCACCTCTGTGTCTGTCCATGGTTAATCTCCACTTCTGCTATGGCAGACTGCATAATATATTTTGGGTGGCAATTTATGGCATCATTGTCAAGGACTTCTCTTGGTTGCGTTGGCTCAAAACACCTTTTATTGCCGGTTTCATACTGCCATTGCTGACTCCTCACTCACTACGCTTACCGGCTGGTAGGGGCCGCTAGTGATAACACAGCTGAGGCCATCTACCGTCTGTCTGATTCCATCTGACTGGAGTATTAAAGTTACTAAGAGGAACTTTCATTTTGTGTTGATTGGCGGCACCCTGGTCTTGTTGGCTTATGTAGGTCGGACAGAGGCATCGCAATTAAAAGTTCCTTGTAGTAACTTTAAATAATATTAATGCAATAGTTAATGTAACTAAGGAGGAAAAACAAGATGCAGTGTAGGGTAAAAAAATATATACGTACACCGCCTTGCTTGAGAATGGAGGTGGGTTCTTCGAACAAGTCTTCTTTAATGCAAGCACCGCACTCCTGTGGTCCGGAGCTTGAAGGGAGGAAAGGCAAATATTATATTAGTGGTCTTCAAGTGAATGCCAGACCAAAACCAGTCACACATCTCCATTTGGTGAGGAAGCCTGTTGGATGAAGATTCCAATAAAGCTAGTAAGCAGACCTTGAATCGGGATAACATATAGAGCTGAAATGATTACTTAATGAAATTATTGGGTTGATCGACAACATTTTTATCCAGATTTGAAAAACAATTTTGATCCAGTCTTTTTTTCAATTAATGGGTTAGGTCATTTTTCATACACAGCTGATAAATATTTACTGTTTCCAGTAGTTAAGTATCCTTCTAAATAGAGAGTCTTTGGGTTTTGGACAGTTGTTCAAACAGAAAACGTCAATTTTGACTGTAGGGAAATGTGATTTTGGCGGCTCGCAGCCAACAGTGCTAACAGCACAAACAGTGCAGACAAAAGAAAATGTGCTGACACGCCTTTGCAATGGTAGGGTAGGGGGGGGGGGGATATCACAAACCAATGTGCGGGCGTTATGCTTTGGCTCCGACACAGATGGTCAGGACGGCGTCATAAGCTTTTAACCACTATATGAGCCCAGTGCAGAGCATCGGAAATTAGTCACATGCACTAAAAAGCAGGCTTGGTAAACAAAGCACAGAGAAACTTGGATTGTACCACACACAGAGGGAGTGTGACTACATGCTCTGCTCAGGTAGACATTACTTCATGGTACCTCTATATGCCACATAGAAGTTAGCTGCTATATTAATGCACCCAACTTCGAATTTAGCACCTTTAACAAAAAAAATATTGGGGATATTGACTATATAAGCATAATATTAACTAATATAATGTTGGAATTTCAACAAGGGGGACCCTCTACTAGTAAGGGAAATGTCACATACTGTTCTACACAGGAAGTCATCCCTAATCTACAGTCACATAATCTGATGGGTCACATATTTATGTTTAATTCAATTCAGTTTATTTTGTATAGCCCAGAATCAAATTACAAATTTGCCTCAGAGGGCTTTGCAATCTGTACACATGCGACATCCTCTGTCCTTCCCTCACATCGACACAGGAACAACTCCCCTAACACCTATTTCTTAGAGAGTTTCTGAATAAAGTTGTTTGACAAAGATGCAGACAGGGTTGGTCTTTTAGTGGCAGCAAATGTTACTCCAGGCGATGCTTTCACCAACAATGAATGATCCCAAAATACAAGTATGTCTGAAAACGAAACAAAACGGCGCACACACATGCGCACAGTGAGAATGAAAAAAAATCAGTGATCTCACAAACACAAGCTTGTCTTCTCACCGCGCCGTTATACATATATAAATGAATAATATATAGGATTTTTTTTTTTTTTTTTTTTTAAAGTCTATTCCTGTTTCTGTTTCATGACAACAACAAAAATAAACGAATTTCTTGATCCTACTGCTATCATTCTTATATAGAAAAAAAACTAGTGAAAAGTACACGTAGTACATGTATTGGATGGACCTCTGTCGGGTCACCTTACCTACCATATGGATAAAGGTCATCATAAACTCCAATCAGAAAATGACCAGTGCAATGTTGGCTCGGTTATTGACAAAGATACATAAGGGCTGAAATACATGTGAAATATCCCATAACAGTTGTTGGACCTTCTAGTAAAATTCGGCTTACATGTCACCCTGATACAACATTAATATAAAACACTGTCAAGTTCAACTCTTCCACATCTCCATAGCTTGCTCGGGCCGGCCGCATCAGGGGTTAGCGGGACTAGACTACGGGGACACCTCAAAGACCCGTCACACAAAATTCATCATATTTGATTGTGATGAAGCGATTATTGGTGAATTAACTCCAAGCCGAATTTCTTGCGGGTCTCTCCAATGTATTTATCATACTTGAGCGTGTGGTTGCGTTTAGTAAAACCAGCACCAATAAGCAGGTCAGCATTAGATTTAAAGAAACCAAGAGGGGGGCTGGTGAACAGCTCCGGTCGCTCACAGGGCGCTCACCCATCGAGCTAGCTCCCCGACAACGACGCTACTCACCTCACAGTTTTGTTGAAACAGAACGAACAGAAGCGGTGACCGCACTGGGCCTGCAGGGGCCTTCGCAACACTTTCTGGCACGAGTTGCACAAATGCTTGTCCTCGAGGCTGTTGGCCAAAATTTTCTTTGGGAAGCCTGGTTTGTTGCCTTCCAGGGAAGATGGTGGAGACTGCTCCTGTGCAGCCATTATTCCCCTTGAACAATATCGAGGTACTCAGCGGGGTGCGTTCAAGACAGCCAACACAGCTGAGTGCAGTTTTAGAAACGACCGCCGGCAGCGACCCATTGCTCTTGGACAGTTTATTGAAATATGCATCCCTGCTTGTGTTTATAACGCATGTTTGATCTTCGTATGCATGGACAAACAAGACCGGGCGGTTTTCACGTGATAGATGTGACAGCTGAGGATGCTACGTTCAGGTGTAGGTCACCACGTCTACCGCTAGGCGCCGCAAGCCCGAGAGAGGAGAGGAGAGCAGCGGCGACGCGGCGAGGACCATCAGGAAGCAGACCGCTGCTCTGCGCCGGATTGGACCGCCGGAGCTGCGGCAAGGCAGCTATATTTAAGACGGCGTTATCTCGGAAGTGCTGGGATCTGGTCTTCAAAGTAAAAGCAAGGTAGGATTTGTTTTCATTGGTTTTCGGAAGTGCAGAATCACAGTGTAGAAAATGGGATCTTGTGCTCACAGATTATAAAGATGTTTCAAACAAAGAGAAATTATTATGAGTAGGTATGGAAGGTTTGTCAATTGGTATTTATCATTGCAGATAGTTTGGGATGGTCCTTTTGATGTCTTTGGATTATCCTGAATAACAGATCATTGTTTTCTGGAGATAATAAGTTTTCACCACTATGTCGCGCATACGATGGAGCTCAGTGTCAAGTTATGAATTATAGAAGCTCTACTTTCCATTTCCTCTTGAGGGCTTTTTAAGATTTCTCATCCATTTAACAGTTGAAATTCAAAGTGAATTCTTGACCTCTGATGATGAAGACTGTAATATAATAACATCACAGCGCCAGAAGAAATACTGAATGGACCTTGTGGTGTCAAGAATGAACTTGTCGACTGTCAAATGTATTTAGTTATGCCCTCGTGGGAAAACACTACTAATTCGCATAGTATGCTTTATTTTTGAAAGACGAAACGGAAGTTACGCACGTGCGTGTCGCGCTCCGCTGTGGGTCTCTGTGGCTGCTCTTCTTCTGCAGAGGAATGTCGCTGCTGCTGCTACAGCTCAGCTGGGATGGAGGACTGACAGATGTTTCCAGAAAAAGATGTCGGGACCGCAATCTCTTCTACTATTAAATAACCGTGAGTATTTGTAGCTCATACCACCTGAGGGAAATAAACGGTGTCATGTCTCGCAGCGGTGTCGCGTCAGTGAGCGTACAGCGGGGGAGAGGCTAAGCTAGCTAATGCCGTCTGGACGGCTAGGGCCAGCTAAACCAGAGCCGAGGGGTAACGTTACCTCTCCGCCAGTGTGGGTTACACACCCGGCTGCCTCACCGCTGACAGACCCTGTAGAGGATTCGGCTTTGTTATTTTATCCATGATTGCATCAAAAACTTTGATTTAAAAACCCTCTCACGAGCGCTAAACAGCCCGGGGCAGCTAACTAATGCTAACGTGAGATGGGATAGCGTTAAAGGGAAAATTCACCCCAGAAAAACAGAGTCACCCACAGCGCTGATGTCAACTAGAGACACATCCCGAGACCGGCCTGATGTGGATAATGTGACAGCGAGGACCCATCAGGACGTAACAGGGACACGGAGCAGCTGTAAGGCCGTATGTAGCGCTACTGTGTATCTTCTGGTCGACTAATCGTTTTGGATCGAATACAATGACACATACGTGTAGACACGAAGCTTACTGAGGATTCCAACTTTTTTTTTTTTTTTTTTTTTTTTTTTTTTTTTTTTTTTATCGTATTACAATTTTATTTCTATAGCACATTTCGGATATGGGGACAATTAAGTGTGCTTTACATAAATAAAAACAAAAAAAAGGGAAGATCCATAGATAAAATATGATCAAAAGACAGTACAAAGTACATTAAAAAGTAATTAAAAATGTTTAAAAAACACAGTAGGTTTATTGGAATAAAATCATTTAAAAAAAGAAACATACTAGCTCAATCATAGGCCAAAAAAAACAAATGTTTTCATCCTGGATTCTAAAATGATTGCTACATCAAGTGCACATCTAAGACATTCTGTCAGTTTGTTCCAGTTTATCCTGTTTAGTTTGGACTGTGCTAGCTGACATGAGTCCATGGATCTTAGAGCCCTACTCCGTCTATGTTCTTTAAGTATATCCGAGATGTATTCTGGTCCTAAAACCATTCAGTGATGGACAGTATGCAGCAGCACTTTGTAAATGTATTCTGTAACTAACTGGAAGCGAAGTGTAAAGATTTCATAACTGGACTAATGTGCTCTGTTCTCTTAGTCCTGGAGGAAGAGGTGGAGATGGAAAAATTGTTTCAGCCAGATGGCTCAAAGAGTGTTTGAGGTTTCTGGAAATACATTCAGAGAGATAACAGCGGGATAAACGACTGTCCAGTAATCACAGTGTCATTATTAGTTTAAAACACTTGTTGTGCAGAAAATTGTATGCTTAGCTCTGTAACTGATGTATTCTCAAACCATGAGAGGCACCAATCGGGTCTCAATGATTTGACTTTCGTCTTACGGGGTTCGACAGTAAGGGTTGCCATTATCGCTGTCATTTTGAGGAATTGGCAACCAATTCTTGGTCTTTTTGACATATAGTAAATAGGGACACCAACAAGTAAAAACCAGCACCCCAAAATTCTTTGGTTTTACATTTCTTGTTGCATTAGTGATATTTAAATATGTCCGGTCAGAACCAGACAATGCCACATGTGCACTGGTGCGTTTACTCGCTTGCACTGAGGCATCTGTTTTAAAGAAAATGGTGAAGTGAAATTGAGTTTATTTTTGTGAAGTCTTGTGAGGCGATGCATCCTGGCATCTCTGTTTCAGTTTAGGCAACCAAAAGCTGATGCCTTTTTACTGGGCCTGGCAACCACTTTTAAAAATAAAGGGGTGTTGAGCCGTATCTTAGGGAAACGGTTGTTTTCTGTGTTTCTTGATATTTATCGCCTCTAACAACCAGAATACCATATGTATGAGTGCAATTCCTTTTTAACTTTGTGTTTGACAAAAAACGGCAGCTAATTCCCAACCATAACTTTTGTCTTCCTCTGTTGTTGTCTCTGTTGTTGTTTTTTCACAGATGATGCTCAAAAAAAACACAATAGTTATCTCCACCTCTGACTGGCAATCAAGAACATTCAATCAGATCTAAGAGAACCGCTGCTGAATTCAGAGACGATAATTAGTCGTTCAGCTTCATATTTGCTTCGAAGCATGGATCCTTAACTTCCTCAGCCACCAGAACACTCTGTCACACCCTCCCTTCGGTTGTTCTGTGACTAGCCGTCAGGGGAGTTCCACTGTACCGCCACGCGTTACTGTACAAGCCCCAGACGCACCGTCAAGATGTTTTCAGCGCTCAAGAAGCTGGTGGGGTCCGAGCCAGGGCAGTTCCGGGACAAGAACATTCCAGCTGGCCTGCAGTCCATGAACCAAAGTTTGCAGAGACGCTTCGCCAAAGGTGTCCAGTATAACAGTAAGTGATGCAGCGGATCAGGCGAACAGGCTTCTGTGGTCATATTTATTTTTAAAAATGTGCTTGTTAGTTTTTCTGACAAACTCTCTTTCTCTATCTAGTGAAAATAGTCATCCGGGGTGACAGAAACACCGGAAAGAGTACTTTATGGCATCGACTGCAGGGCAAGAAGTTTGTGGAGGAGTACCTGCCCACTCAGGAGATCCAAGCCACGAGCATCCATTGGAATTATAAAAGTAAGTGGTTGCTACTCATGTCGTCTCTGGGCTCTACATCTTGTTTTATTTGATCACCACTGCTTTGGTCGTGTTTCTATTTTGGGTTAATATTTGACATCTGCTGTTCTGTGCCTCGGTGATTTGTTTCAGTGGCTCCATATCAAGGTAAAATTTAGACTTGGCCTCAGCTAACCCAGTATTAGAGTAGCTGTATTTGTGTTAGTCACTCCATACCAAGCACACCTTTTTCCACCACTACTTCTTCTAGTGTTTTCAGTTGTCGGATTCCATATTAGAGTCGCTTAACAGCCTGCACATTTGAAGTATTTGAATCTGTGGCCTCGAGAGCATGAATAATGCAAACACCACCATTTCTGTTTCCCCTCAGCTACTGATGATGTGGTCAAGGTAGAGGTGTGGGACGTTGTAGACAAAGGTAAGTGTTGACACACGTGGCCGTTAAAGAACCAGACTTTCCACAGAGGCTCACCTCACTCTCAGAAGTCACGCCTTTGTTTCTTTCTACCTTGGCCAACTTTGCCACAGTACTTCCTGACACCAAACAGACTCAATCTTTTTCTGCCTTGTTTGTGTTTCTGTCCTCAGTGTTGATGTTGTCTTCTTTTTTTTTTTTTGCACCTCTCCTGCACTCATCTCAGGCCAAAAATACCCTCTTCCTGAAGGTGTAGGTGAGCGCCACCGTAGTATGTAGAGATTGAACCGGCTTGTTTGCTGTGGGTTTTGCCCCGCCTCGTCCCTCTCTTATCTGAATGTCAATATTCCCAAAGGTTTGCTGCGTGGCTACTTTTCTGAGTTTGGCTGACTTTTTTTTTTCTGCCGTATAGCTCTAGCCTGAGTGTATGGCGCTGTGTGAGCCATGACGTGTACCCTCTTTCACACCGAGGGGCTCAACCGGGGTTGAACCAGCGTTGTTTTTGTGTTTTTAAAAAGGGTTAACTCACGTGGACCAACTTTGGCTTAGCGACACAGGTCGAGAGTTAGGTCGGAACAGGGTTGATTTCAATGTGAATGGCACACTGTCAATCTCACTAACAACTGGGGGCGGGACAAATATGTCATTAGTAAGAAACATGGGGGCGCTCAGTCGTGACGAAGGTCGTCTTAGGTGCCGTTCTCAAGTTGCATCGAAAAACGTGTGAACAACACCAGTTGTACCACTTTCATCTTTTCATCCAAGTTGCCTGGGGGGGGTTGTGCAACTGTCGTGGTCTGCTATTACTAAGTAACCAAAACCCACGGGCTACGATGATGATGAAGTTATGGTAAATTAGCAGTAAGCCTCACTGACTGAAACTAAACAAAGTCCTTAGAGTAGCTTTACTGCTCGAATTGTTGTCTTCAGTTTGGCTGACCTTTCAACTGGATGTTGGTGACGTCGTTGGTCGGCAAGGATGAAGTAAAATAGTCTGTGGGACCTGGACCAGATAGTAAAGCTCCGGGTAGTCCTGCACTAAATTGATGAACTTCGTCTACATAAATTAACTGTAGACTGATTTTAAGAATAACAGAAAAGATATCTCCCAGCTATAATTGGTTGTTCCTCTTCACTTGACATGCAATGCGATGTGCAGCGTTCCCAAAAGTTGAACTATTTTTATCTCGGGACACAGCCGTTGTGCCCTGAAAAATAGGCGCTTGGGAGTGTTGCCCTCGCTTGGGAGAGAGTGCCTTCCAATGCGTCTACATCTACAACTGTAAATTTGAAGTCGCAAATAACGTTACATGGCCCCTCAGACTACAAACAAACGGTTACAAAAAAAATGGCTGCAACAATGTGTTCAGCTCCATAGTGATGAAAGGCTGACGATTGTAACAACACTTACATGTGGTAAATATGTGCGGGAGTTAGCAGTACTACTATACGTGCAACAGTATTTTGGACACACTGCTTTCGCTAATCCAGTACAGCCAGCCGAGAGCGCCTCTGTTTTTAAGGCATGTTTGCACATTTTCTATTTCCGGCACATGAACGTTGTGACCCGGGTAAAATCTGAATTGTCATGGCCCAGAATTGACTGGTGTTGACCGGCTTGGTTTGAATTGACTAATGAAGGGTTGAACACAGCTCGGTTAACCCCGGTCCGACCCTGGTCATTGGTGTGAAAGAGGTATTAATGCCAGCAGTGTGTGTTTAAAGGGTAATGTACGTTCAGTTTAGGCTGCAAGATGCTTTTCCTTTGGAAAAAGCGGCTGTGCTGCTCTGCTTCTTTAACTCACCGTAGTCTAACATAAAGCAACTAGCTTATATTCTTTCTTTTCAGCTCGTCTTAACTTGTTATCTCTTGTTCTTTCAGGCAAAGGCAAGAAGCGCGGAGAGAATTTAAAAATGGAGAATGAGCCTCAAGAGGTGATTATCACATGACTGTCATGTGTTAAGGAAACAGGCTCCTTCATAGCATGTGGGTCAGTGAAGGAGTCAGCTAGAGTAAGATTATGGTAAGAAGTATTAGATCTCCTTCCTGTATCATGTGATTCATACGTTTGTTTGATGTGTGTGTTCTAGTCTGATGAGGTGGCCCTGGATGCAGAGTTCCTGGATGTGTACAAGAACTGTAATGGAGTCATCATGATGTTTGACATCACCAAGCAGTGGTGAGTAGGCTTGTACAAGAATAATTTATGGACATATAGTAGTATATATATATATATATGGACATAATGTTTACCATATCGACTTATCGTACGATGTATGGACATGACCTCAATCATTTTTGCTGACCTCGATATTGCCCCTCGTATTTACACGAGTGTTTGTTTACATAAGTCACCAACATTTGAACCATCATGATGCCAGAACAAACAGCGGGGGGTTCCCCTACCATTATTAGACATGGGCATTGCGCAGACATTGCACATATTAGTTCACAGGTCCCAACAGTCCATTTTATTTATTGTTATACATTTTGGTTGTGTGGTTTTATTTCATTTATGTTTTATTTACTTCTTTTTTTTCACATTCCAATTCCAATCTCTTAATATCTTTATGAATTAAGTTCATTGCTCTTTAAAATGATGTTCTTGCAGCACCATGCTATTATATTATCACTATATCTGCTATTATATTATATTATCACTATATCAGTGGAATAAAATGGTCTTAAAATGAATTATCCCAATTGTTTCTGGGGCAATATATCTTCCAAAAGATTTGAGTTATTGTGACCGGCCTAGTGGTCGGAGCAGTCTGCGTTGTTGTCCTCACACTGTCTCGTCACTGAGCTCTAATGCTACAATATGCATGGGCAGATTAGGTTTCAGCTGAGAGCTTCCACTGGTGGATTCTGTTCAGCTTCAAAGGCAAAAACATTCAAAGCCATTTCAACACAGCTATTTTAGGCATAATGTCTGAGGGAAGAGGTAGAGATATTTTTTTATTTTTTTTCAAATACTGTCATGGCCAGCCATGAGTGACATGATGCACCAATAGGTGTTTAAATGTTTGTTGTTATTGTGGCCATGGTTTACTGACATGCTACTGTTACTGTAGCAACAGTATCGGTATCTCTAACTCTCAGGTGTACATGACATTTTTCCTTGTTCAGCACATACAGGAAATACTTTGTATATTTTTCTTTAACCTTTACTACAAAAAAAACAAAACCTAGAGTGAATGTACCCTCTAACAAGTATTGTGTGTATATCAAATACTAATATATCTTTGTGCTATGTAGGTCCATATTTGTCCCAAAACTATTCAAACTACATCAGTGAGTCTCACTGTACTGTTTGTTTCTATTTATAGATAAGGCCTATTGTGAATTGGAACATAATGGTTTGACATTTTGAAAAAGCGGGTCCCCAGAAAATCAAGTTTGTAAAACACTGCACTAGAGCACTAAATGTGTATTAATTCACCGCTGAAAATAGTCCCTAAACAAAAGTGCCAGTTCCTCCCGTTTTGAGTGACATTTGCTCAAAAACCACAGTGACCACAGTGAAACAAAGCTGTTTCAGGAAATGATTCAGTTCAGATTTAAGTCTTCGGTAGGAATGAATTGGAGCCACAGACCAATGGGGAAGTGACATTTTGTTAATTTGTGTCTTTTATGGGATTTGTTGTCAATAACATAGAGCCAGACCTATCCCATAAGCAGATATGTTTAGTGTGTACTCATTTTAAACCTTATTGCCTTAAGACCCATAAAGGCCACCATTTTACAACAGCAGCAAGATATGAAGTTGTACATTTTGTTATTGTGAAATATGTGAACCAAATGTGTAACTGGACAAACGTCTGGCATGTAAGCACTCAAAGAACCTGAAACTGAGCAGCTTGAACATTATTTTCAGCAGCTACATTTTGATATGTGCAGATCTAAGCAAACATGAGCGGGAAATCCTATTTTCAAATGTTGGTGCCAAATTATTAAACATCTGAATCAAGAAATAAAATAAAAAATAAAAAAAGAATTATAAACAGGATTCTTAATTATCCCTTAGTTATGATTTTTTAAATTATTATTTAGAGTTCATTGAGATGGTTGTTTTCTTTGTGTCTGTTGGTCATTTCATTGTGGGATAGAATGATGTTTACTTCTAGTGTATTGTCTCTATGAAAAACCAGGAGTAATCAATGTGTTTTTATCAGGGCTGCCCTTATAGGCTTTTAATATATATTTTCTCCTGAGGAGTTTCTGAAAAACATTGGAATGTGTGTGGTTCGTTGTTCTAATAGTTACCTGCAGTAAACATATTTTTAAGATTTCTTTGCCCATCCACAGATCTATATTTTTGTCAATTGCAGGACTTTTAACTACATCCTGAGGGAGCTGCCCAAAGTACCCACCCACGTGCCGGTGTGCGTGTTGGGCAACCACAGGGACATGGGCGAGCACCGCGTCATCCTCCCCGACGATATCAGAGACCTAATCGCTGGACTGAACAGGTAGAGATCAGCACTAAATGGTAGTGATGGGCAGATGAAGCATCGGGAAGCTTGAAAGGCTTTCTGACTGTTTTGTGCTGAAAAAGATATGAGACACGGCCAGAACACTGACACCTGCTGCTTTGTGAAACAATAGCCGTCCAACACCTCTCTCTCAACCAGCTAGCATGTTGGAATTAGATATGTATCACTTAGATTTAAATGTTATTGTGCAATATTTTACAGTAAAATTATTAATATATTGTCCGAAAAGCCTTAATTTTAAAATACAGGAATTTTTGCCCACAGGGAATACAAATGTACCTTATTGGTGTAGTTAAGGGTTTTCACTGTGGGCTTGTGTGTTTGATCTTCCTGGTTTGTATTCATGCAACATTTCCTTTCAGTTGCAATGTGATGTGAGAATGATATTCTTTCAAATAGCTTATTACTTTTATGTGTTATTACTTTACATCAATTGAAATGGACCTCATACTTAATATTTTGTCTTCATAGTGTCGCAGTTATTCCCCTGTTTCCTTTATCACTAATGTGCTAATCAGAAAGTTTAGCTGTAAAACTTGAAAAGAAAAAGCTGAATTATTATTATTATTATTATTACTATTATTATATAGAATGAAACAAAGAAAAAGTGGCTACAATTCATTTTTAACACTTTGGCAGAGCAGTACAACGGAAACTTAATGTTGTGTTCGCATTTAGCCGAGGACAGCTTCAACAGTGTTTTGAACCACTCTGGAAGACGGGGCTAAATTCTGTTTGTAAGTGGCGGGACATTTCCGACGCGTGCAAAACGTTGATCAATCATAACAGAGCGGGCTAGCTGACCAATCAGAGCAGACTTTGCTTTCTGGAGGGAGGAGCAAGCGCTACAACGGAGCGTTTCAGAGAGAGGGTGAGAAGAGGTGCTGCAGGACAGCCAGGATGAGAAAAACAAGGAGGATTATGAGAATTAATGCATGTAAACATGTTGTAAATGTAACCTGAGATAAAAATATGCACCCAGAAAATAGCATAATAGGGCCTTAAAAGTGGTTGCTCATAGTGGCAAAACCCACTTAGAACTGTTAGTCAAGCACATAACAGTTCCCCTCAGCTCTTCAAAACATTAAAACCAATTATTTTGGTTTAACGGCCCAAAAACTCAGCTCTCATGAACTTCACTCACAGCAGAAGCAGGCAACGGTTTTCAGTTCTAAAAAAGCCACAGTACTCTACCTGCTCAGCAGCAAACAGCAGACAGACCCAGTTGGTGAACATAGTGGAGCATTTAGCAGCAAAAGAGACAGATATGTTCTCTGGAGATGGTGTAGAGCAAAACCAGAGCTAAAAGGAGAGTGAATATTGGACGTTTATCAGTTGGACACAAACATGACTCTTAATTAATATTTGAGTATAAGGAGAGGGCTTTGCTAACATGTTCACCAACCTAACAAAGTGCTAATATGTCAGATGTTTGTTTTTAAAGCTTGCTCTGCTGCCCCCAAGTGGCCAAAGAAATAATGAATGCAGCTTTAAAATGTTTACATGTTATTTTTATGATATAATGAAGAGGAACACTTGGACACATATTCTGCATATGTTGTAATGTGTCATGAAAGTAATACTTGTGTGTTACAGACCAATGGGAGCGTCTTACATCCACTATGCAGAGTCCTCAATGAAGAATGGGTTTGGTCTGAAATATCTGCACAGGTTTTTCAACATCCCCTTCCTGCAGCTACAGGTACGTTTATTCACTCTTCATTGGGCATCATTAATATTAGAATTAGTAAAAAAAAATAAAAAAAAATCCTTAGTTTTCCATCCTCGAATGGTTTGTAAGGATTATGTCAAATCTACCCTATGTATAAAATATGTAAATAGGTGTAAATAAGATGTTATTGTTTTTGACCGTGTAACATTCTTTTTAATCACGCTTTCGCACAGCGCTATTTTGAAGGCTTAATCCGAGATCCTGTGTGTGTGTGTGTGTGTGTGTGTGTGTGTGTGTGTGTGTGTGTGTGTGTGTGTGTGTGTGTGTGTGTGTGTGTGTGTGTGTGTGTGTGTGTGTGTGTGTGTGTGTGTGTGTGTGTGTGTGTGTGTGTGTGTGTGTGCGCAGAGAGAGACCCTCCTGAGGCAGCTGGAGACAAACCAGCTGGACATGGATGCCACCCTGGAGGAGCTCTGTGTCCAGCAGGAGACTGAAGATCAGAACTATGAGATGTACTGTCTGCTTTGTTTCTCTATCTACAAGTGCTCTGTTGTACACAGGACATGAGCAAAAGCTTTTTCTTCCACTAGTTTCTCGAGCACAGCTATGACGGCGTATTAGGGCCATCATAGGGACAAAAAAAATACAAATTAGAACTTTGTGCCTTTTTTTTATGTGGTTTTTCCTTCATGCTGACACAGTGACAGTTTGGCACGGCCCCATAAAAGCATCAGTGTGTTACTATGGTAACGCAGTGTGTTCAGAGTAACGTCCTCTCAACAACTTTTTAGTTTTAGCTGTGCTGAAATAAGACACACGCAATTTTCATGAAAAGTTTTCTTTTAAGAATATTACCTGTTTTGTTTTGTTTTATTTATCTAAAATGGCCTTAACAAACTGTTGTACAAGGCACATATCCACTAATTCTAACTATGTGTTGTCCGAAGACGCAAAACTCTTTGTTACATTGTAAGAAGTACAATTCCACAAAATTATTTTAACGGTAACAAGCAGTAATCCGTTTGTCAATCCAAATTCTTTGTATCCCAGCATACAACTAACTTCCTAGCTTCAAATATCATTGCAGGTAAATCCTACTTTATTAACCAGCCCCGTTGTGCTTCCTGCAGTTTCCTGGAGAACTTGGAGACTCGCAGTAAGGGCTTCGGCTCTCCTGGTCCCGCTAACGGTCAGAGTCCTGACTCGGGCTCCCAGTCCCCCATCGTCCCTCCCAGCGGGGCGTCCACGGGCAGCTCCAGTCCCAGCACCCCTCAGCCCCCCGCACCCTCCCAGGTTCTCCCGCAGTCTCCCACTGTGTCTGCCTCCTCCCCTCCACCACCACCTCCGACGACGGCCGTCAGCGCAGCCAGTTCCCCCGCCATTGAGTCGAAGCCGCCTGCCCAGTCGCCCGAGCACCTTCAGTCCTCGGCCGCACCGGGAGGGTCGGCAACCCAGAAACGCGGCTTCATGTCCCGCTGGTTTGGATCATCTCCAGCCTCGGAGGCTCCTGCTTCGGCGCCAGGTGAGTCTCTTCTACAGATCATTGGAGCTGTGAAAGACTCCACACCAGTCCACACACCGTCGCCCTCTGTAGCAACGGGCACACACCATTGTTGATACTCTCATCCTCTAGTCTGACACTTACCAGGTTTAAAGTGATCACATGACTGGCTGGGGTTAGAATGACATCATCTTATGAAATTATCTTATTTGACATTTATTGGGCTCCATGTTTTCCTCAGACGACCCGCCCGCATCAGTGTGTCCCACTAAGGTTCAGAGTCTGGATGACTTTGTGCCAGATGAGAGGCTGGATAGAAGCTTCCTGGAGGACAGCCTGCCCTCCAAGACCAAGGTGCCTCCGCCTGCTCTGGCTGTGGACAGCGACAGGTGAGATGTCCACCGAGGCTTTTGTGTTATTTTTAGTTGAGCTTGTTAATTCTTTGGGGAGTTTTTTTTAGTATTTGTCGATGATCTACCTTTGACGTTTATTTTTACATAAACTTTGAGATAAGCCCACAGCATAGGTATTTATGTTTGTTCTCTTCATCAGCATTTAAAAAGTTATGTATGTACGTTTAATGTCACTGAGGTTGTGTAACTGTGTTAAGATTTTCCTTAAAGTTTTAGTTAAGGTTTCCTGAAAAGAAAATTGGTTGCGCAACACACCCTATAAGTCATCTACTTAAAGCTTAGTTAATACTCAACGTAGTGAAGCCAGCGCAATCACGGGACTGTCACAAATAGTTCCCTGATAAAAGTATTATTTACATATCAAGGGATTATACAAAACAGCCCAATTCGTTTTTACATGCATTAGAAATAGGAGGTCTTAAAAATCCACATTTAAGTTTATATTTCGCAGCCAAATCTAATTGTTTATGGGATGTTCAACCTTCGTTTCTTTATAATGCATTTATTTCTTGACTTTGTTATTTGCAATGCTTGTATAAAGGAAATGCAGTAGTCCGTAAATATGAGATATGAATTTAAAGATAATTAACATCCCTCCTTTTCATTGTGGAGGTTGAGACATGGCAGTTTATGTCTATGGGCATATCTACAAAACCCCTGAGCAACCAAAGTAAGGAAAAATACTTTAGGGTACTGACTCTATCTGACCTACAACATGGCCGAGGTTATGGCAATGAACGCATCCGGAATAGTTTTCCGAGACCGGGAGAACCCATTGAATACGCTTAACGACGATGCAATGGATTTTACACTGTGAATGAACGGAGGCTGCATTCACCACGGGCGTGCCTCAACACTCTGCCGTTTAGCAGGAGAGGACCCACAAATGTGACTTTGTGTTAAATCTACTCTCTCACACACACAGAGGGGTGAGGAGAATAGGCATCCCTTTGCAATTAATGATTTCACTACAGTTCTGATCTTACCAGTCAGTAATAGGAAAGGTATTTCAGGTCCACTGGTCAGCTGAGCATTCTCACATATGATAATAGTGTGATATATATATATTTTTGTACATGTAAAAGGTTCGTAGAGTGTAAAACCTGAAGCCTAAAAGGAGTTACCTTCACCCTCAGAAGCTCCTGAGCTGCCTGAAACGGCTCCATTGAATTCTCTCCTTCACTTCTGTAACTTTATGAGGTCACAATGTAACGGAAGTCATGTAAAACGCTCCGGCTAGTTTGGCCCTCACTCAAATATAAAATAAAAAGATAGAGCTGAAGTTAACATCTACCATGGTGTAGTGGATAAGACAGCAGTCTGTCATCCAGGAGACCCAGGTTTGAACCCTGACGTGAGCTATTGTTCATTTGTCATTCTCTGGAGGGAGTTTTTTGAAATGTGAAACGTTGACCAATCACAACAGAGCGGGTTAGCTGACCAATCAGGACAGACTTTGCTTTTTGGAGGGAGGAGCTACAACGGAGCATTTCAGAGAGAGGGTGAGAAGAGGTGCTGCAGGACAGCCAGGATGAGGAAAAACAAGGAGGATTATGGGCATTAACGCATGTAAACATGTTGTAACTGTAACTTGAGAGACAAATATGCACCCGGAAAAATAGCATCATAGGGCCTGTTTTAAAACGGCCATATAGATTTGTTAATAGAAAAAAATAAATGTAAATGTAATTTGTGGTATTTTACCGCTGTTAAATCTCTAAAGGTAAATAAAAAACTTTTTCCTGTCCTGTGTCTGTCCCAGTGACGGCGAAGACAGAGGAAACCCCATGGTGTCTGGTTTCCAGGATGAGCTGGATCTCGACGACACAGAGCCCAGCCTTCCCCAACCTAAGACCCTGCCCCCCAGCAAAGACTTCACTCTGACCAGTGACGAGGACGAGGGGGTTCCAGAGGCCCCGCCATCACACAGAACCAAGACCTGGACAGTGAACCTGAGCTGAAAGCGTAAGTCCTTTCTCCCAATGATATGAATATATGTTGTGGTTATTGAGGGTTGATGTATTTTTAGCATGTAGCTTCAGAGGAGATGCTGTGTGGACTGGCAGTATATATTGAATGGAATACAAATGTTTGCTGCCCTGTTTCAGGCCCGTGATCCACATCACAAAACCAAAGGCAGCTTCTAAAGCCCCGGAGCTCAGAGGCCAGAGCGCAGCGCCCATCTCCCTCACTTTAACCCCAGCAGCAGAGCAGCTGCCCCGACACCAAGGCAAGAAGAAGGGAAGTCCGACCAGAACTGAGGACTCTGATACAGACCCCGAGACCCCTGTGGCTCATCAGATGCTCTCGTATGTCATGGATGACCCGGACTTTGAGTCGGAAGCGCCGGACACACCGAAAATAACAAAGGTAAAGTAGAGCAGATTGAGGTTAACTCTGTTCACAGCTCTTTGTACTGTAGAAAACCTGAGCTTTTAACGTAAGGGTTGGATTTTAATCGGGTATCTTTTTATCATTCAGTGAATTGCACAGAATGATACAAATCAGACAGAATTTTACTTTCTGGCTACCACTACTAAAGAGATTATTATTCTGTCAAATCAGAGGCCTTATTTTTTCCGCCAATTTCTTTTGACGAATCAAAACATTTCCCTCGTTTCGGCTGCTTCCTTCTTCCCAGGACATATTTCCAGTCAGAGACGAGCTTCTGTCCGACCTCTCTGACGACGACATGCAGTTAGCCAAGGTGCCAGAACCCCTGAAGCCCACCCTGATCTCCTTCAAACACAAGGACGACACCGACCTGTTTGGACTCGGCATCCAAGAAGAGGCTCCCGCAGCCAAGGAGAGCAGCGAGGAGCAGGAAGGCAAGTCATGAGATATCTGTCCGTTAGGGGTGTGATGGTACACGATATTCACGGTTCTGTAAATATCTCAGTTTCTGGGCCACTGTTCGGTACGTTTTATGGTACAATTCAGAAAATGCAGGAAAAATATATCTAATTTTTAAAATGCTTAACATCAATCATCAGGCCATATTCTTTGTCTGTACAGATCACATGGCAATAAACCGTTTCTGATTCTGAATCTGATTCTGGTTTAACAGTTGCTTATAGGCCATCATTCTTATTAAAACAGTTAAGGCAGTCAAATACTGGCATATTGTCAATAATAAAATACATAAATTAGTAATATAAGAGAGAATTGAAACGTCAGGTAAAGGTAAAGTATTTCCGATTCTGTAAAATATTTAAAATGGGAAGAATCAATCAGCCATTAAGCTAATTTCGCACCACAATATAACTACTGTATATGTCTGCTCCTCTTTCAGACAAAGAAAGCAAACACTCCTCCAAAGACAAGAAGAAAAAGAAGAAGAAGAGCAAAGAGGTAAAGTTATCTCTGTCCATGTTACACACTTTAAGCAGTAATGTGTCCAAACAAAATCCTATAGACAATAAATTGTGTCTTTTGGTCTTCAGGAAGACGAGAAGAACAAGAAGAAACACAAACACAAGAAAAAGGAGAAGGACGAAGTCGCAGCGGGAGACGAGAAAGACAAAAAGAAGAAGAAGTCCCGGACCAAGAAAACAGAAGTGGACGAGCTGGAGGACTTTCTGGGCGGAGGAGCGGCGTCGATCAAAAGAGATGACGGTGATTATGAAGAACTATAAAAAAAAAAACAACAACAAAAAAAGCCTCCTGGTTCCTTGACTTGTAAGAGCATAAAGCATCTCCAAGCCATACGCAATACGCAAGGCTACCAACAACACCCAGGTAAAATCACTAAGACTCTGGTACCTGTATGTTCCTTCTGATCGATTTCCCCACCTGCACTACTGCTGTCACTTCCATTCCAGCCGACAGGAAACGGCGAGGAGACCCGCGTGTGTGCTGTAGTGAGTCGTGACATTACATATTTTGATGATTGGTGTGTTGTCACAGATCGGCTCTTTGTACTTTGACACAGTTGAATATGTTGGCTGAACATTTTTTTCTCTGATTTGATACATTTGATCCACTCCAAATCTGCTACTGTAAATAGGGTCCCCGTTTTGTTCTGAATTAGTTTGTGTGGTGTAATAATGGAGAGCATGCTTAAAGTGACGAGTGACTCTTTAGAGACTCCATCGTGTTCTGTCTTTCTCTTTCTTTCCTACTTGTCGGATTAAGCGCTCAATGGCAGATTTTGTCTAATGTCTCTAAATATAAACACTGAGAAAGAATTCAGATTGAGTTGATTTCAGAATTTTGCCCATCAAATGAGTTTCCCTTCTTCACTCTTGGCGTACCTCCACACTAAACCGGCTACATTTGAAAACATTTTTGCTTTGTTTTGGCCTCCATCCACACTAACAGGCGTGACTAATGCATGACACAAAAATGCGAACGATTTCATAGTGAGCAGAAAGACCAACTCCCAGGATCCTCTAAACCCAGAGCAGCATCTGTCTGTCTGTCTGTCTGAGGCCACCTGTAGTATAGCCTTAGATACTGTAAGCGAGTTTATTGAGTTTATTTTTAGTTGTGCTCTTGAGTGAATTTGAGTTCCCACTGGAAAACCGTTACGCAGTGTATATGTCTAGGGCTTTTATTGTGAAAGGTGTTTGTCCCAGCAGATGTAGACTGTGTGCAGCACAGTTCTGTTGTTTGCTGGTGAAAAGAGGAAAAAAGAAGATGCGCTATTGGGAGCCATATTTAGCATTGGACAGGACAGTTGCACTCCTCATCACTTGTAGTGTGTCGAAGTGGAAGACGTATTACTTTTTCAGGACACTGTGGGGAATCTGGGACGCCTCACTGTCCCGAACTCACTGTTTGAAAACCCGTTTGATGTTGGGACATTGAGTAAGTCTGTTTACTGTAGTCCGTCAAGTCATAGCAAGAATGTATGACTCTGAAAAAGTGCAATTGTATGTTGTTGTTTTTTTTCACAGCATTTAAAAAAATAATAAATAAATAAATGAGCCGGCTTAGTGTGGACATAGTTTGGATGTGACCTAGGCCTGGCAAACTCTCACGCATTTCAATACGATGGGCGATATAAAGGTCAGCAAATATGATCCAGGTCATGTCCATGTATTATAATAATATATTGAAAAAATTATCAAAATCTTGTCCATATATTGTACAAGGAGTGGATAACGTAAAAATGATCGTGGTCATGTTCATGTATCTTATTTCCTGAATTCATCCACTGGTCAGTTAACTGGTCCCAGACAAATTAACTTAAAGGCCACTTTTTCTCCGCTCCACCCTGAAGGCTACACTCAAATTGTCCTCATGTTTTCTGCAATTTGCCTTAACGGAGGTTTAACTACTAAGGGAATGACGTACCGCCGCCCTTATGAACCGTTTTTATAAGTGTTCTTACTGTAAAGTGTTGGCTCGCCTTTTATCAGTTAAAACAGTCTCCCTCCTCTCTGAAGCCTGTTGTCAGATTGCAGTGAATCAGTTCATCTGTTTTGTCTTTTTGATTTTGTTTGATTCTCATTGGAACGGCAAAAACATCATCCTGCTAAGAGAGTATTGTGGAGTTGAGTTAATATTTCTCTGTAAGTGACTTTTCCCAAGATGTCCCCGTTGTTTTATCCTCGTGTTATTTATTGCTTCTGTTTTTGTTTTGGTGCAAGAAAAAACGTCAGGATTTATTTTGCGTGAGTTTGTGCTGATGCCGTCCTCAACGGTCAAAAAACACTTGCAGCTTTCTACGATCACAGCTGTTCATATCTCCTATGAACACACTAATGGTTCACTTCCACTGCTTTTAAAGACATGAACTACAGTTAACTGTACCTGCTTTAACAACAGTTAGTATCTTCCATAAATCCCCACATTTTTATCTAATAAACAATACGGACGTGTATTTTTTAGACTCCACAGATTTCATACCATCTCCTATTCATATGTGGTTTACAAAGAAATTATGTTTGATACTCCAAAGTTGAAACTATGCAGCATTGATCCTGAATACTGTGTGCTTTTTTTCTTTTTTCCTTTTCTTTTTTTTTTTTTTGTCTTTTGTCATGTGATTGAGGATAAATGCTGAAAGCGCAGTTTCAAGTAGAGCATGAGACTTAAATGTACAGAAAGAAAAGAATGTATAAAGTATATAAATAATATCCATATATCTGAAGAGGTTTGTTCCCAAAATGATACATACACTTCGTGAGGAAACCAAGTGACTGAAATGCTATAAAATGATGGAACAATGAAAGATCCAACAGGGTGAAAAAAGTCCTGCTGCACGAAGGAATAACGACGAGAATGGATATGTACTTCCAGGTATTTTTTATTTCCGAGTGGATGTATGACATTTTGGAACGAAACCCTTCATTTATTTTTCACCCCATGACATGTCCCATCTTTACACTGTGTGAGTTTGCCTATGTTTGGTTTGTCCAATAAATGCAAACTTATTTCTTCATAAAGATCATTTCTTGTGTTTCTTTAAAAAAAAAAAAAAACATTAAGAAAAAAACGCTGTGGTTTGGACGATTCTAATCGTTTCTGCAAACACTTCCAAGTCTAGCTCAAATGAAGCCGGGACTTGTGATCGTTCCAGCTCAATATAATAATACATTAATAACTCTAATTTCATGCTTTAAGTTCCATCTTTATTCAAAACGCCAGGCTGAGAACCCATGTTCCGTCCTCTTTGTTTACCTTTTTTCTTTTTTTCTTTTAATGATACACGTGGTAACCCTGTTCTTAACCATAGACTGTATATAGTTCTTAACGTCACAACTCTGTGAATTGTGGGTGATTCTCTCAGGCAAAGTCGGTAGAAATGTTGACTTACGGAATGTGTGCTTAAAATGCTGGAAAATGTGCTGAACTAACTCCGTGAGACATTGGGATTGGGCTGAAGATGTTAAGCCAATTACACTCAAGCGATCCATGATGTTGGAATTGTCCTTTTAAACTTTTCACTCTGAGTGAAATTGACGTGTTTTTTTTGTTGCATGAAAAATAGACAGGGTTTTACCTATTTAGAAATTAGATTTATTATCGCTTTTATGTCCTCTTTATTTGAATTGGTCATATTTACTATAAGCTGCATTAGAGATAAATCGTGTGAGTTAAGCACTTCAAAGCCTGTATTTCCTCCTCCTGTTTGTCTTTGTATCCACAATCATGATAATGAGAGAAACAAGCTGCCTGTTTTGCCTATAATAAAATGCAATTGTGTGTTTCTGTGGAGCAGCAGTAGTAAAAGTTGGTTAATATGAAACTCCAGATATCAGCACCAGAGGCTGCAGGGGGACTGTAAAAAGAAAAAAACGTAAATATCTACCTCATTGTAAGCTAATTTCGTTTATTTTATTTTATTGATATTCTCAAAACTTCTTGTTCAACCTCCACATCATCCACTCATTTTTTGTATCATAAAAACAATATCTCATTTCAAGTGCTTTGGCCCATTCATGCACCTGTTGTTCGCAATTGTCAGCTTTTTCCCACATTATCAATCGCTTAAGTCACATTGGTCGAAATGCATTATACAGTTCATTGCATAAGTCATTACATGTTAAACGCTCTAACCAGCATATTTCATATACGTACCCATTATAATTTTTTGTACATTACTCCTGATTTGATGAATCGCTCTAATGTGATTCACCTTTGATGTCCTGGTGGTCGTGGTAACGAACACACCTTTCTACTCATCTAGCAAACACAGAGCTGCATTAGTATTCATTAGGAATTGTATTTCTGACCAACACACAGATCCAAGTCCTGTATTCACTTCTCTTTTTGCTCTGTTTTTTGTCTCCACCAGTCAGTCCACCACCTGTCTCTTTAGCTTCTAAATGCTATGTTCTCCAGCTATAGTCTCTGACTGTGTGTGTCTGCTGTTTGCAGCTGAGCAGGTAGTGCACGATGGTTATCAGCACTTTGTAGCTGTAAATAGGGTTGATGATAGTGTAGTTTAGGGCCAGAAAACTAATACAATGACTACTTGGATCTGAATGCAGAGTTGTTGATCATTTTTGTGGTCAATGGCTACGACCATCATCTTTCACACTGGTCATTTGATCAAATGTTAATATAAAAAATATTATATTAAAGAAGCTTTAAATAAAGGTACCTTGCCAAGATGGATAGATATACAGAAAGCTCTACTAGCTCTACTTACAGCTGTTAAAGTCAGCCAGTGGATGATGGTGTCATTTCTGCTCAGCACACCACATCAGTACACTCCCTCTCCATCACTGGGCAGCAGCACCGCCACAGTGAAGGAGACTGAGACCGACTGGGTCACCTTCAGATTTCCCTCCATCCCACTAAGTGGTCACTCTGGCTGAAGGTGGAGCCGCTGTAGCAGTTGATGGAGCTCTTGCCTGCTCCAAACACATCTAGTGGTAAATAAAAGAGCTGATAAACTGTATGACCTACTTCCAATTCAAAAGAAGAGAATTTAAAATGACGTGAATGCTTCGGTAGTACCTCTCCTGATAGTCCTAATAGATTTATTACAATATCAGTACATTTTGTCATCAATTTCAGGAAGTTAAACCGCCTGTAAAATCTATTTCAGCTATTGGTACTTGACTAAATAAAGCAGGTACAGTTAACTGCATGAAGCTTTTTCACTCTGTAAGAGAACATCTGAATTTAAGTTGAACGTTTTACACTTACCATATATATATATATATATATATATATATATATATATATATAGTTATGTTCATATATATAGTTATGTTCAAGTTGGATATGGAGTGAATAGGAAGGGAAGATAGTCCTGTCTTTGTCCCACAGTGGGGACATTTGCAGTTTTATGTAGCAGCAAAAGGGATGGTACAATAACAAGAAGCACCAGTAAAAAAATAAATGAATAGGACATATTAAATGAAAGAATAAATAAATAATGCAACATCAAGCAAGACACTAGTTTGATGATTTGTGCCCAGGAAAGAGTTTAATCATAATTAATCTTAAATATATTAATATATTTTATATATAAAACAGTTGTTTTTCTCACAAAGGATTTGTTTCGTGTTATTTTATTCGCAATCATAATAATAGAAAGTGTGAATTTTGTGAAGAAGAAACTGTGGACCATGTTCTGTCAGAAGGACCATTCAGTGAGAATGTTTTTTTTAAATAATGGACTTAAGGGAGATTGGAGAGGGAAATATTAGTACTGGAAATCCTAGTAACAAATGGTGGAAACTTTTAAAGACTAATATTACTAGTATATTTTTTGTGTTTTTGTTTCATTCGTTTCTTTATTTTTGTTTAATTATTACGTTTTCATTAAGTAAAGCGTATCCTTAGTCCATGCTCCAGAATAATGGGTGGCGGTAATGCTGGTTGCCAACCGCTATTAAAAGTAGTAGAAGAAGAAGAAGTCAGCATCGAGCGATTTGGTTGGCTCCTCCTGTCAGCCAATGAAGGACTCTCTTGTACGTACGTCCTCCTACCTACATGTGAGTAGTGCTCGTCTGCTAGCTAGGCACTGACTAAAGAAACACCATGGTAAGTTGAAAAAAAGGACTTAAAAAGATGATTTAATAGCATGAGGAGTTTGTATGAAATGTTCCTCTAGCAGCCTATCTAACTATTGATGTAACGTTACGGAAAAGTAACATGCGTGTGATGTATGTCGCCATTGAATGTAAACATCACAGACCCGGTCCACAACTTGATAAAGGCTGTTTAAGGATCGACACGTTGATTCTGTGTTTAGTTTCGTGTGGTTATAAGTTACATAGTGAAGTCACTCAGCTAGCTATATTTCTCTCCGTATGGAAATAACTGCTTTGGGACAAAGAAGACATTAAAAACCCGGTTGTAAATGAGTTAATTTTTATAAAACAAGCACTTTTCGTCATACATGTCTAATTAAGATTGTTCTTTGATCATCAATAGTTACACTTGCATTCGGCATTAACTTAATCCTATTGACCAAGCAGCACTTGGTCGCTTATTTATAAGGAAATTATGGCTTATGACGTGTTTTACAAACGGTGTTTATAGCATTTAACCACGGTGTCATGGTGAAAGTAATTTTTTTAATTTATTTCAGCTCTTTAGCACAGCCAACATGTAATGTTAATTATAAAAAATCCTGAAATTCACTCCAATATCAAAATATCATATATTACATGAAGTACATAGTTTCTGAACCAAGTTTACTTTTCCCTATCTGAATGACATTAGTGTTTTTAGAGCCTGTTTCTCTTTGCTCTGATTGATTCGATGTCATGTTGTTCTCTCAGCTTCGTCGGGAGGTGAGACTGAGACGAGAGTACCTGTACAGGAAGGCACAGGAGGACAGGCTCCGAACAATCGAGGAGAAGAAACAGAAGCTGAAGGGCGCGCTCGAAGGTGGGACGAAAATCATGTTTTTTTCATCCTGCTGCATTTTGGTACTACAAGTGGTCAGCAGCGTAAATCATCATGGTGTTAATGCAAGCTGATTTTGTTTTTTTCTTCCTCTGCAGAAAATCGTCTCCTTCCAACTGAGGTCCGCAAAGATGCTCTGCAGCTGCAGAAGCTACTGGAGTATGACGATGAAGGGGCCGAAGGCTAGTGTTGTTATTTCTCATTATGAGCAGCATGCTCTCTGATTTCATCAATGTATCATCCCATTTTGTTTTTGGTAACAGTGTGTTCATTCATATTGATTTATTGGGTTCTTGTCTGTGCAGGTGTCAGCTCCCACATGGATGATGAGTATAAATGGGCCGGAGTTGAAGATCCTAAAGTCATGGTCACCACATCCAGAGACCCCAGCTCCAGACTCAAAATGTTTTCCAAGGTCAGACCAGCTTCTCTGGAATAAATTGCTCAGTTAGCACTACAGATAGACCTAAAGAATATACGATTACACATTATTTTATGGGTTTGTAATTTAAAAAATATGATTAAAAAAACATAAGCATTTATTAAATATGTTTTTTGTAAAAAAAAAAAAGTTTTAACTAATTATAGAGAAAATGAACTATGTTAATTAGTACAGGACCAATTAATTGCATTAATAAATATATTGTATGCTAACATGTGATGTGTGTAAAATCGTTACAGGAGGTAAAGCTGATGTTCCCTGGAGCCCAGCGCATGAACAGAGGAAACCACGAGATCAACTCGCTGGTGAGAGCCTGCAAAGCCAACAACGTAACAGACCTCGTCATCGTGCATGAGACCAGAGGACAGCCAGGTACGCCTGTCTTAACCACAGTCTTTTGTTAATTCAAGTTTACATATTTATGACATTTGATTTCTCCCTGTAGCTCTGAGCAGGTAGTCTATTTATCTGGGATTATACATCCTACAGGATCTGCATGAAGCAGCCACTAACAAAGCTAAAGTTCTCTCCCAGTTCTATACTACACACTCATTCTAAGCAGGTTTCGGATATGTAGTGTGTTCAAATTGGAAAAAATAAAAATGAGGTATACTAAAAAAAAGTCACATTGCACTAGTGAAAGGAGGAGCCCCTTACAGCTGCAAATCAATTCAACTAATTGTGAATGCTAATAAAAGAGCTCCATTTACTTAAAGAAAAATAAGTAATAATTCTTCAGAGTTCAATTGACTGTGGCATCTCAAAGACTAGACTGGGTACATTCAAAGTTTTTATTTAAGCAAACAAAAACAAAAATACATTTATTAAATAAAAAATAAAAAAGCGCTGCCATGAAATAATTTTAGAAGATTCATGTTCACCGGAGGTTGAATTGTAATTAAATTCCCATCAACATCAGTTGTAGCGCGCTATCACACCGACGCTAAATTTAGAGAAAAGACACAACATGCTAACATTTTGATCAGTGTTATCATTATCAATCAATCAATCAAACAATCCCCTTTTCTTATAATCATGTCACATGGCTAAAAGTAGAACATTTATAAGAGTAGGAGAATGACAACAAGATTTCTGGTGATTTTAAACAAAGTGCAGCCTGAAATCAGAGTATAAAGTAAACCGGAGTGAGTATCTGATTGTTTTTTTGGTCCTGTATGTTTTCAGATGGCCTGGTGGTGTGCCACTTGCCGTTTGGACCCACAGCTTACTTCACACTGTACAACGTGGTGATGAGGCACGACGTTCCAGACATAGGCACCATGTCGGAGGCCTACCCCCACCTCATCTTTAACAACTTCTCCTCTCGACTCGGCAGTAGGGTGAGTGTGTGTGATGGACCATGCGTTGTACAAATGATATTGATATTCTCTGTCACCTTTAATTTTTGGGTACAACTAATTGATAACTCTGCTCACGCAGGTTTCAAACATCCTCAAGTATCTTTTTCCTGTGCCGAAAGAGGACAGTAGGCGTGTCATCACATTTGCCAACCAGGAGGACTTCATCTCATTCAGGTCAGTGTGAAAGGACTGACTCGGTGGAAATGTGTTAATGCTGTTCACCTCAAACACAGCAAAGTCTTTAAGAGTAACACCTTTTTTCTTTTTTCTTTTTTGTATTACAGGCATCACACCTACAAGAAAACAGACCACAGGAACATCGAGCTGACAGAAGTTGGACCCAGGTTTGAGATGAAATGTAAGTACGGATAGATAAGAAGAGATTTTTCACATTCCAGGTTCATCCAGTCCAGGAGCCGTTAGCCTAACTTAGCGCTAAGACTGGATGCAGAGGGGGAACAGTGATGTAACTTATGAAGATGCAACATGTTAATACCACAGCTGCTCCAGAGCAGATTCTGATTTGAGATAAGATATCAACTGGTATAGAAGCACTGCATACTGACCAATTAATGCTCAGTGGATATTTGGATAATATTTCACAAATACTAAGAAGTTAAAATCCTAATCAAACACAGACAATTCATAAATCAACATTCATATAATGTCACTGTTTCATGTAGTGATCTGACAATACTGACCCTAGCAGTGTGAAACAGACTTAGGAGCAAAAAAAAAACAACAGTATATATTCACATCATATATTCGCTTATATGTCTCAGCTTCTTGAGCCGTGTGTTACTGTGTAACATGTTGGAGTCGTGTCTTACTTTCACAGTCTGGATGCATTGCCTTGCATTACTTTGCTTCAGTTACTTTTTATGTTTGCTGTGGGTGATTTATAAGATATGGAGGGAAACCTTACTGCTACGAATTATGGTTTTATATACATTTTTTAATTTCTAATAAAGTGTGTTTCACACCGCCGGGGTTGCAGCTATAAGAATAAGGCTTAAATATTGTCATAGGCCATAAGAATACATTTTAGCAACTCATTTAAAGCAGTACACACATGTAATTAAAGTCAGATCTATCACACCCGAGATGAAGCAGTGGTATTATAAGTCTGAATTTACAAATGCACACAGTTGGGGATTTCTTGCCTGCTGGTCTTCCTGCAGATGTCAGTTAAACTGTTACTTTCATCCTGAATTATGTGTTTAACTTCTTCGTATTCGTCTAATATTATAGTTATAGACTGCAATCTTGTCCATTGTTTTGGTTGGCCATATGCTGCAAACACCAACCCTTTATGTGAAGGTGCTTACAGCCTGATTGAGGAACCCTGGATCGATTTACAGCGTCATAGCAGACCCCTTAGCAGGATCACAGTTGTTAGGGTTAGAATATCCAGATAACCAACATAAATCCTGGGTTTGTTGAACCCTGCTTTGTGCTACAGGCTCCTGTTCTCAGGAAACGGTCATTTCAGGTCATTTTCCAGTCAAATTCCTCTGTTCTGTACCACTTTTCCTTCTTGGATGTGTAAAACATTGTTATCTGTCCTTTTGCTCAGTGTACATGATCAAACTGGGAACCCTGGAGAACGAGAGCACCGCGGATGTGGAGTGGCGTCACCATGCTTACACACACACAGCCAAGAAGAGGAGGTTCCTCAGTGTGCAATAGGAACTAATAAAGCAGGACAAAGCTGTTGGCAAAAAATGCTTTTTTGGACTTTTTATTTTAATTTTTTATAAACCCTTAAAAGTTTTTGTTAGTTGCCTACCAAATATGGCAGATCTATAATAGGTTCAAGTCCGGGGTTAACAATAGTCAAACTGCATCATATCCATCATGAGTGAGTGTAGTTTACAACTAAATTTAGCCTTTTTTTGATAAACCCATAGACCAAAAACCTAATGCATACTGTTCTGAGTGTATTAAAACTGTTATACTATTTTTTAATAAAATGTGTATCTGATTATTTATGTTGGCTCCATGATGTTCATACTTATCCATATGTGCAAATTATACTTAAGTGTATGAATAACTGGGGCCAGTGATTGCTATCATGCAGAAAGCTTCCCCCTATGTAACATCATCAGTGAGGAATTAGGTGACACAGGCACTTGTTCTCTCATATCTAGGAAACTCGTTATTTCGTCCTATGCTGCAAAAACAGCTACCACATGCATTTGCTTTCTGAACTGACATTTGTGTTCATGATTAACAAATCATCGAGCAAAAATCTGGTAGTCTAATAAGAATTCACAAACAATCATCACCTTAAATCGTTGCCTCTAATCTACAACTTCTTAAACATTTTTACTTTAATTTAGCATTTTATCAAAGGAAATACTGTATATTGAGAATTTACACGTAAAATGTTGCATGACTTGTTCTTGTAAAACATGGTGTACTAATAAAGTCGTGTTACTTGTATTTGTAAACCCGATGTACAACTTGCATACCATTTGTAACAAATTATACAAATACTCTCATATTTTTACTTAGGCTGGGTCTTCATTGCACTAATGAACAGCAAGATAAAATATTCTCCAAAGGATCCACGGGTATCCCATGAGATTCCCAAATACATTTCCATTTTAAACTGCAAAATTTACAATTAGCAAATTAATAAAAGGGTTATGGATGTTATTAAGACATGCAAATGGGGATGTTGTAGTAAAAATGCATAATGTGTTTGTCCTGGAATAAACCTATAGGCATGAGGACTGGACATGGTTAAAACGCTGCCACCACTTTTTTTGCCCGGTGTTGTCGGGTATCAGAGATCTAAGAACAACATGCACACCACAACCACGTAAGAATAATGGAGGCTCTTTATTTCACTCAGATCAGTTCATCAGACAGCAGCAGGTTCTTCATGAACCCAGCAGACTTGCCACACTATAGCATATCCTCCAACAACCAGTCAACCAGTAACACCTCAGATACACACTTCCATTGAGTCTGCAAGAAGGCATCTTCAACCAGACGTTCCCACAGTTCAGGACAGCCTGGGTTTAAGCAGTAAAAAGTGCCCCGTTCTTTCCACCCCACCAATAGGCACAGCTCTGCTCCTCTCTTCACCCGAGTGTCGAAGTCTAGACTACGGCCGCAGGTCTGATGACACAACTACAAAGTCGATCATAGACCTTTGGCCCGGGTGTTCTGGTACCAAGTACACTTATGAACCTCCCTATGCTCAAACATGGTGTTTGTTATGGACAGTCCATGACTAGCACAGAAGTCCAGTAACAAAGCACCACTGAACATCAGATCGGGCAGTTATTCCTCCCAATCACACCCCTCCAGGTTTCTCCGCGTTACCCACGTGAGCGTTGTTATTTACCTATATTAAAAATGAAGTTTGGTTTAGACCCTCCCCCGGGATCTAGGCTTGTGGCGCTAGTCTGACCCCCAGCAGCGTGAGCTTTGGGGAAATCCATCGGTCAAGCGCTGAAACAACATAGCGGCTGACAGTGTGTCAGGCCCAAACACAGAGCTGGTAAGCGGGGGAGCTTTCCATCGTGTCCATGGTCCCCTACTAGGACCTGTCGACCACAGGAGAATCTCACCCTCTACTTACTGTCTCCGCAACTGGCAGCCCTAAAACGAAACATCAAAGATAAGCAACATCAGTGGCTTCATCGTGCCCATTACCCACATTCTGCATGAAGCTCTGCTCCCCGGACACACACAGACACTTGCTCGGCTCTGATTTATCAGTTCTTCTTCTCAACAATCAAGTCCAGCTGAGGATGATCAGCTCACTGACAGTGGCAACCGTGTAACCCATTAGTCTTTGATAAGTTGTCATAGTCTCCAAAGGAAACTGCAACCCAAGTTTACAATAGTTCCCCCTCCTTTTAATGGGGAGGACTTGCACTCAAGTCACGTTGACACCATATCATAGGCAAGTAGGTGGCTTCTGATGGCTTGGAGGGTGCATGCCCGTGGTGGTGACCCTCCGTAAACCCCTTCTCCTGTGGAGTTAGCTAAGGAGCCTTCTTTGTTACTCAAGGCTGGGCTGAGTAACGGTCCTGGAAACTGGGACTTTGCAGGGGTTAAGGCTCCATGCAGCCTCTTGATCAGAAACCTCTGGTCGCCCTACCAGATTTCCAACGTCTGTTAAGCTGTGGAGTGGCTTTCCTTTTCCAATGACCCAGGGGTTGGCAAATCCATCCCTCCTCTCCCTGGTTCTGTGTCAGCATGCTGTACATGCCAATGGTGGACCCAGGTTGAGCTAAAGGGGACTTCAGATGGAAGTCTGGAGTTGGTTGGCTGTTGTCGAGGTACGCCATCACCTTCCCAAGCTCCTGATGTTTCTGGCAGGGTTTGAGTTTGTTGAAATGGACAACTATTTCCAGCCCTTCCCTGAACCAGCCTGGTTCAATAAAGCACTTCTGTCACCCTTTTCTAAAATTTGTAAGGGCCTCTAAACTGCCTCTGTTACATATGGCATACCCAACATTTCCTGGCTTTATTTGGCATCCATACCAACACCCCCTCTTAAAAAGTACTGGTACTTGGAACAATATCGAAAAGCCATCTTTTGCTGACCTGAAGCATTTACTTGATGCCCTTTAATTGCCAAACAAAGTGTCTAGCAACCTTATCACATACTCACTAGCAGAGGAGAAACTCTCTCTCTTTTGACTGCTCATGATGATAATAGGCCAGACAACTTACTGCCCGAACAGCAACTTCTACAGACTGAATCCTGTAGATGCCTGAACACGGCTACAGCAACCCAAAGTGACATGTGGCAAAAGTACATCCCAGTTTGTCCGATTATCTTTTATGAAAATAATTAACATGGATAGTACGTTGCAACTGAACTACTGAATCAGTCCTCTAGATTGAGCGTTGTACAGGACTTTTCAACCAGATGGGTTTTCCGTACTTATGTTACGATGTTTACGTCTTAAGTTGCTTTACGTAGTAATCCCAACCACAATGTTTTTCTTCAACCTAACAAAGTGGTTTTGTTGCCTAAACCCAAGCAAGTGTTTCTGTTTGAATTCACAACTTTAACCACGTGTTTACGGCGACTGTTCACCGGGCGACCCTGTGCGGTAGAAAGTGACGCCAAGGGGTCTAACAAAGCATTTGGTAACTTCAGCGCTACTCGCAAGAGAGGAGAGGAGGAGGTGGGAGGGCAGTATGAAGTGTGTGATCTCTGTAAAAGGACTCAAAAGTAATATTTCCATCTGAAATATAAAATAATCCTTTATTAATCCCGCAGCGGCGAAATTTACAATTTATAGTCAACAGAAATTGAAGAACAGTATTGTAAAAAAGTTTTTTAAAATACAGTACTTGAGTTTAGGCATTTAGCTATTTTCTATCACATTTTTTGTGTTGCAGTGGTAGAGTCAGCCAGTCAGTCTACAAAAAACATACCATCTTCTGTTTACTGGCTACTGTCCTCTTTGGTGATGTGTTCAGGTACATTCATAGCTGAGGACAACCTAAAACAAATTCCTTCATGTGTCAATAATACAGTTGATAATGATTCTGGTTACTAATGATTGTATTAAAACCCATCTGTGATATTACAGGCTGGTTCTGAAGAGTTTCCAGCAGCTACAACGAGACACTGGCAGCACTCGAGACTTGTGTCTGTTCTCTACGTGTGCTTCACAAACCCCAAATTCTTAGTTAACACAACCACTATTATTGCAAACAATTACGTTAACATGTACATACTAATATGTTATCAATTAGTAAAGTCACATACTTTAAAAACATTAAACGTCTAACAAAAGAAATGGGATCAACGAGAGTAATACAAGTT